>NC_073703.1:3038914-3351533 GCF_023634085.1 Falco cherrug
GGTGTTATCCTAGGTCATCTTTTACCCTCATAAAGATAATAGAGTTCATGAAGCTGTACTTCTAAATAATGGAAAAAAACCCATCACCTTTGAACAAGGTCCATCACGTAAGTACTTCATCAAGGTGCTAGATTCCCTATTTTAATGACTACTCAGTGTTGCTGCCTTCTGTAATCGTGGGCCCTATTTATGGCATGGTGTGTTTATGACTTCTTGTAGTACTTGACAATAAATATAAGATTTCAAGTTCTCATCCTCGGCTGTTATTCATGAGTGGTATCACCACAAAATAAACCTTCCTACCTGTGCTCGAGACTTCAGCATCCTCTGAAACCTGACTGGCTTCCATGATGTTTGGCTGAGGTCAGTGCACTGCTGGCCCAGGTTCTGGAAGCTGGGAAGCTGAAGCGGCTGTTGGGAACTCAGCATTTGAGCACATAGAGCAGCATCTTTTTTGACCTTGGTGAACATCCAGTTCCATTGTTCTGACAACTCAGGCATTTCAAGGGTTGCAGGCACTGTTTTTAGCACCTTACATAAGATTTTTTTTTTCTTAGTAGACACCTGCCATCTTTCAGTTTGTAACCCATTTTAATTCTATTTTTTGCCTAGAATAGCATTTTCTTTTCTTTCATTGACTGACTGGCCTTATTCTCTTATCTCAACTTTTTTGGTAAGCTGTTTATTTTTTTTTTTTAGGAAGTGTTCAAAGTCTCTGAGTGAGCCAGTTAAGGGGGAAAAAAAAAAAAAAGGGCCTTGTGCTTCCACTCAATGCTAGCAGAAAAACAACAAAGGCTGCTGAAGACACGGTTTTCTCCATCTTATAATATTAGCAGCTTTCACAGTTTGTAGAGGATCTGTATGATGCTGAACAGTTCTTTAAACAGTGCTCTAATAATTATTTCGTGTTGTCTAGCACAGCAGTTGCACACAGAATAAATTTGGGGTGTGTGTGGTTTGGGTGGGGTGGTTTTTTTTGTTTGGTTGGTTTGGTTTTTTTTTGGGGGGGGGGTTAGTGTTGCAGTGACATTCCTTTAACTTGACAAAGGCAGCATTCTCTTGGTGGCCGTGTGCACTGTAAGCACAGCAGCTGCAATGACAAAGTGACCTCTTAAATAAGACTAGTTCTAAATAGATGCTTCTTTGGGAGTCTTCGTGTTGTTCCATGTTTAGCAGAGATGTTGAAGCTAGAGGTACTAATTACAAGCTAATGCAAGCTTTGGGTGACTTTTTATGAATGTTGCTGGGATTCTAGCATAGAGATTGGTAATTAAAGCTTTGTTAATGTATTATTAGCGTAACATAATTTCACTGTGGCTCTTTATGCTTTTCCCCTCAAGCGTCCCTGGCTTCAGTGGCTTAGAGTAGGCTTCTCCAATCCTTGTCAACTGGACCTTGCTAAGACAAACAAGATGAGCAAAGGGGAAGGAGGATTAAGTAGGAAAATAATCTTTAACATGTGACAGTTTCAACAGCTGTGTATAATTTTCTGACAGATTTCTTGGCCTGTTTTTTCTCCTGTGCTATGAATGCAGTTCCCCAGCTCTCTTCCTTTGCTTTTAAAGAATCCTTAGCGTGGGCTTGAGGGGGGAGTCTCTGACCAGCTGCTCTCAATGCCTGAGCATTGCAATTAAACAGCTGGAGGTAAGTGGCTTTGGGTGCTGCAGTGCTGGTCTCTTTTGAGGGCTGAGGACGCTGGGCTGAGCCATTACCATGCCTGAGCCCATGGATACAGCTGTAAAATTTGGCCATCATTTTCTGCAGCACTTCCCATGGTGGCTTCATGAGGTGGAAAGCCTCTCTTTGCTTAGAGCCATCAAGCGCGCACCGTCTCACTGCTGTAGTGTGGAGTAGAACAACTTGGCAGCATTCATGTGCTAGATGCGAGAGGAACGGGCATGTTGTCAGCATCCCATATGGGTGCACCGCTTTGAAATGGCGGCAAGTCCTCAGCCTGAGGAGGGTAACGCTGCTTCTGGTGCTCTGCTGCGTCCAGCTCAGGCAAGAGAACTGAATTCCCCTGAAGTGATCTCGTCTAGCATCTTCGCTGCTATTTCAGGAAATAGGTGCAGATTCAGAAGAGTGAAAAACTGTGGAAGGAACCTGTTAATCCTATTTTGCCATGAGATTAATTGTTGTCATGTGCTATTGTAATTTTAATGCCATAATTCCTACCTCCTTAGAAAGCAGATGTCCCTCAGTCTGACTGGCTCTGTTCCAGGATTTTGTCTTGCCCTGTTAACCATGGCATTGCTAGAACATACACATTTTTCCTCCCCCTGTAAGGACTTCAGATTGCAGACTGGAGGCACTGTTTTCCTTTCCTGGCCTGCTGTTGCTTCTTTTCTGGGGGAGCTGGGATGACATGCTTTCTATTTGACACTGAGAATTTATAATAGCCTTTGCGCTAGGAAACCATGCATTCTGAAGTGGAGTTAGCAGGGATCATTAAGGGCTTGTGTCTAGAGGTATCTTTCTTCTGAAATACCAAATTGTTTTCGCTCCATTCTGTGTAATGGAATGCCTTGCTGCTTGATTTGGAAACTTTAGGGTATTGTGTCCAAAAGCAATCAGGTTTTCCTGATTTCATGCTAGGGCCAATGTGCTACTGCAGAGGATCCACACCAGATCCCTGTTCCATCTGTGATTCTTTCTACTTTTTGTTTTATCCTGCTGGCCTGTATGAAGCAGTAATGGAACAAATGAGTCAATTCCTGAATTCGAGCTTTGGAAAACTAAGAGCACTGTGAAGAACATAAGTTCCCTGCCTGAAGACAGCCCCCTATTTTTATTTTAAACCAAATTAATGTTTTAACTATCGTGTGTGTTTTATTGGGGGTGTATGTGTTACGATTTTTGTGTTATACAGACTTTAAGGTGAGGCATTTTTTGGTGTTTTTTCTTTTTTTTTAATGCATCAGGTTGCAAGCAGTCTGCTATAAAGCATGGGGAATTAGATTCAGTGCTTAATTACCCATGGTTAAAACTGTGCCTCACTTCTATGTTGAATTTGTTTATTGTGGTTTCCAGCCACTATATTGCATTCTGCCTGTATCTACTGGGACTGAGTTCTCTTCTGGAAGAAGTCTTACTACCCGCAGCTGTCTTTTCTCCTCACCTCATAAAGTATTCAGACTAATTTTGGGTGGTTTGACCTCAAACAATGCTTGTAACTGTGTTAGGATTTTACCAGTTTTAGAATCTTAGAATCTGCCTTTGAAAAATTAAAACCCTAGACTAAAAAAAACCCCACAACCCAACAAAAAATCTCTTGAGTCATCTCTGTAGCGATCACGTTATTGATCACTCTGTTACTCTAAATGAATTACCTGCAGTACATCCACAGCTAGCTCTCTACGCTGAGCTGAGCTCATGCGTGCTGTTCTCAGCTGTGAAGTCGTTTCCTAAAATATATCCAGTTGCACAAGTATGGTGTAAATTGCTTGCTCTTGTCTGTAACATGTTTAGTCCAGTAGACAAGTTAGGTCAATGATTTTGGTACCAATCATGAGTTCCAGTTAACAATTAGAGTATATTCTTGCAGGTAACTGATTCCTTGATAACAACAGTTATATGAGATTCCCCTAGAAATATCGTGAACAAATATCAGCTCCTGAGCTGTCCATCATTTAAAACTGATTTTAACCTTCCCAGTACAAGCTAACAGTCTTCTAGAATGTGAAACTATTTTCTTTCTTTTTGCCTAACAATACAAATGCATCAGACCTGTCCTTGGCTGCCTGAATGGGCTTCCCTGTAGAACCATGAGTCATAGTCCAGATCTTGATTCTCACTTCAGGATGGTCGATGACTTGAGTTCAGGGATAGGATGGCTCCTAACGTTGCAGGGTACAGCTTGTCATAAAAAACTTCACAGGGAGCAGGCCTGCATTGCATGCATGAAAATGGCACATGCAGATGTGGTTTCTGGGAGGCTGCACTTGGCAATGGAAGAGTTCCTACATGGTCTGGTGGCCACCACAAGCTCATTTCTTGTTTGGTATGTAAGTGTGATTCTTCGACCCGCTGTCTCTAAACAGAATACTATGGACATCTGTGTTCATTAAAGCAAAATGTTTGGCACAACCAAAGATCCCTGCTGTCTTGTGGGGGAAATGGTAGAGAATGAGCTGTCTGCCAGAGGTGTTACATGTGGGGCTCATTTGTTGCAGAGAGGCAGTAAGACACTGCTGTGATAAAAAACTTAGCCAGCACAGGCAACTATTGTACTCCACCCCTCTCCTTTCTTTAGTCATCACTTAGGGCTGGTGCGTAGGGGAAGCACACTAGCAAAGCTGTCAGTGCAATGCTAGCAGTAGCATTCCCGATGCAGGCATACTTACTTGAGAATAAATCTTCACAAGCAGATTGTGTTGGTACAATTACTTAACTAGAAATAAACTGATGTAGTTATTCTCTACTCAAAACTAGTCCTTACACAAAACACAGACAAAAATAACGCTTGATGATGTTTTTTCCTTTTCTGCATTTTATGTCCACAGATAATTAACTTCCCAATTTTGCGAGTTTCTTAGATCAAAGCTCCTAGAGTTGAAGTCACCGCAGTCATGAGTTCACTGGTAGCTTTTCTAAAGTTAGAACTTGCCCTACTAAATTATTACTCTTGCTTCTAAAACCAGACATTGTGGTTAAATATTGTTGGCAGTTCATGGAATTCAGATTCTTGAAGCGTATATGGAGGCAAAGAGTAAAAAGCAAGCAGGTTTGTCCTGGAACAGTCTTTTGAATCCTTCAAGGAAAGTGGAGGTAGTGCATTGTGCTGAACTAGTTCTGCTCTACTAGCTTTCATATATAAAGGTTTGAGGAGTCTGTTTGAATGGACCTTCAGAGAAGATTATCCCTTTAATTTCGTAGAAAAGGAAAATAACAACGAGATTGTTGGAAGAGTTGGACCTTTTTTCAGGATGTAGAGCATATTTTGTTGTTTTGTTTTCCTTGGTACTTTGTATGCTGGTAGATGTGGGTGTTTTCTTGTTTGTTTTCTTTTTAAAAGAAATACTAAGCCTACACTGGTCTGTTCTTGTGAATAACTCAGTGATTTTGATTTCTTGGTCCTTTGTTAAATGGGTTTGGTGGAATGTGTTTTAAATCCATTTAAAAGAATGGTGTTTTCCCCCAGGGATATTGGTCCTTCTATGTAGAACTTTCTAGGACAGACAAGCTGGATGAGACTTAAATTTCTCATGGTTAAAAAAAAAAAGGACAGGAAAAAAATCTTTAAAGAACACAACAGGACAAGGCTGTATTTTTCTTTCACATGACACGTTCTCAGTAGTTTTACTCATATTTTAGTAAACTGAGGCCCATTCTGGATTTTCTCTACCTTCAACTACTTTGCCAGTAGTTATTGTGGAAATTGGTTATGGCTTTTCATAATGTTTCTTTTTAGGTGAATGGCCTGGGTTTGACCTAATCATACCTCTCTGCTCCTGAAATTTTATTGAGTACTAATGATTCTGCAGGAAAATCTGCAGTAGACAGTATGACTTCTATAAAAGAAATTCTCCTGGGATCACTGTTCTAGAGGTGGAATTTGCTTGCATTTTTATTCCTGTTTCATGGAGATGAATAATTCAAAGTGGTTATTGATTTTATTTTTTTTTTCCTTTCCTCCCCTCCATTTGTTTTTCATCTCTGGTTTCATCTGAGCTGCATCCTTGCAAGAAAGCATGTGCTGCAGTGCTGATCTCATCCTACAGGAGGGCGTAAACCCAAGAGGGAATAGTGCCTAAAATGGATGTCCTTTTTGATCCAGTGTCTGAAGAACATTTGCTTATTTCGCATCTTCTTTCCGTTTCTTGACTAGTAGGCCTTATAAGCAGCAAGTGGCTGGTAACTGTAATATCCCAAATATACACACAATTTACTAGCACTAGTTCGGAGGGACTAACATTTTACTACTTTACATTTAAAATACACCTGGAAGAACAGTTCCTGTTCTGTAATCATAATATACAGTTATTTCTTGTGGTACCTTTGCATGTAGTAGCAACTAGATCCTGTGGCTGTTAGTTTTTTCTTAGAATTTTTTGTTTGTGTTCAGACTTAAATTCATTGAGAGGACCCTCCATACAATGCCAGTTAAATCAGTGTGAACCTGATGGGTTACGGGTTCTGCAGCTTCAAGGAATGTGGCAGAGCTGTTCTGCATTGCTTACAGAAAAATGCCTGCATTTCAGCATCTCGCTTTCCAATTCTGTCTTACTGAGGAGAAGTGAGACTTGTATGGGTTAATTAAAACTGTACCTTTTTTTTAAGCACATCCTCTACAGTCTTTGACATAAACCACAGCCAGCCCAAACACTGTGTAGAAGGCACAGGTTTTTCTTCAAGTAGATGTGTGCTGCTTGTTGGAAACACTTTGGGAGAAGCCTTTACCTTGAAGTCAGTATTAGTGGTATTAGGAAAACACTAGGGTTTGATCCCAGTGTCACTAAGAAGTCACTAGGATTTGATCCTCATCCCTCTGTAATAAGTAACTAAGGGTAATTGCTGATCAAAGGGGTTTTTAACAAAAGGAATGATCTTGCTGTAACAGATTTGAGAATGTTTTGTCTGGTGAGAAAAGAGTTAACTGTTAACCATGAGGTTGGAGATGTACCTCCTCAACTTTGTCGTTGTCTAGACTTTAGTGTAAAAATAGTTTAGTTTGTAATGTACAGCTTCTTGCTATGGGACTGAGAGCATAACTGTTTGCTTAAACCGGCCTTGAAGATGAGAATAAAAGGGCTGTGTTACTTGTCGGAATTTGTGAGCCTGGATGGAGCTGCGACTCCCCGGCTGCCCAGCGCTGTTTTTACTTTCCTGCCTTAATAAATACTTAGTGAATTTATTTCGGACTCTAGCTATTTCAATTTCAACTATAACACCTCCTTCCTCTCTGGTGTTTTGAGCCACGCTTTTGGGCTCCAAGGGAGTCATGCTGCACTCATGCAGGGGACACACTGCTGTTCTTACTGTGCCCCAGTATTTGCCTCAGTGCCTCTTTTCATGTTCCTTCTGGTCTTTTAGTGCTGCTCATGTTTGCTCCAGTTTCGCAGCCTTGATTTATAAACCTCTTTATCCTTTCCACCGAGAGTTCTAGACAGGTCATCTTCTGTTGTTTTCCCTAAAGCTTTTGAGTTGCTGAGTTAAATTAGGATCACCATTTTTAAAATCTTATTTTCTGGGACAAGAGAGACCAGAGTGTTGCCACAGAAAACTCACAGGGTTCATGAATTTGTTTAAAGTATGAATTGGAAAAGAGGCTGGTGACAGGTGCTGACAGTCTCTCTGGACCGCCTTGGGGATGCTATTAACACAAAAGTAAAACCTTACTTGGTGAAGAAAATGATACAGAACTAAGCAGAATGGATGACTTGGGCTATCCACCTATAAACTTGTGAAATACCACAGCAAGTTTAGAGAAGCTAGTTCTCTATAGCTCAGGCCCTGAAGTGTCAGAAAGAGAAAAAGATTATTCTCAAATTAAAGAATAGAAGCCTAAATATGTAACTGCATTGGACCTGCAAAGCAGCTGAAAGAATTAAATACTTAAGGGATGGAAGGTTCCTTGAAATAGAAGTATACAAACAACTATTGAGGTGTAACTTCATTTAAAGTGGTTATTTAAAAGATAAGAAAACTTGGCAAAAATGAGAAACAAATCTTTAGTCAGAATTTAAGCAACCATACAGAATTAAAAAAGGTACAAATATCTGTAAATAAGAAAGGAAAGAGGAAGTAAGGAAGACTCAGTAAATAGTTGCATAGAAAAATGCAGAAGTATTCAGCAAAAACTAGTAGCCTTTAAAAACATCCCAGTAAAGCCTGTAGGAAAGGAGTAAAAATTGCTGTACCTAGACAGAAATGAGGATAGCCAAGAGGATTTGAGAACTGATTTGCTGAAGACTAACAAGTAATTAGTTCTTTTGGTTTACTGAAAGCAGATAGCCTGTGAAAGTCAGTAACTGGATAGTCAAAGGAAAAGCAAACCTTCCGAGACGACGGATGCAAACAAATCCCTGCGCTTCTCTGCAGTCTTGTCTATAGCCTCTGCGCAGCATGCCATGGTGATAGCCTGCTACCTCTTCTCTTGTAATTACTTTGACAGTCCTGTGTAATGAGATCTCACAAGCCTGGGATGCAGACTAACGGAGGGGTTAGAGTTCTGTGCATTGAGAACTGCACACTTTTTGTGCAGAAGTGCAGAGAAGTAACTACCTGTCCTTCCTAATAAAAGCATATAAATCAGTATCAGGGCTATGGCTGGGTCAGGCTATGGTTATTCTTCTTTGTCCTAACACTTTTCAGAAGCTGGTATACTGTTCATTGGAATCTCTGTTCTCATTAAAGCCCTTGGCCTATAGTTGTGAAGAAAATCAAGTATTTGAGCAGAAGGCAGTGAGCAACTCAGAGCTGTTGTTCAGAGAAGCACGACCTACCTAGACTGAACAGGTATTCTAAGCCCTATTCAGTATTACACTTTAGCTGTAGTTCTTGGAGGTCTCACATTTCATAAAAACACCCAGCCTTCACTTACATAAAAATGTTTTAAATATCATGGTAGAGAAAAGCATGGAGATGTGACCCTGGTGGCATCCCAAAATTTGAAAATAACAGAAAAACATTTTAAGAAGTTGCTCCTGTTATTTTTTGCAGGCCTGGGGCAATAGCCAGTCTGTGGCTTCTTAGTATTTATGATTCAGCACATTCCTGTCTATTTCCCACTGTCTCAGGTGTGGAGTTATGAAATAAGCATTCGCATTGTTAACAGTTATATTCCATATGTTATTCCATATCCTAGTCAGAAGGGAGCTTCACCTAACATCCCAGGAAGCTGAGACCTTTTCAAAGCCTCATGAACAGGCAACAGAATTCCTCAGCCAAAAGACAGGGTCTTTGTTTCAAACCATAGTGATTTGGTGACTGTTGTCTGCTTGACTAATTGGAGAAGAACTTCTTTTAGTCTAAGTGGGGAAAACTTCATCTCTCTTCTCTAATTCAAGAGCCGCAATAAATCTGTCCTTGCATCAGAGAGTAATAGTGTCCTTAAATACCAATGTTCCAGTGGTCCTTGGAAGTGAACATCAATGAGCCTTACCTCAATACTGGTAAGAGCACTGGTTTTCTGGTTTGGGATTTTTTGGTTTTGTTGTGGTGTGGTTTTTTTGTTGTTTTGTGGGTGGTTGGTTGTTGTTGATTTTGGTGTGTGTTTGTTTCTTTTTTTCTTTTTTAATCCTAAACTTCTGTGTACTCCTGTTCTATGGTCCTGGTGCCAGGTCTGTGATGTCCTATATCTGTCAGGCAAACCTCCTGATTTCCTGAAGGACTGAAGAAACATAAATATTCTTGATTATAGCATCAGAGCTCTGTAGGTGTTACTGGGTTTAGAAAGTAGGAAGTGGAAACTAGAAGCTCAGTGCCCTCTCTTTAGGCAGTGGAAGGGACTTGAAACTCAGCAAGTGCTTTCCTAGTTAGTGCCCCTTTTCTTCTGCTTTTGACAGCTATTTTAAGCCTTTTTTGCTAAATGATCATTTGCTGTGTTCTTTAAACCTAAAAAGAAGAGGTTATCTGCAACTGTTACCTGATCACATGAAGGCAGGAGGGTTTCCTCAAAGAGCTGCTGTGCAGGAGGCTTTTTAGGCCAGTTAAGTAACTGGTGCATGGTAAAGGCAGTAGCTGTTTTAAGAACCTCTTGGGCTTTGAGGAAGTGTCTTGCTGGTCAAGCAGTACATATACACCAAAGGACTGTGCTTTGTGCAGAACACCATACCTCATAAGTAGTTTTTCTTTGTAAAAAAACACTTGCAAAGCACAAAAAGATGCAGTCCTGTCTGCTGGAGCCTGAGCACGTAACCAGGAGTGGAAAGTGACAGTTGAATTAGAGACAGTAGATGCATCAACCTTCAGTCATGAATTCCATAGAGATAACGATTTCTGATGTAAATTCTCTATAGCAATTGGAAGACACTGAATTTTATGACCTGGACAGAGACTTTGAGGCAAAAGGGAGGTGAAAGCATGATATGATATTGTTGAAACAATGTAATTTCCTTATAAAACAAGGTCATGGATGGAAGATAACAAATTGCCCTGCTATATATTAAAAAAGTTTTAATATGGTTAAGGACATCAGAATAGTTCATGCGTAAAAGTGTACTTGCATGACTGTTGACAGGGAAGGATTTTGGAACAACTACTAATATCTGTAAATGTCCTGATTAGACAGTTATATCAAATCTTACTTTGCTGCTTGAAATAGAATATGCTGTATCGATAGAAAAAAATCAATACAGAAGGAGACCATGCTGCCCTAAATTTCCTGCTAGGGGCTAAATTTGGTCACCGTTGTAATGGGCATAGAAAAGGAAAAGGCTGCAGAGTTGTGTGTCACTGTGTGAAATGTCCTAGCGTGTATGCCCTTCCCATATGTGCTGGGGGGGAGCTGTGAGCCTGACGCGCTCTGAAGAATCTATTAATGGCAGTGCAATTTCCAACACAGAACAGTTCTGGACCGAGGCTGTCTGAGCCCCCTCCCTTCCTTCCCACACCAGTTGCAATGATCTCTGGAGGGACACACAGATGTGTCTCGGTGTTGTGGGTTTATTGGGAAAGACCTGAAAAACTGTAAGCTGGATGTAATTATCCTGTAGGCCAGGTCCATGCTGTAGGCTGCCACCTGGGCATTTCTTACACTTAGCTGGGTGATGTTAACTCAAATATTAAGAAGCCTAGTTTATCTGCAGCAGTAGTGGCAAATATAGTCCCTTGCTTTGTCCTCAGCACTGCTGCAAAGCAGCACCTTTTAGGTAATCTCCTTGGCTCACCTTGTACATCTTAAGGCTGAAGAAGGGGGCTGCATGTTTATTTTGCAATCGTTCTGCATCCCTCGCCTGTTTACTTTGGTCTTTACTTCTGACTCCGTATTCACTTCGACTGTGCAAACCTCTCCAGCTTGTGATATACTGGTTATAGTGGGATGACAGGTGCAGTAAGTGGTTATAATGATCTCCTCTGTTTCTAAGAATATCTGTTGTGGTGCAGAGGGGATAAAAAAATGAGTCTGAAGTAATGATGAGCAGAGGAGGCTGGGAGCATGGACAACAAAGGTAATATATTAATGTTAAGGGTATAGGAGGAGGGCAAATATAGCCTGTATACATATGCCAAAAAAAAAAAAAAGTACAGGGAGTACACTACAATAGATTTTCTCTTCTATGTTTTGATGGAAATTGGTAAGCTTTTGCTAACTGGTGGCTAAAAAATTTTCCAGAGCTAGATTGAATATGCAGTTCCAAGTTGTTATATTAAGGATCAACATAAATGTCTTCAGGATATGAAAGAAAAAACCCTGGAACATGGGACCTTAAAAAGGACTTGGAAGGACCTGGGGACCACTAAGATTGGTGTTACACCAGTGTTCTCAGTGAACAGATGGATACTGGCAGATGTTTCCTGATGCTGTTCTTCACCATGGTGAGGGAGGTTCTCACCAGCATCACTGTCACAAGCAACATGCCCTGGATCTGTGCGGGGCCTGTGCTGTTTGACACGTTCATAAATGATTTGGGTATAGTGTTAATGCTGAAATAACAGAGCTGCCTGCTGATTCGAAGTTATTGATGACCACTACATCAAGGGCTGGCTCTAAAGAATAGCAGCAGTCTCAATGCTTAGCTGCAGTCAGAAAGCAAATGGAATGCTAGGAATTAGAACAGTAGAAAACTCCATAGAAAACATCATTATACCCTTATGTTGGTGTGTAGTGCTCACAATTCTTAAACGTGTTGTGCGGTTCTTCTCCCTCTTTTCCTGTCTCGGAAAGAATATTTTAACAAGAGAAAAGTGACAGGGGTGATCAAAAAGGCTTCACTACAAGAGGAGACTTAAAAACCAACCAACCAACCAACCAAATAAAAAACCCCACAAACCTAGCAGTTCTCACATTATAGAAAGGGCAGTGGAAGAGAGTGTGACAGATCCAAGAATACAAAACATCTAGTGAAGGTTAATGGGAAATTATTCTTTTTTTTTTCTCTCTCATAACCTAAGAATTAGGGGGTATCAAATGAAATCACTAAGCAGAAGCTACAACCCAAATATACAAAAGGAAGTAATCTTTACATGTGATTTATCACTAAACAATTGCCACAGAGTTCAAAAGTCTATGTAGCTTCAGAAGGCAATAGAGAAGCTCATGAAATTTCTACACAAAGATGCAGAAACAACCTTTGTTGGTCAGTGAGGGCATCTGCCAGGAGCCGAGAGGTGTAATTGGGAGTAAATCAGTCTGTCCTGTATTCTGTGCTCTTTCTCTAACTGTCCACTCGTGGCTGTGGGCTAGGTGGACTCATGGCCTGATCCAGTGTTCCCATTCTACAGTTCTGGAGGATTAAGGGTCATGAGAAGGATTTTGAGGCTAAACTTTATCAGATGAGGGAGCAGGGATGCACAGATACACTATGGAATGGGCTTTTCTGCATCATCTCCACTCTTTACAGGCACGGATAAAGAATACAAGGAGGTATGGTGGGCTGTGTTCTGACTGCTGTCCAAACAGTTTTAATTAAAACTATCATACCAAATTGACCGAAATGATTGATCGTTACCTTACAACTAGCAGAACTAATTACAACAGCACCAAGAAGCAGCAGCATGAAAGAGCCTGGGACCAGCAAGCAGGCTTGCTTCTGTTCTTTGAGGCAAACATTTCATAGAAGTGAAAGCTGGAATTCTGTTCCCCGTGACTGAGTGCAGGGTTGGGGAGCTGAGCCCTCCTGCAGCCAAAGATGGGACACTTCCAGTATGTGCAGTGGCTTGCTTCTCCACATCACTGATCACTTGTTTCACAGCCCTGGCTACTGTCAAGAATCCATGTCTGTGAATTCCATGATGACAAGACTTTGCTGAAGTCACATGTAAGTGCTCAGTAGACACTGAACTGAGTGTTAAGATCAATGGGTGGCTGCAGCCATTCAGCTGTGGCCCCTTCTTCAGCATATATAGAACTGTTCTTCATTGTAATTCCAGCCCTGACATAAACCCAAAGGAATTTTTACTTTGAGGTAGTCTTTGTAGTTTCCAGTAGACTTGATCCATTAGTTCCTGAATTAAATAAATGTAAATCCCTAGATTCTCATTCCATATTATGTAGTACACATTTCAAAAAAAACCTTTTCGCTTTCCACCAAAACAGAAAAAGGGTCAGCTTTACTGGGTTCTCTGCTGAGTTCATCAGCTCTCTGCTCTTGTTCAGACAGCAGGAACTTGTACTCCTCTTCAGAACCAAGGCTTTTTCACCCAAAAAAGCTGGCTTCAGACTGAACCCTCATTTTCTTTCCAAAGATGAAACCCTTTTAAGTATTTCAGTTGAGAATCATGCTTGAAAGTGTTGACGATTACCTGTCTGTGTTTATGTTGGTGACCAGAACCTGCTGCCCTCTGGGTCGCTGGCAGGCCGGCGTGCCTTGCTGCAGTTCTTTCAGAGAACTTTCCAACACTTCGTCCCAGGATCTAACAGTCCAAAGGTGTGTGTTAAAAAGAAGCGCTCGATCACTTCATGGCAGTTGTTGCTGTATTCCTGTGGCTGCGAGGTTATGCTGAACTGATGATTCTGGTGACTGGAAGGGAACTGTGTCCCTTACCATCTGTTAGCTGTCTGGTTTGACTGTCAAGTGAGGGGTTGGGCACAGATCTACAGAACTGCTCGCTGCAGTGACTTTTGTGTCAGAGGTGAAAGCAGCATCCAGAAGGCTCTGTTCTCTTGCAGTACTCACCACCGAGGCTCCAGCCCACTGGGAGTGGTTCCCAGCCACCGCAGCAGACTAACTGGCATCATCAAGCAGCTGGTGTTACTGCCTGTGCATTGGAACTGGCAAGCAGGAAGACTGGGATGTGACAGGTGTAATGGAGCAGTTCAGCAGCTCCCATAGCATGGAACTATCTTTTTCAATTGTGCGTCCCTTGTGAGGTTTTTAATCTTTGGTCTTTTTAAATAGGGCATTAAGATGAGGATGTGTTCATTGTTAGAAACATATGAAAATCTAAGAATTTTGATTCCCAAACATTAGTTTTGCCTGAGGTTCACAGATACTTGCCACTGATTGGCAACACCTAAAAACTACGGAAGAAAAGATTATAGTTATTTTTTTTAAACTCATCAATATTTTGTGATTTTATTCCTGAACGTGCTATTGTCTCTGACAGCCCTTGGAAGATCACTGAGAGGGAGACTTGCTGTAGTCTTTGTAGGCAGGACATCTCCAGCTTCCCCAGTTAATTTGTAATCTAAAAGTAAGACAGGATCTTGTATAAGGCCTAGGGCACCGGTAGCAGTTTCAGCACTTGCTGTGAAAAAAGGTCACTTCTGGTGATTGGCTTGCCTTGGAGTAAATCTGTTCCAATATCAGACTGATAGGCCTAAGCCCAGCAGAGCAAGGAAGGGTGCTTCTCTGTTGGGTGCTATGGAGGTCAAACGAGCCAGGCATCCGTGCTGGTTATGAAGCAAATTGCGAGGTTCTTAGAAAGTGATTTAAACCTTTATCTGAAAACAGTGCTGGAAACAGGTGTCCGGAGGTCAGGCTGCCGGTGTTCTTGCACCGCTCATTCCAGTTCAGTTGTGGGTTCGGTGGGATCCGAGGTCACCCATGACACAGCTCAGTTCGCCAGCCACCGTACACCAGTGGCTGCGATGCCGTGCCTGTGTCCTGGCCCCTTATTGAACTGGGGGAGCTGCTCTGCAGTGGGACCCCAGCATGAGGCTCCGGCTGAAGTGATTCATGCCGAAGCCCCCCTCCGAAGAGATGGGGGGTGTGCCCCTTTGGGGTGCTCCCATGAGGAGTAGCCTGACTGAAGGAAAAACCCGTGCGGGTAGGGTGGGAACCCGCACGTTTGCGGGACTTGGTGCAGTTTCGGGGATTTTGGAGCGCTGGCCAGAACCCCGGCAGTCCGGTGGGACTGCGCTCCCCCGCAGCCGCCGCGGAGCCCGCAGCCCGCAGAGGGTTAAGGCGGCCGGGCTCGCTGCGGCCGGTGCCGGGGGGGGGGGGGGGGGGGCGCAGCTCCGCCCCCCGCCCGCGCTGACACCGCAGCTGCTCCCGCAGCCCGGGCTGTGCCGGCGCGTCTGCGGCTCCTCGGGCCCCGCACGGCTGCTGCTGCTCCATGGGCCGCTCGCCGCGGGACGGGATGGTACGTGCGCGGCCCCTTCCCACCCTGCCACCCCCCGCCGCGGCTGCCAGCGGGGCTGGGGGGCTTGGGAGCGGGCAGGAGCGATGCTGCTCGGGGAGGGGGGGTGCAGCAGTGAGCCAGCACCGGCTTTGTTCTTGCTCTGATGCCCTTGGCTGCTAGGAAGAGAGGTGGTGGCCCTGGGGGGGTGGGCTGTAGGTGCAGGTACCGGCTCCTGTCCTCCGCCTGGTCCCCGGGCGTGAGCTGCTGGCCCTGCGCTGCCCTTGCAGAGCAGCGGGCGAGGAAATCTTTGTGGAGATGCGTTTTTCTTTCCTTGGAACTTGAGCCGGAGGGCGGGGGTGGGTGGGCAACCGACTGGTGGCTGAGGGGGAAAGGACTAGTAACGAGAGGGAACAGTGGCTGCAGATGGAGGTGACTTTTTTTAAAAAAAAAATGATCTGAGGACCTCGCCCCTTCTCAGCTGCTTGAGCCCTGAGTATAGGAGCAGAAGCCGAATTCCCCAGCTGCTCAGCTGTTTACTGCACTTGTGTCATTAGCTCAAACGCAGAGAAGGAAGTATGAAGATGGGTCTAGAGAAGAATCTGGAGAAGATATTATGCCTGTCAAGGACTTAAGGAGTCCTGCAGCATTATGATTTATCCCAGTGTGGGCTTTCCTGAAGATGGGGTGCTACTGGGGAAGGGAGGAGGTGGCACAAGGCATCTCACAGATGCTCCTTTCGGGCAGGGCTTGGTGAAAGCCAGTATTAATGTCTGTATCACTGTTCAGCACCGTGCTGATGCTGGAATGAGGCTAATGCCAGTCAGGAGGGGGGAGGGTTGTTAAGGTGGACTGTCATGCTGATGATGAGATGGCAGAGAGGTACAGGGCCCCCTTTCCAAACTCTCTTTCCTTTGGTGCTGCACACCCACACACGAGCGGTCTTGAAGTAGCTGAAGTCTGGCTTTGAGCTGCTCAACGCTACAGTATTTCACTACAGGAAGCCAAAAAGCATCCAAATGCGTCCAGTTAGTGGGGGAGGAAAAAAGGGAAGGTTCTTGTAAAATGTGAGTGATGCAGCCTTTCTAGGGCAGCGGAGAAGAGAAGATGCAGCCAGGCTTGGAGCTGATTTTCATCTAGTAGGCTATAGGGAGGGGTTTTGTGCTTTGGAAATGAGAACAGCAAAGCTCTTTCCTGTTCCTAGCAGTAGTCCTTTGTCATCCCTTACCCTGCTATGTTTCCTGTGTAGCACAGAGGTGCAAAGGGCCAGCTTCTCCCTTTATCATTAGGTCTCCTGCATCACCGGTAGTACTGTGTGGTGGTGACACCTTTGCAGTCCACAGACACACAGGATTCTCTTTTCACAGGGTATCTTTGACATCCTTCAGTGTTGCCACCAGCAAACACCTTGTTAAAAGTGTTAAATCATCTGTATGCTAATGCTAAAATGTGTTGAAGGATTTCAAAAGAGCGCCTTTTATCTCCAGGGTCCAGAGCTAGAGGGGCTGTAGCAGGGTCTGGCACAGTGCACAGACCAGGGTATGTGAACATGAATATCTCTCAGATGCTGCTGTTTTGGGCAAGAGGGAGAAGGAAAAGAGGCAAACCTCATTGACCAGGGAGGGAGCAATGAAAAGAAGTCAGCGGTGATGCCAACAAAAGCTTTCTTAATAGAGAAGAGAGTGGGCTGACAGCGATCAGACTGGGACTGTCGGTGATGTAGGGAGGGGAAAAAGGAGGGAGCTGGACACGTTTATCACACAGTGAGCTTGGAGGGGAGGAGCGTGGCTGCTGCACACTCACACAGGCAGAAACACACGCGCACACACACACACACTGCGGCAAATTCTGCAGCTGGTGCCTGCTGGCTTATGACTGCAGAAAAAACAAGCTCTGGTTTAAACTCTCTGATCTCAGAGACGAGGCTGTTTCTATTCCAAGTAGCTCTGGTTCCACTGTGAAAAGCCCTGCAGCGTGGGCACTGTTCCAGAATGACAGGAATTCCTTTTTCTTCTGATGGGGCAGGGGCCTTTTGCTGTATAAGGTCAGTACCCTCCTTATCTCCTTGATGGCTCCGTACTGGTTGGTGGCATCCAGACTGCATGTCTGTCCTTATACTTTCTCCAGCAAGTAGCTATTGTA
This sequence comes from Falco cherrug, assembly GCF_023634085.1. Classification (NCBI taxonomy): domain Eukaryota; kingdom Metazoa; phylum Chordata; class Aves; order Falconiformes; family Falconidae; genus Falco; species Falco cherrug. Next base: position 3,056,219 of record NC_073703.1, read on the forward strand.
CACAGGCTGGGAATTGGTGGGTTTTCCTCTCCTCCTTTCCTTTCCTGCAATCTGACAAGGCCAGGTTGTCAGATCCTCTGCCCTCCTCACATTCAACAGGCAGAGAGATGTGTAGCTTTGCAGCGGTTTCTTTCCTGACAAAACAATCCAAGTCTTGTCATGCCTTTTTGCCACTCTTCCTCATGTCTGTGTTGTTGGCATACCTGAGTCATGTCCTCAGCAAATGCGGGGGTAAATGGATGATGGACTTGAGCACAGGAGTGTGGTGAGCACAGGCTCTCTCTGGTGAAAGCGAGGAAACCGTGTGTACATGAACAGGAGGTGCAGGGTCTCATTCAAAGGAGCACGGCTGGACACCAGAGTAGGGGTGGAAGATGGGTTCCTCAGCAAGAGCTTCTATGGTCTTGCACTCTTTGTACGTGTTCATACACAGACCATCCTAAGTAACTCCTGGGATGGCTGCATCTCACAAAGGAAGAAGAAACTGAGAGCCAAATAAGGATTCAGCAATTTATCTTTGGGGTAGTTGTCTGAGTAGAGAGATCCTAGCGGGTGCTACTTCTGGCCACTTGGCTAGCACAGCCAAGTGTGCTAGGTGCATTGTCACAGGGTTGCCACTACTAATTGATGGGTAGAGAAGAGAGACTTGAAAAGAAATGCTATGGGGGACCAAAGACGACGAGGTTGTCTGGTTAGCATACAGGGACCGGACAGCAGCAACTAGCTGAAAATGAAGGGTGTATCCACTAGCCTGCAAAGTGTTCGTTAGGCAGAAGCACCTGGGGAAGAAAGGGAGGTGCTAAAGGCTAGCCATCAGCCCAGTAACTGTGTGTGGGAGGACAGACAGTGTTATATGTAAATGAATGCTTAGAAATTACTCTGGGGGGAATTTACTGGGGTGGAAAAGAGGATTTGTTTTTCTTTTTTGCTCAAAAATCCAGAATTAGCTACAAGACCACGTCTTTCTGGACTCCAGCATCAGCCTTGTAGCTGTTGATAAGGAAAGACTAAAGAAAGTATTGAGCTACTTTGGTTCTAACTTTTCTATATTAGTTTTTTCTTCATCTCCTTAGAAGTACTTGGTTGAGTAGTATCGATTCCTCTTACAAATACATAGGCTTTGCGTTTGGAGTAATGCTTTCCCTTCTGCTAAAGCATTAAAAGTAACAAATTTCTACCAGTTTTCTGAAAACTGGTGGGGCAGCAGAGGGGAGTGATCCCAATAGGTGCCTTCGCAGGGACAGTATGCATTCTGTTTGGGCTGCCATCGGGGCACTCACCACTTAGGCACAGGCCATCAGACAGTGCACTTCTGTCTCCAGGCATGCTGCCACTTCACCAGTTGGTGGTTGTGACTCATGAGAGGGGCTGAGGATGTTGTAGGGGACTGCAGGGAACATGGAGGGAGCTGGGATTATTGCAGCGCGACAGTGCAGGGTGGACACAAAAAGCAGCCTTTGTTAATTCCATGCCTTGCTGTGCTTAAACTCTGTGTCTTGTTTTTATCTTCGCTTCACGCTAAAGAAATGGAGATAAATTTCTACACATGCTGACTGGTGACTACAGATCAGTTCTCCTTTCACACCTTTGTCTCCAGGATCTCAAAAGCTACTGGAGTACTAATGGAACAATTAGTTGTGTATCCGGCTCTTCAGGAACTCTCTGTCCTTCTGAGCCTTTATTCATAGATGAATTTGAGCATTGGTGTCCTCGGCTAGCAGGTTCTTAGTTGTCCCAAGACAGGCCTTTAAGTCTTGCTGGATCAATCTGTCAAATGTATAGAATAATATTGGGTTGGATTTTTTTTTTTTTTTTTACTGGGGAGTGCAATTTTGATTCACTTACACCTTTCTGAAAAGCATCATCATCCCAGTTTCTGTGTTTTGAAAGAAAGCAAGACCCTTCTTTTCTTTTGAAAGTAAAGGCTTGGATAGCTCCTCTAAGAGGATGAAGGTTGAGAGTCTCAAGTGGAAGGAGGCATGTAAGTCACAGAAGGTGTAGGATTTAATATGCGTGTCTATTATCAGTGTGTCCTACTGAATAACTTGTGTGTCTCTTTGCACATACTATTGTCTTGCATGAGCTTTCTTGTGAAACGCTGAAGTCTGGCAATTTACTAGAACCTACCTTAGAGCTCTGGATTCACAGTTCAACCAGGCATGTAAGGTATTTGTGTCTCTGGCATTCTGCAAAACAAGAAATCTGTTGTAAATTTGTGCTAATTCTTGAGGTCCTGGAGAAGAAGGTGCAACAGGAGGAGGACTCATCTGTTGTTGCCAGTCAGACACGTGAAAATCTATCTCCTTGTCTTGAGTGTGAAATGAAGGTGAAAACAAATCACAGAGCTTAGGTACAGCAAGATGGTTTCAGACCCCTCCTAAGCAAGAGGCTGAGCCTCTTCTGACTCCCCTGGGAGTCAGCTAAATGCCTTAGGCAGCACTGGCTTAATAAGTGGTTGTCATTGAATATGCTCATAGAATACCTGACCTGAAATTCTTGCAGCTGTTTTAAGGTTGGAAAGGAGAGTCCGTTCCTGCCTCTGAGATACTGGCCGTGGTAATAAAATAGCAATACCAGCTGGCAGGACATAAGCAGCACAAGCTATAGCTTTAGCTCTCACCTGGAGACTTGTCCTGAAGCTGCATGGTACCGCTGCACAGGTGAGCTGGCATTTGCTAGCTCTGCTTTTCATGTGTTTTGGTAGTCCTGAGAAAAGTCCTTTTGGGTGTTTCTAGTGAAAAGATGAAGGCTATAAAAGCTTAGTGCTGTTTTTCATGACGTGTTAGAGCTACAACTAGATTGTGCTAAAAAAGCATGGCAGCATAACTGGCAAGTCTGGATCGTTTGTTTCCTTTATTGACTTGAAAGTTAAAAGATTAAGTTAATTGCTTTTGCACTTGCTGTAGCTGACCTTTATTTCAGCGGGATCTAGCCATCTTGCCTGCACCACTCTATTAAGCTCCAGTGCCAAATTCTGAAATAATTAAGGAGAAAACTGGAAGGAAAAGGCCATTAGTTATCTCTCTTTCGGATGTTGCCTGAGGAATGTCAGTCTGTCGTCAGGCACTCAGGGTGCTAATAGCTGTCTTAGAGGAGAAGTGGACAAGAAGCCAGTGATTTACCTTCTGGTTGACTAGATTTATGTTCTGAAAAGCTTCCTAAAATGGTTTAAAAGGAGTGAATTGCAGTACTTGGACGGAAATGCAAACACTGCCCAGGCCATATAAGAAGTAAGCGGCTTCAAACAAATCTGACTCCTTTCCCTGGTAGAAAAACAATGGTTAGGGTGGTTCTCTGTGGCTTTGACCTTCTTTTTGAAGAACCAGAGTGCAGGCTAGTAGGTATGAACACAATATGTGTTTTGGCCCAGTTCCTGGTGGCTGGATTTGCATGGGAGTTTTAATTGTTATGAGGTTTCTTTCTTGCTGTTGGTCCATAGGCAAAGGCAACTGTCAAGGAAGAGGGAGGCATGGGAGTGTGGAAGGGTTTGTGCTTGCATGGCTCTAAGGGAGCTGAACAAGTGAGGGGCCCCGAGACAAAAGTATTCGTTGTAATTGAGGCTCTTCCAGTCCTCTTTATTCTCCCAAGTCAGTAAGTCCAGTCACCGATTCCACTGTGTAATTGGCAAGCTGAAAGAGACCTGGCTAGACCGGGTAGCGTTAAGAAGTAGGGGCTCCTCTTTGGAAGTGAGACCTCGGTGAGCTCAGTGCAGATGCTGGTGAGAGGCAGTGCGGAGCTGGCTTGTCACCAGCACTGAGAGAAGAAGATGTCCCTACTCAGCTGGGAACCTCCTTGGCTTCTCCCAAATGCCCCTCTCTTCAGTGCTGAACAGACAAGGACTACATTTGCCAGTGGAAGGGACAGGAGGCCTTGAAGCTCTGCACTTTGAAATAACTTTCTGTATCCCATTCATTGTTGCTGTACTCTGAGCTGTAAATCAAATCACAGGAATCCAGCCCATGTAAAGAATCTATTAAGTGGCAACTAGACCCAAGAATGCAAAGTTAAAATGCAGCAAAGAAAGATGTTGGCAGAGGACAGCTGCTTCTTCTCAAGGGCTGGCAGAATACAGTCCTTCTGTGCTTTACCACCCCAGCCACACAGAGTCCACAGCTGGGTTAATATCTTTATCTTAAATGGAGATGACATTCAGCCGGTCATCTTCAAAACAAGCAGGTGAGAGGGAAGAAAAGCTACTTAGAATGAAACCGTTAACAGTACAGAACAGGAAGGAGGTTTGAGGAGTCTAAACGGATCAGAGACAGGAGCCTCTTGCCAGAAATGTGGCACCTCACTAGGCAGACAGGAGGAAATCTCAGAATTATTTCCTTATTTGTGACAGCCATCCCTTTCTTGATACATCTAAGCTCTCTTTGCCTCAGGCCGCTTGCTTACACATTTCATGTTGATCAGTTGTCAGGGGGGAAAAAACAAATGAGAGAGAAAAATAGGACAAATCAAGAACTGTACCTCCAAGTCAGTCAAGAGTCAGCATTACGCAGATACTTCAAAACTAGAAGAAATGTGCCATTGTCTTGAATCTGTGCTATGTTCTGGTTGTAAGAACATATATCCTGTGATGCATGTTCTTATTAAAATTAAGAAACCAGAAGCTGTCTGACTGGGTGACATAAAGGAGTCTTGAGCTGTGAAATCTGAAACAGGGCATCTGCCTCAGTGCCAAGGGGAACAGTTTTGTGGGAGCCTCTGTTCAGGGACCGGCAGCAAATCACAGCTGAAGTCCCACTGACAAGGAAAACATGAAACATTAATTCTGTTTCCAAAGGGACCTCTGTATGTCTGCCAGGGTGTTGGTGGAGTGAGGGCACCAGGTCAGAGGGTATCTTAAAGTTTAGGTTTTCTCTTGTGAATTTAACTGGAGATGTTTAAGAAGTTACAGCTCCAGCTCCTCACAGCTGGAGATAACGCCCCTGTGCAGAGCTGTGCTCTTGGTTCACGTGAATGCCATACACTGTTTCACAGCAAAAGGACGCAAGGCTAGGTTGAGTCAGCAAAACTGCTGAAGGGAACAGAATCTCTCGTGACCGATTCTGCACCTGGCAAGCTAGATGGAAGTGCTCTTCTTGTCCGTTAATGTAGCTCAGTGGTGGTGTAACTTCCAGTTGAGGGGTATTTAATGAACAGTTAGGAACAGTAACCTCTGGAAATAGATACAGCTGTTTCCAAACTGAACATCTGTGCCTTCAGTTAGTAGTTCTAAAATGGCTGAGCTATCAAATTGCTCTTTAGCATAAAAGTGAGACAGTATGTGCAATTAGGAAGCGATGAGATTGTTGCTATGGTTGGCACAGTATAGAAATAGAACTTGCCGGGGAAGTGGCTGTAGATGACATGAAAATCACAGGGAGGAGGGAAGGTAGGAATTACACAGGCAAATGGTTACGAGGGGTATCTCCTGCCCACAACCTCCCATACCTTAAAGAATATTTCACCTCCTCTGGCCCTGCTGCTGGTTCAGCTTTGTAGCAATTCCCCAGGAGGTGGTCGGTCATTTTGCAGAGCCTGTTCTTACCTTAAAGCATGATCAGTTCTCCTGACATGCAGTAACAGTATGGTGAGGTAAGTTATTAACTATCTCCAGCTAGATCCACAAAAGGAAACCTGAACACACCTTCAGACACCTCAGCCCTCTCCATCCTGACAGACTTGGCAATGGTTCTGGATGCCCCTCCTGCTTTGTGTAGGTCTTCACACACATGCTACAGTTTTTGACAGTATTTAATATGTTGTGCTTTCCCATTTTCTTCAAAATCTGTTGCTGTCTGCTCCTCCCAGAGATAGTAGCCTTTTGACCCTAAAGACTGGTTGCTGCTGTGGTTTTTTTCTTTCTCTGGCCTGCCCAGTGTGATTCTTAATTAATTTCACTCTTTGAGTCTGCTCCTGTTGAGAAACTTCTCTCCTTCTTGGAGCTTTCTTGCCGATGCTGTCTTCCTTCTGTGCCTTTTTTACACCGAGTTCTTTGCTTGTGGAGTTCTGCAGCTTTTAAGGCTTTTTCTCTGCCTCTGAGCTGTTGCAAAGTTAGTGCCTATTCTGTCCCAAATCAGCTGCTCTCTTCTATCCTGATCTTAGCACTTGATGGCTCCTTTTACACTGAGTTAAGTTGTACCAGTGTTTCCTGGAAGCATGTCTGCAACTGATTGTCCTGTTTGTCCTCCTGAAGACAACTGGGTAGATGCTCTGGTTGGAAACTCTCTGTCCAAAGCCCTGGGAGGGGTACAGAATGTGTCACCGGCTCTGCTCTGGCTCACCTAATGCTCTTGCATGTGCTGCATCCTTCTCCACTCAGTCCTCTGTGTGCTGTGCTGCCAAGCCTCCTGTCACCTGCCTGTCACCCTTTTCGCCATGCACACAGCCACACATCAGGAAAACCTTGAACTCTTAAGGGGGTTTTAGTGGATGTGGTGGTGTATTCCTGAGTGGGTGCTCTTCTACCCTCTACCTAGCCTCAGTCTAACTGGAGTGTGGGTAATAGTGGTAAATATACCATGTGTACCCAAAATTCCCATCCGTCTGTGGCTGGGACGTTAACGAAAGCTAAAACCAGTACCTGGAGATTTCCCCTTGTTAACAGGCTGAAGTCAATGTGTGTGTGCTTTCAGGTCTGCAGTCCCTAGGGGATGCTTTGCTTCATAGAGCTGTTTGTTTTATCTTCAGTCTTTCTGCACACTGCTTTGTGTTTTCCAGTCCTTTGTAACTGTCTATTCAGTTCCTCCAGATAAGGCAAGTCTCCTGTCACACAGTCACAGGCTTTATTTCAGTGGTGCCATGATTTTAACTATGTGATTCAGTATCCCAATACAAAAAATCAGCACAGACTATTTTGAAACTTGCATAAAAAATAAAAACTCCCACATACAAAAACGCTTTCCTGCTCAAACACCATTGCCTCCCTTCCCCTTCTCTAGGTGCAGTTTAAAATCCCTCATTTTATGTTCCATGTGGTTTCATCTGTGACCTGTTCGGTGATCACTTGTATGCTCCCTTCCATTGCTACCCAGGGCAGCCCATAGCTCTGCCCTAGCCTTCCCTTACAGGGACTCAGCTCTTTGCTTCTCAATTTTCAGCTGATTTTCATATTCCTACTAAAAATATTTTTTCTCTTTGCTAGTATTCAGTGATTCTCTCTTTCTTTAAGAGAAAAATCACAAAAGAAAATCTTTAAGGAGATAGATCTTAGATTTAGCCATTGATAAATAAATAGATACTTATTTATCTATTTCTCCAGAGTGTTTGAAGACCTAAAAATAGAAAGTATAGGAAATAAATCTTTACTGTAGACTTTTTCAGACCACGAGAGGCAGAACACTTGCTGGTGGACCGCAGAGCACTGCCTGAAGCCAATTCCTCATCAGTCTCAGCTGTTGAATCACACTAGAAAGCTAAAACTACTGCATTTTCCTAATGATGTTTTTATTGTAAGTGGTTGCTGTCACTGTTGCATGTTGTGAATACAAGTTGGGCAGAGGCGGCTGTGGGACAGCCCTTTCAGCTGTGATCGCCTCCTGAGCTGGCTGTACCCTTTGCTCTGCTCATCTTTGGAAAAGAAACAAAGAGCTGGATGTGTCCAGAACTGCTGGGACCGCTGCATCTCTTCAGGAGCCTGCACCCAGCAGTCAGGCACCAGTGCATGCCGCAGCCTCCCCCCTAGCCCTCCCAACACCTCTCGGTCTCTTCTGGGCAGTTCACACCAAGCTCCAGCTGTAGTCCTCCGCTGGTGTTTCTCCACTTGCCTTGCCTGAAAGCCTCAGCTCCTCTGACACAACGCTATGTTAGAAGGTAGGGAGCTGTACGGTGGGAGTGTCCTGTCCTCCTGCTAAACAGTCTAAGGGCATCCACGGGGCTGTTAGAGATTGTGTTGGGATTCCTGAGCTGGAACCAGCACACGGATTTAGGACTGGACCAAAGCAGAGATACCTCCCTAACCGCAGGGCGCTGCCAGTCCAAGGGTGTTCTTTGTGTCTCCTGTTGAGATAGCCGTGGCTTGCATAATTAACTAATTATTCCTTAGAGTCGTTGGGGGAGGGAGCAAAGACAGTCACTGTACAGTCTGGTGTTCGGGACGCAGATGTGTGAAGATCCTCTTCACGTCTCTGTGCTGGTGGGTGCTAGCTGGTACAGCTAGCTTCAGCCAGAGGGGCTGAGAGCAATCCCTCTCCATCGCTGGCACGGGGGGAGTCCGTGGTCACCTGTCCCCTGAGAGTACATGCCAACAAGCAGGCCACTGTGCCGTCTTTCTTTGGGTTCTCATCATCCTCTGAGAAGATGGTGACTGGTTACAGGCTTCCAGCTTTCCGCCCAGGCTGCAAGGAGGAGCTGCAGGTGAGAATCTCTTGTCTGAGGAGGACAGAAGTGATGGCGTAGCGTTGGGGCCCAGATTTTATTCCTCGGTGGCTGCCTCTGCAGCTGCTAAGCCAGTTGGTGCCTGTGGAGCCAGAGCAGAGGCAGCCGGCAGCTGAGCCTCTCGTGTCCCAGGAGAGCTGAAACAAGCTTGTCCCCTTTCCTTAATACTCTTTTAAGGCAGACCAGGATTAGGATGTAAACAGCATGTTGATGGTAGGCATGGCCAATAGCAAATTGGAAGGTGTTTCAAACAGTCGAGACAAATGAAAGCATAATCCCAAGAGCCCAGAGAGCAAAGTGGTGGTGGCAAGAAAGAACAGGGAGATTCAAACTGAGGAAGTGCAGTGACCTTGTCATATCTTCTCGATCTGAACATATGCTGAGCCCAATACGGCCATTGTTGTCTGGAAAAAAAAAAAAGAAAAGAAAAAAAACCCCAACAACTGGATGCCTGGGATTCTGTGTACGTAAATAAATGAGTATTCTGAAAAGAATTTTCTCAAAGTTTTTAGGGAAAAGAAAAAGAAGCAAAAATAACTGCTGGATTACAGCAAGTTTAAGAGAAAATATTTAATTGCTTTTAGCAATAATTGTAGCCATTATTTTACTCTAAAAGGATGTTCTGTTGTATTCTAAAGCCCTGAATATTTTGCTTTGAAATTAAAAAAAAATGTTGTTCAAGGACAGTTTATTAGTAAAACCATTTATTGTTGCCGCCAACTTAAGCACTGCATCAGCTTCGGAATCTAATTTACAGCCTGTGGAAACTAGTTGAGATTGTGGGTCATCCCCTCTGTCTGGAGTGGGAGGAACTGGCCAAGCCACTTTCCTTGTGTCTGGGTGATGTGGCTGGGAAGCAGGCTGTAACTGGGGACGTGGCGGTGGCCATCGCCTGCATGGCTAAGCTCCCAGAAGTGGGCACAGCCTGCTTCCCTCGGAAGTCACGGTTTTCTTTAAAATTGAATCTGCCTAAAATTTTTCCTTTCTAGAACCCACCACAAATGCCCATGTGCCATTCAGAGTCTCTTCAGCCCAGCCCTCAGTGGAGGGGTTTCTTTTTAAATTTGAGGGCTCTCCTCTTGAATGGTTTGGGCACACAGACAGCAGGAAGGCTGTGTGCAAACTTCCCTCGTGCCGCTCTGCAGCACTTTTCAGTTCCTGCTGCTGGTGCTGTGGTTGCCCACAGAGTGCCCACAGCTCTGCCCGCAGCTATGAAATCCCCTAAGCACGTCTCTAGGGTTGATGCACCCCTCTGACCCCTTGTGACAGGTCAGGGCTGTTACTCATGACGTACAGCAAAGATGCCCAGGTACAGGGAAGCTGAGAGGTGTTTCTGAGATGCACAAGTCCAGGTAGGGAGGAGCTGAATGGTAAATTTGCCATTGCTGGCTTGTGCACTGCCTGCCAAAACAATCTTTGTGTTTATTTTATATAAATTCCTGAGCCTATCTGACTAGCTGGCAGAGCGTCTGAATCTCCACCAGCCGGAGCCGGTCCTACCAGCTGTGCAGTGTTCAGCGTGCGTGCTGGAGGAAGGAGCTGCCGCAGCTGTGTCCCCTTCAGGTGCTGGGTGTAGGATGTTGCTACCAGCCAGAGCACATCCACTCCTCTCCCTCCCTGAACAGCACAGGGCTTCCATGGTAGATGGGGGCGGTGTGTCCATATTGCAGGAGGAGATAGGAAGGGGTATTCGCACACAAGAGAGGCAGGACCCTGCTCAGAAGTCTGTGTGGGACCTTTCCTCCCCTCTGGTCTTTATAATCTCTCCCCCAAGGAGCTGCGGCTTTGCTGTACTCGGGACAGCAAAGTGTTTGTGAATGAATGCGTTGTTTCATTTTCTCTGAATGGACACCATCTGGGGCTGGATCCTTTTTCTCCCATTGGCACTGAAGGAGCTGCAGTCGGAGACTTCACAGCCTCAGAATGAAAGAGTCAGTTACTATCTCAGTGTTATGATGTCATTGCAGAATGAGGGAAATGGCAGTCTTTCAGCTTGCACTAGCTGATGTTAATTATGCAAATATATGCACTCAGAGAACCCTCATGCACAGTTTTGACTGTCTTCAGGGGTGGACTTTTTCAATAGAGCATCAGGAAGACGCTGTCATACAAGGCTCAGCTCTTGACTAAAGTGTAGCAAAAGGTACTGAAGCATAGCGATAGCCGGGTTCTGGTTAAGAAGAGTCCTTTCAGAAATGCCGCCCTGAAGAGTTATGTTCATAATATCAGGTAAGAGATCAGAAAGTTAGGAAGAATCATTTTTTTAATCACTGTGGCTTGTGTGCCTTGATAACATGTCCAGACTGTGGCTTTACAGGTAGAACCTGGCCTGGTAAGGCCAAATAATCTTGGGGACAAAAGAGGTAAAGGGTGCAGGAAGGACGAGGGAGGTAATGAGGAATCAAGAGTGCTCCCTGGATGGGGAGAGGATTGGTTCCCATGTGGTTAGATGAACAGTCTCCACCCTTTGTATGGTGAGGTCCTGAGAGCTTTGCAGCTTTACGCCCTGCCATCAGATACATACAAACACCAGTAAGATCCCTCCCCTGAGTTTTCTCTTTTCCAGGCTAAAGAGTCGCAGCCCCTCAGCCCTCCTCTTATCAGAGATGTGCCAGGCCTTTAATCACCTCTGTGGCCCTCATGCTCATTACAGTTTGGCGTACCAGTCTGATATTTGGTGTATCATGACTGACTTCAGCACAGTCTTTCCCTTAAGAGATGACTCATTAGCGCTCTGGCCTGGGTGATTGTATTTCGCAGAGATGAGAGCCTGGGTCCCACTGCCCTGACACTTGGTCTCTGATTTCAGCACGGTGATTAGTAACCATGGTTCTTCCAATTCTGATCAACAGAATAACAAGATCTCTGAGGTTTGATGGCCTGAAAGATTAAAAGCAAATGACAAGCAGCAGCCTTTGCAGCTGTTCGGACCAGCCCAAAATTTATTGTTCAACTACAGGGGGGGTCAGGTGCTTTCAATTAGAGTGGCAAAACGCACGGCATGCAAGGATCTGTACTGGCAGCATGACCTCCCTTTCTGCCTCTGCGGCCATCTGTCTCCTTCTAGGATCATCTCTTTCTTGGGCATCCTGTTTGTCACATAGTTAACCTAGAGCACTGTTCTTTGTTTTAGCCTAGAGTGACCTCCCCGCATAGTCCTTTTTGCTTGACTGCTCGTCACTAAAACAACAGTGTCTGGTCCTTCGTTCTCTCGCCTTCCGTCTCTGTGCGCATGTAGGGAGCCCTGGGTGGTTAATTCACATCGACCCCAAAATCTGTGTCGCTTTGCTCATCACTTGCTGTCCTCTGCCAAAACCAAATTAATTCTACACTCAATGGGCCACATAATCATAGAATATCTCAACTTAGAAGGCAAGTCCAACTCCCTGCTCCTTGCAGGTCTGGCTAAAACGAAACCATATAACTAAAAACATCGTCCAGACACTGCTTGAACTCTGGCAGGCTTGGTGCCATGACCACTTCCCTGGGGAGCCTGTTCCAGTGACCGACCACCCTCTCTGTGAAGAACCTTTCCCTAATGCCCAGTCTGAGCTTCCCCTGGTGCAGCTCCATTCCGTTTTCTTATGTCCTATTGCTGGTCACCGGAGAGAGGAGATCAGCACCTCCCCGCTGCTGCCCCCCTTGAGGAAGCTGTAGAGTGCGATGAGGGCACCCCTCAGCCTTTCTAGTATGTAAGCTATACATACTCTTAAAAAAAGTAATAATAATCAGACTTTTTCCTCCCTCCTCACTAATGATCCATGACTGCAGCCTGTACGCCCTGAAGTGCCCCTGTAGTATTAGCCGTGGAAGTTCCTCTGGCATGGCCTGGGGAAGCTGTTGTTCATCACCTCTGGGATTTTTGTGTAATGCCTCTGCAGCCAGTTCCTGCTGACTGCCATCCAGGAGGTGGCTGCCCTGTAGAAAGAGTTTTATGTGTGCCCTCTGTGGTGCGTCAGGATGAAGGTGATGCTCATTCTGCACAACAGCAAGTAGTGCAACCTGTGTGGAGAAGGAGAAATGCCTGTCTGCTCCTGAAATTTTCCATGAGGTCATGAATGAGGTACATTTGTGTATTAAATCTTTACATATGTTATGCAGCAAGCACTTTGTGCGGTAACTAAAGCCATGAGTCAAAAACTGCCTAAGAGACAGAAAACAAATTGGAAAACAAATATATGGTCAAGCTTGTGCAGCACCCAGAGGTAAAATACAAGGGCTTCATGACTTCACGCTAAATATAAAGCTGATCGATACAGTAATGGTGAGGAAAGGGGTTGGAACGAACATGGAGGTGGCTAAATTTGTAGATGACTCAGTTACTTGTACCTAGAAAAGACCATGAAGAACTTCTGCAATTAAATTGAACAGTCATCATCATGTCCCTTTAAATTCATTGTCAAAAAATGCAAAATCAAGCACACTAGAAAAATGAAACCTTTCAGACTCCTTACAAGGGCTCAATTAATAGTGTCAAAGCAGGGTGAAATTTGGATATCACTGTGTACCCTTAACTGAAGACTTTTATTTGGTGCAAAGCTAGTGTCAGGTTATGTTATGATACATAAAAAAATGAGGATGGGGGATAATACTGAAAATACAATAATGCCATCCTAAGAATCTTCTGTGTTCATTTTCATCTTGTATACTTCTGCTTTTACTCCCAATGGGCGTAGCAGAACTAGAAGAGTTTGAAGGACAGGTGATGGTGGTTATGAGGGACTAGAGAAACTCCTCTTAAGAAACTGATGGCGAAGACTGGGGGCTTTCTGCTTTTTGGGGACATGATGGATAGGAACATTCTCTGGAAGCACACAGGCATTGTGGTGACTGCAGTGATCCAAATGTGCCTAAATATGCACAGTGAAAATTCGTATGAAATGAGAAATTCAATGTTAATGATGTTTACTCCCACAGTTACTGGGGGAGAGGAGATTCCACTTAACACAGCAGCTTGTGAGCATAGTTTAAGAGGGCTGAGCAGCGTCAGGGATCGGTGTTCAGAATGCATCTGGGGATGTGTGGTCGGAGAGAGATGTTCGGATGTTTGTTCGAGGCAAGTTGAAGACTGCAGTCTTCAGGAACCTGAGAAGGATATTCCTTATACTGGTAAATGTAATTAGGGGATTTTGCCATTTGCAGTGGTAGCTCCAGGCATGCATTTCACTGCGATAGGGCTCTAGTAAGGACAAATACCTGACAATGACCTGAACAGTGTGCTTTCAGTCACACCTCTACTCATTTCTGTGGCACGTAATTTTTGTTAGCAAGAAGAAGGGTGCCCCAGTCTGTAAGTTTAAATCACTTGTCTGTACAGCTGCTTCTGCAGGCCTGTATAGAGGAGGCAGCCAGCAAAGGGCCCCTCAGACTGATCAGCACTTGGACTCAAAGAGACTTTGCGATGGTGACGGGTATTCCCTCAGCTGGGCACAGCCCAGCATCTGCTCTGTCGCATGCAGGGGTGCTGCTGGCCCCAGGCTGGGGGAGGCTGCTGCGGGCAGCCTGGCTGGGAGCAGGGGCTGGGGTACCCGCCCTGGGGAGTTCACAAGCCGGGTTAAGGTCACCGTGTTGCCATCTCACTCACAGTTTGCAGTTCAGCCTGGGGTTTGTGTGCTGCTCTGCTTCATCACTGAATTAAGCTGAAGAACAGTTTTGGCATGCGTGTGTGTGTGCAGTGACTCAGTGTTTCTGGAAATGGCCTGTCTGTGTGGCTGTGCTCCTGTATCCTTCTGAGAACTGACTGCTGCAACTGAAGAAAGGGAATCTGTCCAACAGTGAGTCAGAAGCAAGGCTCTGGAGGGCTGCATGGCTTCATGGAGTTACAGGATCACCGAATTGTAGGCTGGAAGAGACCCCTTCAGATCGACTAGTCCAATCCCACCTCTCAAGAAGGGTCAGCTGGAGCAGGTCTCCCAGGACTGTGTCCAGCTGAGTTTTGAGTATCTCCAAGGATGGGGACTCCACAACCTCTTTGTACAAGCTATTCCAGTGTTTGACGCACCCTCACAGTAAAAAAAGTGTTTTCTTGTGTCCTGTCACTGGGCACTGCTGAGAAGAGAGTCCGACCTCCTCTTCTTCATTCCCTCCCATCAGGTATTTATACATATCAATAAGATCCCTCCCCCTTCCAAGCCTTCTCTTTTCCAGCATAAACAGTCTTAGCACGCTCCACCTCGCCTCAAATGAAAATGCTTCAGTCCCTTAATCATCTTCGCAGCCCTTCACAAGACTCGGTACTTCACCACTCCTGCCTTCCATCTGCCAGCAGCTGCTGGCCCCACGGCTTGATCCCTTCTCTTTCTCTCAAGTTTGAAGGGGACAGCCCCTCGGGGGGGCGAGAGGCTGCGAGCAGAATGCTAACCAGCCCCGCTTTGTTTACTAGTCCCAGCAGCGACAGCTCAGCTGCTTGGGCTTGAACCAAAGAAATGGCAAAGAGCAGCAGTGTTTTCATCCCGTTACCCTGCAGACAGGCCCCCTTCCCTGTACAGCTGGCGTTGCCCACCCAGCACTGGCCAGCCTGCAGCCCTCCGCCTGGCATTGCCCCTGCAGCACCTTGGCACCTGGTGCCTGGAAGGATGCCCACAAGCTGGGCACCAGTGACTGCACTGGGCCCAACAGCCCTCCTCTCACATGGCACAAGCAAGAGGCTGCTGGTGTTGCGTCTGCACACCAAGCCGTGTTCTCCAAATGCCGTGGTAACAACTGCCAAAAAAAGGCTGTCTGGGATGTCTGGGCAGGAAGGTGGGAAAAAGCTGAAGCCTGGGGAATGGCATGGTTTTCACTTTGTCCCAGTCCTGCTAAAAAATGGGAGCAGATCACTTCTGTTCTGGGTGCTCTGAGGAGCACGAGTGGAGGTCCTGGCGTGGGGTGAGCAGTGTGAAAACTGCCCAATGCAATCAGCGAGGAAATGAGGTGCTCCTTGTGTTCGCTGCTGGATCCTAAACAATGCCGAGGTATCAGCAATGCCTTTACAATTACCATTACCCCGAGGGTGAGTGGGTTCTTGCTTCTTTTGGCTGCAGTGACTGCCCCAGGACGCTTCCTGGGCCCCCCTCCTCTGCCCACCCTCCCGCACTGCTCCCCACGAGCTCACTCGCAGCATTCCTTCTTTGTGCAGGGGCTTGGTTCCCAGCCTCTGGCATCCATACACCACATCCCACACTGAGTGGCAGAAATGCCACTGAACTCAGTGCAGGCATTTCCTTTGCACAGTGATGGTTTTGTTTTAGTCTGGAGGGACTGTTTTCAGATAGACAGAAAGGACCCAAGCTCAGAAAGCAGCCAGAGATGCAGGGTATAAATAGTTCTGCTGATTGCTTAGAGCTGCTCTCATTTGGGGCTGAAAGTTGCCTTCTGGGCATATCTGTCTGGCTTGTACTTAATTGCTGGCAGCCAGAGTACAACATCCCAGTAAACTGAGTTTGATTAAAGCTATACTGAGCGTTGGCCTTTCCCTGACTCCTTTCTTTTTGTGTCCTTTTGGTGTCTCTTTGCAATAATGGTTTGATCATGCTATTTCAGAAGGGTTGATACCTGCCTAGAAAGAGAGCGGGTGGGAGGCTGTGGAATAGGGAGGATGGAAAGAACAACATTGTCAGAGAGCGGCAGTTGTCTGGAAGAGGAAAAACAGAAGTTAATTTTCAGTGAATATCTCTGGTCCTCCAGTCTATATGAGGGGTTAAAGCCTATGAAAGATTTAAACCCTATAAATCATACATTCTAACAGTTAAGTTCTACGTGCCTGGCTTGCAGAGTGGATGTAATGTCCAGAGGTAGGTATTTGCAAAGCCTAGAATCCAAAAAATTATGCGGTGCCTGCAATGTCAAGGGAAAAGCTGCAGGAAGGTCCTGTACCTCATCCTGCTTCCCAGGGCCGTCTGACGTGGGCACACAGCGATGGCTCTAGCCTCGCCTTTCAGGGTGCCAGGCACTCACCACTGATCTTTCTAATAAATTAGTAGGACCCAGGCATTATGTCAGGATTTTGCTAAATACCCATGTAATGCTCGTGCTAAGGTAAGCACACAAAATGCTTTTTTGCACTACCAGGCTCTTGCTTGCTCTTCTTTGGTTCTTCCTTTTTTGTCTAAATATGCATAGAGTGAGCAGAGCCCTGTCTGAGTGCCTGAGTGACTCTCACAGGAGGGAGACAGGAGAACCAGCGCTTTTATCACCTAGGTGGTTCCCATAGCAGCATTTTTCCTCTAGGAGTGCCCATTTGGATTAAAGAAAAACACTTGTAAGGGAAAACATTACTAAGAACTACGAGAGATTCATTATTACTGCTGCACCACACTAATGAAGGGTAAGTTGGCACGCACCAGCTGGCTCACAAAGCCCTGTGGTGACTAAGGCTTGGACAACCCAAAATCTCTCTCCATGGTAGCTGCAATGAGACAGGACACTTCTGTCTGGAGGGGGTAACTGGTCTGTGCCAGTGTTTATGGGGCACAGCTGTCTGGCACAAGCGGGCAGCTTGATATGCCTGGCACTGTGGACTTCAGAAGACGCTGGAGTTGAGTTGCAAATTGTGCTGATCCAGAACTAGGGTTTTTTTTCCGTGTTACTGAAAAGAGTTTGCTTTGTTCTATGAGACTCAGGTATTAAATTGGGTCTAGAATGCAAGTTGAAGCCTTGCAATCAAACCAGTGCTGAAGTGGAATTTCTGAGGCTAAAACATCGGTAGGCAGATATTGTCTCACCAGCTTCTCCCATCCTGTCTAATCCCCTACCTCTCCTCAGGCCAAAGAACCCTCCATCACCGGAGTGACACCCTGGAGACAGTGATCCTGGTAAATCCCAATGTGGACAGCATCGTGTCTGAGGTAAGCACGAGATGCCCGCAGGTTTTCTCCGCATCAGCTCTCCTGCCTTTGCTTGACATAGCGGTCACGATCACCACACTTTGCACCTTCTGGACAGTTTGAACATCGCTGCCAGTCTACTGCAAGGAGTAGTGAAGTGGCCAGGTGTCCTGTTCCTGGTCTTGCCAACAAGATATATGCAGAATTTACTGCTAGACAAAGAAACACAGAGAATGTATTGTTTCTTGTGTGCTAGCCCTTTAGGAATGAACTTTCCTTGGAAGAGTTAGTGCCTTAGGATCACCTGATTATAAGGATCTCTCGGGAGCTTGTAGAGTTTCCTAGCAAACAAGGTGGAGGGCTTCTGAACCTTGAGCACTCTACTTGGATAAGAGTCTAAATGTGCCAGCCTCTTCCACAGAAGTGTAATGCCAAACATCTTCTCTTAGCATTAGCCTACTTTCTCGATGTGAGTGATGATGTGACATGGAGCTGTGTCAGGCAGGCAGCAGCAGTGTCTTCCCTCTTCAGTAACCTACTCTCTTGTATGTAGAAAACTTAACGTTTTGGCTGTTTGTGAATAATGTGTTAAGTACTGCCTGCCTGGCTGATTGGGTGTCTGCGTGCTCGTGAGGAATCCAGATAACTTGCTTTTTGACTGCAGATCTGTCTCATGGTAACAGGTCCGCTCACTGGTGTGTGATTCATCAGCCCACAAACTACTGATCTTCTGTGGTCAGAGCTCAGACCAAGAAGGAGACTTGATCCTGCAGACGGGGACCTTCACATACCAGAAGTTTGCTGAGATACTTTCAGACCCAGAGGTGGGTGTGAGCAGTAAGCCAGCATGTTCACAGAGCGCGTGACCAGAGCAATGCAGCCTGCACCACTGCTTCAGGTGGCAGATCCACAGAGGGATGGGCTTGAAATCCAGCCAGAAAATTGCACAGCGTAAATAATTAATGCTATAGTCTTGGGCATCGTGCTTTAACTCCCTGGCTTAAGTTTTCCAAGGTGGCAGGCACTGAATTTAGACAATTGATAGCAGGGTTGCTGTAATTACATCAGCAAATCTGCCCACCTTCATTTATTTTAGGCTGATTGTTCTCACTTATTTCTGGTACCCATTTATTTGGACATGAACTATTCAAAACGAATGGCTGTCTAAGCAAGAGAATTAGTGCAAAGAAGTGCACTAACCTCATTCCACAGACTTAGGAAGTTTAATGCTTCTTTGCTTGGGATATGTTCAGCACAGCTCTAAGGAGCATGGGAAATTATACTGACCTTAGTTCTACCTATAAATCATGTAGTATGTCCCCCAGACCTGTATGTATATCGGAGATGGAGTCACAACTTTCAAGATAGGTCCCAGGAAAGAAAGTAAATCTGAAAAAAATAAAGTCCTGTGGCACTAAAACTGCACAAAAGTGCTATGTGATCTTTTGGTAGCTGATGAGTGAGGATAAGGTCAGATGATGATGCTTAGCACTGGAGAGGGTACCTGAGGGTTAGAATTCACAAATCAAAAAGAAACTGCTACTTTTGAGCCCGAGCCAGGGACTGATATCCCAGGTGAAACAGGGAGAAGTAAGGAAAGAGGACAAGGCGGTTCCTGCTTTCGTTTTCTTTCCTGAGGTCTTGTCACTGTGCACTCCCAACAGTCAGGAAGCATAACAGCCCATCAACATTAAGAGTCTCAAAATAGAGCAGAATGTGGCCCCGTGCATCTATTTGCAGTGGGCTTTTGGACTGTTTAATCTACCCACAGTGTTCCCTGTCAGTAAAGTGCTCCCTGTGATTTCAGTATTTCTGCATTAACTGGCTTTTTTTTTTTTTTTAAGTGCTGAATTGGTCTCAGAGCTCTGTTTGACCTTTATTTGTCTGTGCTTGTCTCATTAGGTCACCCAGATTCTTAGCAACATTGATTCAGATATCAAGGCCTCCCTTACTGTGTCGTGCTTGGGAGAAGGAGACTGGAGCAACCTTGGGCATCCTCGATTTCAAGAAATTATTAATCTGAAACTGAATCCCGATCCAGTTCTGCCAGAAATGGATGGGGTGTCTGAGTTTGCAGAATATGTCTCCGAGACAGTTGACGTGCCGTCTCCGTTTGATCTCCTGGAGCCACCCACGTCAGGGGGCTTTCTGAAGCTTTCTAAACCCTGCTGCTACATATTCCCTGGGGGAAGAGGCGATTCTGCTCTCTTTGCTGTCAATGGGTTTAACATCCTTGTGGATGGTGGCTCTGACAGGAAATCCTGCTTCTGGAAGCTGGTAAGGCACCTGGATAGAATTGACTCAATCCTGCTCACCCACATTGGTGCGGACAACCTACCTGGCATCAATGGGCTGCTGCAGAGGAAAGTCGCTGAGCAAGAGGAGGAACAATCCCAGGGCTCTACCAACTACAGTGACTGGATGAAGAACCTAATTTCCCCTGAGCTAGGGGTGGTTTTTTTTAATGTTCCTGATAAACTGAAGATGCCTGAATCATCCATGAAAGTAAAGAGGAGCATCGAAGAAGCTTGTCTGACACTGCAGTATCTCAACAGACTAGGCATTAAATCAGAGCCTCTCTACAGGGTGGTGAGCAGTACCATTGAACCTATCACCCTTTTCCACAAAATGGGAGTGGGTAAGCTGGACATGTATATACTGAATCCCGTCAAGGACAGTAAAGAAATGCAGTTTCTAATGCAGAAATGGGCTGGTAATAGTAAAGCAAAGACTGGCATAATTCTCGCGAGTGGGAAAGAAGGTGAAATTTCTGTTCCCTATCTCACATCCATCACAGCCCTAGTGGTGTGGCTTCCAGCTAGCCCAACAGAGAAAATTGTCAGGGTTTTGTTTCCTGGAAATGCTCCTCAAAATAAGATACTGGAAGGTCTTGAGAAACTCAAGCACTTGGATTTTCTGAGGTACCCAGTGGCTACTCAGAAAGATATCACATCTGGAATACCTCCACCTGTGCTGAAGCAGACCAAAATTAAACAAAGAACTGACAGTAAAGAGAGTCTTAAATCTTCCCCCAAGCCATCTGTGGCAAAGCAAGCTAAGAAAGAAGAGGCAGTTGAGGAGGGGATTAAGGAGGTAAAACCAGAAGTCGTAAAGGATGCTAAAATTGAGAAAAAGGTTAAAGAACACTCGGAGAAAATCCCTGAGAAACCTGTTAAACATGAAAAGATAAAGACAGAAACAAGTGATGCTCTCAAAGCTGAGAAAAGAAAATTGGCAAAAGACAAGGTTGGAAAAAAACACCTCAAAGAGAAAGTATCCAAACTAGAGGAGAAGAAAGACAAAGAAAAGAAAGAGATTAAGAAAGAGAAAAAGGACTTAAAAAAAGATGATGGAAAGAAAGAGGAAAAAAAAGATTCAAAGAAAGAGGATAAAAAGAAAGAAACCAAACCAGAGCCCAAAAAAATTTCTAAACCAGACTTAAAACCATTTACCCCAGAAGTAAGAAAAACATTATACAAGGCAAAAGTTCCAGGCAGACTCAAAACTGAGAAGATCAAAGTCAAACCTGAAAAGGAGGTACCTGCTGACCTGAAGACTTCACCAATGGAGAAGGCACCTGTACAGGTGGAGCCAGGAGAGACTTCCATAGCTGAACAGAGGTTAGTCCTGTCTTCGCCAGAAGATCTTACAAAGGACTTTGAGGAACTGAAGCATGAGGAGAAAGGGGCCTTGCAGGTGACTCAAGAAATGTCTGATATTGAGGTTAGTGATAAGGTTGTGAGAGTACCTGAAACAGAGATAAAAGACTCTGCTGACATGATTGTTCAGAGTTGCCTTGAAGCAGATCAGATTTTGAAAACAAATATTCCTGAACAGGGGATAACTACTACTGATACAGAAAAAGAATCACCAGCAGAGGAAAAGGCAGTCCATCAGCTAGAACTGAGAGCAGGTCATGCTGAAAAAACAGAGGAGGAAAGAAGAGCCGTAGATGAAAATTATGACATGAGATACGGCGAGGGAAAAGCTGAGCAAGACAACGAAGTTCAGCTCCTTCCAGACAAAGTACAGGTACCATCACAGATAGACCTCTTAGAAAAGGGTGCTCGGTCACCAGTGTTCAAAGAGGAAGAAAAGGAGGAAGAGGAGAAAATCTCTTTGGACAGAAAACAGTGGGAAGCAGAAACAAAGACTGGTGAAAAGTATATTGCAGGGACAGAGGCACAGGAAGAGGGTGAGAAGGAAAAGAGAGAAGATGTGATAGAAAAGGCAGAACTGGAAGAAAAGGAAGAACAGCATATGAAGGCAGAGGAGAAGGTGGAAAAGAATAGAGACTTATATGATCAGGATGAGAGGAGGGACAAAATATTTACCAGTACAGAAAAGGAAAAAGAATTTAGTGACATGGGTGAGAAAAACAAGTTAATTGGAAAGGACGTAACAAAGGAAGAATCATATCTGAGCAGTCTGCCAGTCCCACCAGGAGCAACAGCAGAACATGTTTCATATATCCAAGATGAAACTATCCCAGGCTACTCAGAAACAGAGCAGACTATTTCTGATGAAGAAATACATGATGAACAGGAAGAGAGGATCCCACACTTGAAGTATGATGTCAGTGCCTATGACATTTCTGTTCCTGATCACCCAGGCTCTTTTGAAGCAATACATGGAATACAGGCCATGCCTGCTGCCGACCTTTCAGCCAAGGGCTATGCTGGCCAGGAGTCTGAAATCCTGGCTTATCCTACAAACATTGTGGCAGCACCTCTAGCCGAGGAGGAGCATATATCCTCTGCTACCTCCATTACAGAATGTGATAAGCTTTCGTCTTTTGCAACTTCAGTAGCAGAAGATCAGTCCGTTGCATCTATAACAGCACCCCAAACAGAAGAGACTGGGAAAAGCTCTCTACTTCTAGACACAGTAAACAGCATGCCCTCTTCTCGGACTGAAGCAACCCAAGGTCTCGACTACGTTCCCTCCGCTGGCACAATCTCTCCCACATCATCCTTGGAGGAAGACAAATATTTTAAATCTCCACCCCCTGAAGATTTCCATGCATTAGCAGAAGGAGAGAGAAAACTGGAAGCTCAAAAAAAGGATCTTCATGAAGAGGCAGAAGAGGAAGAGGAAGAAGAAGACGAGACTCCAAATATTGAAATGCCTGGGAAACTCAGAGGGCATTACAGTGCCCCCATGTTTGCTCATCAAGAATGTCCCGATAACGTGTTAATCGGCGTTCCCACGGAAGGGATGCAAACTTCTGGTCTGCCATTATCCACTGAAGAAACACCATTTTCCCAGGTTGACTCTGGAGAGGCTGAAGAACGATGCATGAGTCCTGATGACAGTACAGTCAAAATGGCCTCTCCTACCCCATCTGGCCCCACCAGTGCAGGACACACACCCTTCCACCAGTCTCCAGTGGAGGAAAAACTAGAAACGGTAGATTCAGATCTGTTTGAAAAACAAACAGATGCTGCTGCCAAGAAATTGGAAGGCCAAGCTTCTCTTGCGGTGAAGGGAGCCAAGGGTGAACCTCTCAGAGAAGACGAGGTATCTGCAGCTAAATACAGACATGAAAAAGAAGTGCCTGGATCTGTACAGCACCAGCTGGACTTGACCAGTGACGTTCCAGTGTGTCCCAGGGAGGAGGTGCAGGAAGAACCAGTGGGGAAGGAGGAGCTGCCCTGGCTCTCCTACCACAAGCAGGACACAGTGGTGATAGGGGAGGAGGAGGAGCGTCCCGAGCTGCCCCATCCCAGCACAGATAAGTTTCTGGAGCCAGAAAAAGAGCAAGGAACTAAAACCATGACAGAAAGTTTAATGGGATTTTCAAAGCACTTGTCCTTTGAGCCATTCTCTACCACAGAAACGTCGCCAGGAAAAGTGAGTCCTCCACAGTTCACAAGCCAAAGCAGATCTGAAAGTGACAAATCCTCACAACCTTCACCAGATGATGCCAAATCACTGTCTTTTACAGAAGAAAGTAAAGAAAAATCCTCGGATATTTCCATTAAGGGAGTGGCTACTGAAGAAGGAAAACTGCTGTATTTCACAGGAGACACCCCAGAAGAAGAAAAATCATCTCATGTTTCCCTTAAAGACATTTCTCCAGAAGAGACCAAATCCATTTCTCTCACTGAGAGTCCCAGCAAGGAAATCTCTTCAGACCTTTTTGTTAAAGGGACTTCTCCAGAAGACATCAAGTCTCTTAGTTTCACAGAAGAGATACCTGTAAAAGAAAAAGCTATGCCTGACTTTACTGACAAGTTCCCTTCAGAAGCTGTGAAATCCATGGATTTCACAGAGCAGAGCCCAGCTATGTATGAAAAATCACTGAAAATTTCTGCCAAAGAACTCGCAACAGAAGTGTCAAAATCTTTTCCTTGCCCAGAAAGTAGCTCAGTTAAAGACACATCACCCAGAGATACTTCAATTGAAGAAATGTCTCCCGATGACAGCAGTCTATTTTCTGCATCAGAAAAGGGCCCTTTTACGGGAAGGACTGCAGGCTTGGACGCCCAGCAAGTATCTCCAGATGCGAAGGGCTTACACTTCACAGGATCTAGCCCAACTGAGGGTAAAACACCTTCACCCATTTCTGCTGAAGGTATAAAATCTTGCAGGTACAAGGAAGCCCAGGAAGAAAAATCTCCGGAAATGGAAGACTTTTACATGAAGGATTTAAGTTACGAGAAGAAAGTATGGTTTCCAGAAGAGGTGGAGGAGATCCCTGTTCAGGGAAGGCGGCAGAGGTATGATAAAGAGAGAGAGAGCACGTTCTTGGATGAGGTGCCAGAATATGAAACAAAATCCCTTCCCAGGATGGGAGAGGAGGAGATCCTGTCTCCTGCAGTGCCTGGCAGCCTCACCTGGAGAAGAGCAGAAGATGAAGCGTGGGGCTCTGCGTACGGGTATCTTCAGGAAGGAAGAGAGACTGGAAGAGAAGGGCAGTCACCTGGTGAGAAGGGTGAGGGTCTCCATCAGGCTGAAGACAAACCTGTGCTACTGCAAGCGGACGCAGAATGTTTAAAGATGGAATCATGTGGTTACAAAGACGATACACAGAAGAGTGCCAAACCTATATCAGAAACAAAGAAAGTGGAAGTAATTCCTGCTGGCATCACTCTCCCAGAAAGAACCGAAATGGAAAGTTCCTCTCTGTCTTCTCAATGTGTCTCTGGTGAGGAAAATCAGGCCAAAGCATTAACTGGAAACAAAGAAAGGCAAGAATTGTTGTTGACATCTAAAGATTACTCCTTCTTAGGTGATGAGGAGAAAGCTGTCCTAGATATCTACGCAAAGTCACTAGACCAAGCACTGATGTCATCTCCCCTGTCTGTAACGGCCACTACTCTGGAAAAGGAGATTGACACCTCACCAGAAACAGAAAGGCCTTACAAATTAGATCAGCACAAGCCACTTTTACAGGAGGAAGTCCCATCAAAGACCACAGAGAAGAAATCAGACATCAATGGTCTGTATCAGGAAATAGACAGTAAATACAAGTCAGATAGAAAGCAAGAGGATGACTACAAATCCACTGAGGGTCTTTATGACTCTGCAGGAAGAAAAGAGCAGACGGCAGCAGCATCTGCTCTGTTGCAATCTACAAGACCAGCAGAATATGAATATATAGCAGCGTCCCCAGAAGAAAGTGCTGCCGTGTCAGGGCAGCGTGCACACTCCCCTCTGGGCCCGGGCCCTTGTCAAAAAAGCAGCGCTGCCATGGGCCATGCCGAGGCTGTGGATTCTGCCGGCCAAGTGGCATATCCTCCGGAGACCTATTCCAGCAGCTCCCCGGAGCCTTATTCCTATGAGGAGGGGTTCTGCAGAGCCAGAGGTGATGACAGTGCTACAAGACAGGAGCAAGAAGAAAGAGAACCAACTCCCTACCCCGATGAAAGAAGCTTCAAGTACGCTGACATCTATGAGAAGATAATTGTGTCTGGAGTTGGACCCTCCTCCTTCACACCCAAGGGTGCAGACAGCCCAGGTCACACTGACAAGGTATCACCAACAGCGCTGATGTCTCAAAAAGGTCAAAGTTTTCACGTCTCCGCAAAGGAAGAAGAGTCCTGCCTTTATACCTCTGCTGAGAAGGAGTTGTCATCTCCAGCATCCCCTAAAGATAAAGCAGATTCGACCTTTGACTATACAGACATCCATGAGAGATACTTGCCCTTGTCTGAAACAGATAAGGCTCAGATGTCTGAAGGACAGGAAAAACTGAAGGTGTCTTCTGCCTTGCCAGAAGAGCTGGACTCTGAACTGCACCCATCGTCAGCAAGCACAGCGTTCGCCTCTCCCACAGACGTGACTGACACGTTTTATCAAGAAAAATCAGCTGCCTATATTGACGCTGCGTGTCCAGATAAGAACATTATTTTGTCTAGCCAGGAGCAGAGCTCCCCATCCCTGAAATCTGAAAGCCCAAGTCCCAAAGATTCCTACTATGAGAAAGCAGGTCAGGGGGAAGAAAGCATGAGTGACTCAGAGTTAGAAAAAGGCGCTAAGGAGAAATCTGAAAAAGAGTCTAAACTGCACAGCCCCGTTGAAGCTGCAGGTACTGTCTACGCACACATCTCAGCGATGGACAAGTTTCACGTATTGGAAGCCCCTCTGCACAGCAAGCATCAGGACTCCATTTCACCCACTTCTACTGCCTCTTCACCCTCCGACCTGGGCTGGAAAGAGGAGTACGCAAGGGAGACTGCGTCAGCCGCTCTTGTGGGGACATACAGTGCTGGTTACAGTGACCTGCCAGACGCAGGCAGAGGTGACCAGGCTTCAGAAACATGCCATTTAAGACACGATTCTTCACAAAAGAGAGAGGCTGCTGAAAAATCCACAAAGGAATCACATTTCTGCGTAACAGATTACCCAAGTGCAGCGGTGGTCTCAGAGCGCCAAGAGCAAGCCATGTGCTTGAAGTCTGCTTCTGAAAAACAGAATGAGGCATACAAAAAGGACCCAACAGTAGAGGGCAGAGGGGTGGATAGCTCTTCTGGGTTTGAATACTCCTTCCTAGAAAAGAGAGAAACACCCAGTGTGTTCAGACACGAGCAAACCTCTGCAAGCCGTTTAGGGGATATCTCTCTTCCTCTAAAGACTCCTTGTGCTTTGCTTTCAGACCAGGGAAAGAAAGATGAGTACTTGGAGGTTTCTGAGAAAATCAGCAGCCTTGACTCATCTTTCACTAAATTCTCACCACTGAGTCCATACGAAGAAGATAAGTTGTTCTCCAAAGCTGTGGAAAGAGAGTCTGTGCCCCAACAGCAGCTGAAAGATGACTCTTCCAGCCTGTCAGAGGAACCTTCGTCTGAAGCAACCACTCCTGTGATACCGACTACAGCAGAAAGTTTCTACTCCCATATGCTTTCCACATACACGGGTGCAGGAGCAGAACCAGGTTCCAGGAGTCTTTGGGACGTGCCTCCACAGGTTGCAGATAATGTTGTGAAAACACATACAGCTGAAACCAAAGACTCTGTGTTTGCTGAAGAGCATGGTTCTCCATTCGCAAGTGGCATGAGGGACAGCATTTCGCCGTGCAGAAAGGAGTGCCAGAGCTCGCAGCCCACACCATTCTCTGCAGAGAAACAACGGCAGCCCTGTGTAAGCAGTCCAGAGCAGAAGGCACCATTTGCAGAACAGCTAATGACACTGACGCCTCTCCCTGATGTGTTGACATCATTTCCTCATCAGCAGCATGAAGATGAGACCACAGCCAATGGTCCAACGGAGGTGAGCACCAGTCTGCAAGCTTTCCAAAGTACATACCGTGCAGCAGAGGCAAAAGATGAAAAACCATGTCCTCGTTCTGACAGCAGTTTTTCTCCATGCACAGGCAAAGAGGACACAGAGAGGCAGAGCCGTCCTTCCTCTCTGGTGTCCCCTGAACACAGTTTCCAGCCCTTTTTCCCAGATGTGCAGAGGGGTGGAAAAACAGAGGACCATGGAGATGCTTCCCATGAGATGGAGCCACATTTAGGAGGCAGTTTTGATTGTGGACATAAATTTTCCTCATGTGAATACAAGCAGAGGAAGGGAGAGCTCTCTCCCTCATTCATCAACCCGAGCCCTCATGAGCTCTCTGAAGATAGTGACCTCTCACAGGAGGACGGGCATCCTTCAGTGCAGGGAAGACCACCCCACACTGGTAGTAGCCCCATGCAAAGTGCCACAGTGGAGGAAACCCCTCCAACATCAGTGAGTGATTCTGGAACCTCCCAGTCAGACTCAGATGTCCCGCCTGAGACAGAAGAATGTCCGTCCATCACAGCAGATGCCAACATGGACTCGGATGAAGATGCCGATTTCCTCCCAGTGGACAAAGCTGTTGGGAATGCCCACCATGCCAGCTCAAGGTCCAGCCATGATCCTCAGCCCGTTCCAATGGTAGATCCCCATCCCCATCCTCCTCACCCTGATGTTTGCATGGTGGACCCTGATATGTTGGTAAATGAGCAAAGCATGAGCAGAACTGATAAAATTTCCAAGAAAGACATAAAAGAAAAGAACAAAGGTGTGAGGAAGCCTTTGAGCAAACCCAAATCTTCCTCACCTGCCCGGAAATTAGATGCAAAAGGGAAACGATCACCCACTCCTGTGAAACAGCCATCGGACAAATCTTCAAAATCTGTCACTGCCAAAAAAGAAAGAGATGGAGGAGAGAAGCCCAAACCACGTAACACACTGGTGCAGCCTCCTCACACAGAGGATGAGTTATCCCGGAGTAGTCACAGCAACCCTGGCAAGAGCCTTGTTAACGGCATCAAAACAAACCCTGGTAAGAAATTCTTCCTTAAGCATGCGTTTTCTCTTTAGGTCCAACACAGCGAAAAAGCACTGAGTTGAATGTAGCAGAACAGAGAACAGGACTTCCCAGTCAGTCATAAAAAGTTATAAGCAGTGATAAGGTAGAGAGATTGTCTCACAAAGCACTTCAAAAGATCAAAGCCAGGAGGAAAACAAAAGATCAAGGCGAGAGGTCTCTGTGATTCCACAGAGAGGAGGAGGTTGTGAAGGGACAGTCCTATGGGCTCTGTGTGTGTATATATATGCATATATACTGTGGAGTACAACAGCTCTTGTTTGACCATCTCTCATCTTGTAAACATAAGCAGCAGCAACTGAAGAAAAGAGGTACAAAAGGTTGATAGGAAAGAGCAAGAGTCCTTGGAAGAGCAGTGATTCGCAGGGATGGCAGAAAGCCAGGGTGGAGCTTCCAGAAGGAATACTGTAGTACCCGAGGATACCATATAAAGGCCATCAGAACGGGTTTCTTCAGTAAATGTAGGTTATTAAACAACAAAAATTAGGACTAAATACTGATTGCAGCGACAGCTCTGGAAAAGCTAATAATGGAGATTTTTGATTCCCTTCCCCAGGAAAAGCTTCCGAGCCTAAGGCCTTCCAGTCCCTCCCCAAAGAAGGGCAGAACTCCCTTTCCCTCCCCAGAGCTGTGACAGCACTGGCCCAGAAATACACCCAGGTCGCTTTGTTGCTGCAGCTGCAGAGAAAAACCTTTCTGGAATTCAAGTCCTTCAGCGTTAATTTGAGTGTTTGTTCTTTCCAAAAGCGTTTTGATAGCCTCTCTTCTCTTTTTTCCAAAGCTTCCAATAGTCCTAAGAGCAGTTTGCCTGTGCCTATGGGTCCACCTGTCTATGTGGACTTGGCTTACATCCCCAACCACTGCAGCGGCAAGAACACAGATCCGGAGTTCTTCAAGCGGGTTCGAGCATCGTATTATGTTGTGAGTGGGAATGATGCAGCCAACGGAGAACCGAGCCGTGCGGTGTTGGATGCGCTCCTGGAGGGGAAGTCTCAGTGGGGGGAGAACCTGCAGGTAGGTCATGGAAATGCCCGGGAGCGTGTGTGATGCTGCTTGTGTCACAGGTGCTGGGGAGAAGGTGTATCACACCATAGCCAGAGGGAGCACACCAAGAGGAGGCAAATGGCACTGGGCATGCCCTGCTCTGCAGTCTTAGAAGAGTTTGTGTCCAGGAGGAGGAGGAGGCCTCCAAAATAGTGCGAGTGGAAGCAGCTCTGTCTTTTCACATCCTTCTGAGGGGAGGAAGCATTCAGAGATCATACAGTCCTACTTATCTGCTACAGGACAAGCCTATCCTCACGTGAAAACAAGCACCATCGCAGACTGAATTTTCATCAGTGTCCCACACCCAGGGGCATGTGTTGCTATGCCTGCTTGCTGATGATCTTTCTGATAGCAACTTTTTATTAGTGCTTTTAAACCAGAGTGTTCTTACACATAGCTCTTCCTTAGTCAGGTTTGCAGGACATCCCAGGTGGGCGCTCTCTCTGCAGACAGGTACAGGACAGTGTGAATGTTCTTTCAGATGAAGCGGCCTCAGATTTCAAGGTCCCCAAGTTGCACGTTGGGTGAAAAGGCACACAAAGTCTAATGTCGGGCCATTGACAGTGACACTCTCAGCATTGTTCACGTTCACACTGAGGGATCTTTCTAAGGCTGTCTCTGGAGCTCCACAGAGCGATGCTGTCCCCTGCACCGCAGCCATTTTCATCACTACGGTGTTGGTACTGCCAGTTTGCAGGCAGCTCAGAGCACCATTGTGCTGGCACTGCATAAAATAAAGCACTAGCTCTGCCTTAGAGGACCTGACATCTGAAAGACATTAAATGGAACAAGCAGTACCAAGGGTACAGTGTTCCAAAATTAATTGGAAATTTTAGCCTCAGCTCCTATGGGCATTGTTTGTCACTGCAGTTGTTCTCAGACAATCATCCCTGCTGCTTTCTTTTCCCAGGTGACATTGATCCCAACACATGATACTGAGGTGACACGAGAATGGTACCAACAGACCCATGAGAAACAGCAGGAGCTAAACATCATGGTACTGGCAAGCAGCAGCACTGTTGTGATGCAGGATGAATCTTTTCCAGCCTGTAAGATCGAATTCTAAATCTCCCACACTTTGCGTTCATCCATTGACTCTCCAATCACCGAAGCAACATCAGAGACACCATCTAATCACAGTCCAGTTCTTCTCTGGTTTAGTCCTCTACATGGTTCCCATTTGTCAGGCAATCGGGTATCCATCTAGCTCAGCACTGGATGCCATGAGAAAGAAGTGCAGGGCTCTGTAATATTCTGGACTGAGCTAAGAGTTTGTGCAAGAGCAGTTGCAGGCCAGGGGCACTTTCACTTTCCCTGCTTTATTCTGCTGCCTGTACAGTTTCTGTAGACTATCTTGGCTGCCTTGCTGCTGTGAGAGCTTGTTCTACTCTCTTCCTGGCTGCCTTGCCATTTAACGTGTAGCACCATGAACCTCATCTTTCTGGTGAGGGCTGCAGTGCTGCTGCTGCATGTAGACAGTGCATGGGGGGCAGGGGGGGCAGACAAGGAAACTAATTTGCAAAGAAAATGCACCTAGAAGATGAGGGAAGGTGAAACCCTCCAACTGCATCATGACAGCGAAGGTCATTCTTCCATCTCCCATCCTGAACACACAGGTGGTGGTCTGAGCAAGGGGACCTTACTCCAGCTAGGCAGGACCACCCTCTGCCAGCTCTGCAGGTTTCTGTCCAAGGCGTTTGGTTGCGGCATCCTGCAACACCTGCTCGCAGTGCTCAAGGAGCTGGGCTGAAGGACACGTTTGTGTGGGGCAGCGATGGGAGGGGAGGGTTCAGCCTGTTCTTCTTTGCTACAAAGAGCACATTCCTAACCTGCTAACTTGAGCTTTGCACACAGAGCGGCCAACCTACTCCTGCGCAAGAGCAGCGTGACCGCAGGAGGCACGGAGGGGCCGCTGCCTGAGCAGGCACACAGGAGTGTCCAAACGCACAATTACAGCCCTCTCTGACGCAGAAGGGCTGCAACGACCCTGGCCACTGTCGGCCTAAGATGTACGAGAAACCTCCCTGTCCTCATAACCAAAGGCTTTCCGGAGGGCTGCGGTGAGGCAGCAGAGGAGCCCGCACGCCGTCCTGGAGTGTGCCCGCTCTGCAGGCAGCAGCAGTTTCCTCGCCGCCTGTGTGCCGGCGGGCCCAGCCTCTTAGCTGTGTTCAAGCTTTTTGTTGTCCCCCTAAGTGTCCAGGACACAGGGAATAGAACCTGTGGTGTGACGGAAGAGAACCCCCTCCCAAGAACACTCGGGGAAAGCAGTTTAGTAAGCGCAGTTGCTCTTAGTTGCCCCACAGCCGTGGCGGGGACAGGCAGACTCTGGTGGCCAGCGCAGACGGGGTGCTGCCCGACCCGCGCTGTGCTCGCTGTGCGGCCCACAGCCCCGCGGTAGTGCCCAGGGTGGGTGACTCTGGCCACCCGGCAGAAGCGTAGCTCTACGCCGTGAGTGCCCCATTGCTGCAGAACTGTCGCGCAGAGCCACCTCGGCACGCAAACACCTTTGCAGGCGTGGGGCTGGCCGTCCTGCCGGCAGAGCAGCTCCAGGGGTGGTAGCACGCGGCTGCACCGAGCCTGCAGCACTCGAGAGCCTAAGCTGCACTGAGTGCTGCAGAGCGTCTCAGCACAAAGCTAGCTCTTCTCCTCCCGTAAGACGGAGTGGCAGCAGGGTGTGCTCTGGGGAAGGCGAGGCGAGATGGAAAGCGATGCTGCAAGGCTTGACATACAGCTCGGGGGTATTTCCACCTGCTGTGTCACCCGCTGCGCCTGGCCCCGTGCCGAGGTCCGACTCCCTAACAAGCACCCTGGGAGCCTGCGTTGTGCTTGCCTGGGACGCTCCAGTCCCAGCGCTAGTTTTCTGGCAGCTGACATAAAGAACGTGCTGCTTAGAAACCTGCTCCTAGGACTAAAATGGAGTTTCTAGGGAAAGGGTTTATTTTGCATTTAATTTATATATTTATTTTTTGATGTTAAGCTGCATTTTGTGTGGACTTAGTAGTTTAATTTATACATGTTAACATGGACACCACGTGCTCTTAGTGTCAGTAGAGAGGTTTCTCGGTACAAATACTTAGATGCTGCAATTTAAATTATGACAACAACCTAAAAAGACGGTAGAGAACATGCTGGCAGTGAAAGGGGTCTCTCCGCTTGCCACCTGCGAGGCTGTGACTAACACCCAGCAGCTGCAGGACAAAGCCCGAGGCTCGCAGCCCCTCCCCTAGGAGCAGCCGGCCCTTTTACACAGCCCTTGTTAGGAGCATGTGAGCTTACGGGGGATTTAGCAAATCCCTGCCCTGTGCTGTATGCATTTTAACCATGGAATCACGGTGCGTCTGCCAGAATAAATGTCATTCTCTGTAACCCGATGGGGTCAGCGTCCATGAATGTTGGTTATGGCAAGCAACTGCAGGTAGTACCATGCTCCTGCTTCCCCTGGACACTGCTGGGGGGGGGGGGGGGGCTGCCTTCGGTGCTTGGGGGAGAGCCTGGCTCGCCTGCCAACGGGGCTGGCTGCCAGCCACGCAGGCGCAGGATGCCAGATGCTACAGAGGAACAAACGTGACCCTCATTGACTGGCTCCCTGGATCCCTAAGCGTGGCTAGGTGTAAAAGCTAATGCACTAACTTTAGATAGACCCACACATGAATGTTTTCTCAATTTTAAACTTGAAGCAATTCCGACTAAACAGCAGTAATAGTGAAGCTTTGCAAGGTGCCTGCGTCCTCCAGGCAGGAGCGCGGCCGTTGGCACGTGTTCCAGGACAAACACCTGCCCTCCACGCGCTGTGCTCCTGCACTCCGCAGCAATGCTGCCTGGACAGCTTTATCCCACACCAGTTCGCTTCCCTGTCCTCAAGGCTCCACAGTTTTACTTATTTATTATTTTTTTTAAAGCCTTTTGTGGCAGTCTGTTCTGCCTTCAGCTTCTCTCCCTCCTGGTCTTCCTCCCCTCGTCCTCGCCCCCTCCCTCCCCTCCACCACCCCCGTCTTAAAAACTATGGGCAAAAAAGACTTGTAAAAATGCCAATTTGTAAAGATTCTGACCCTGCTTAGCCTGCAGGAGCCAGCCGAACCCAGCCGGAGCCAGAGGTAACACAACACTATAGAGAGAAACAGTTAAACTCTGCTTTTGCTTGTTTCTGCATGTGGGCAACAACGCGTAATCTTCCTGTATGTAATAGGTACAAAATACTATTTTAAACCTATAATTAAAAAAGTGAACGTCTTAACTGTATTGAAATGGCAACTTGTGCTCCTAGCTTCTTCTATGCTAAATGTTTTAAGACCAGAGCCCTGATTCTTTTCTTCAGCATCATGTTTCTATTCAAATTTAGTTCCTTGAATTCTGTCCTTTTGCCCATTTCCATGTGAAACACTCTGTAACTAACTGCTGTCAAGAGAGGAGCCCAACACATTAATAATAAAGCCACATTAATTGCGAACAAGAACACTTCCAACGGTTTCAAACTGTTCTTTGAGTGAGTCCACACAGGCAGGGGGCCCAGGCGCGGCTGCCATCCCGTCCCTCCGGCACCGGCCAGCTGCCTCCCAGCCATGGCTTCAGGTGAGCCCCGGCTTCCCCACCACCAATTCCCCCCCTTCCTGCGGCCCCAGGGAAGGGACAGGCACTGCAGGGGCCGTGAGCCCACCCGGGACACCCACCCCTCCCCCCGGCCCCAGCAGGGCGATGCACCGTGCCAGCTGCCTCTGCTCCAGATGACATTTCGAGCCCTGGTGGGGACGCAGCCCTGGATGCCCCGGGATGGAGCCCAGCACGGCCTGTCCTGCTGACGCTGCAGCTCTTCGTGGCTCCTGAACCGCTCTCCGGGGCGGCCCTCTGCCCGTCCCCGCGCTTCTTGGGAACGGCGGCTCCGACCAGCTCTGCTGGCGCTCCCGGGGCTGGAAGCATCTCCGGTGCTCGGCCGGGCGCCCGCTGCCCCCAGCCAGGCGGTGGCACTTCCAGCAGGGCCCTGGCGCGCGGCTTGGCCAGCACGTGGTGCCCGCTCCCAGCGCGGCGGTGGGCCCCGCCGCGCCTCTGCCGAGCTGCGAAGGAGAGTCCCGTTATTTCGGCTCTCGTAGCTACTTGGCAGAGGGGCGGCAGAGCGGCCCTCTGCCCTGCCCCTGCGGGAGAGCTGCCAGGCGAGGCTGCTGCCCGCTCGGCTCCGCTCCTGCCCGGCCGCCCTCGGGAGGCAACACCGTGGCGCAGCGGAACGCAAGGGAAAAGGCAAGCAGGTACAGGGCTACGCCTCTCCCCACCGCGGCCACGGAGCGTCCCACAGCCTGAGCAGCACGGGACGAGAGCTCGGGGCAGCTCCCGGCGCTGCTGCTGGCGGGGGGGCAACCGCAAACCACCACCATAAACCAGGAGCTATTTCCACAGCTGCTTCGCAGCTAAGCAAGCACAGAGACACGGCCGTGCTCCTGCCGACTGAGAGGCTGGGACCACGCGTGCATTTCCCATAGGGGTACAGTGCTGGGGGTCTGAGGACCTACTCAGCACCATCCTGCAGAGCAGAGCTCCCTGGCCAGCTGTTGAGATACACCACACAGGCTGTGGTGAACACACCTACTACAGGCTGTTCTGCAGGAGAAGGGAGGCAAAATCAGGTTACCACAGCAGAGCACACACGTGGCGGCGTGCAGGGAAGTGGTGTAAGCCAGGTAGCTGTGTCCCGAGGCAGCAATGCTCCTCCAGCAAAGCGCAGGAGTACACTGAGTCTGGGAAGCTTTCAAGTGCCCATGAGACCTGGATAGAAGCATCACGGCTGATCCACGGGCAGGTATCTGCAAGGAGGAACTGGATCAGCCCAGACCTCCAAGGCAAGCCTTGGCTTTGGCAGCACTACAGGTCAGCGACAAATCGGACTTCTCTCAACAAAAACAAGGCAAGCGGCAATCCCTCAGGCTCCCGGGCCTGCTGCTCCCCTGTGGCCAGCAAACAGAGCAGGCATCAGCTGGGCGGCACAGGAGCCAACAGACCTGGAGCACAGGGGCGGGGGGAACGGGCCTTTCACACAGAAACCCCCCGGGTCCATCACTTCTGCAGAGGACTCGGGGAGATAAGGGTTAGTAATCTGTGGGGAAGTGGCATGGCTCTGAGAAACCAGAGCAGATCAGCAAAACCAGGTCCCAGCACGGCGCTGCCACCGCCCTCCCTTAACCCGCTCTTTCAGTGTCTGCAAACGGCTGCGCCAGAGATGCCTCCGAGGCAGCAGCAGCAACGCCGAGGTCGGTCTCCTTTCAGCAGCTGGGGCTGCCCGGACCTGCCACGCCGATGCCCAGCGCCTGCATACGCCGTACAGCCCGACAGGTTCTCCAAGGACTTTGCTCGCACGTGCCGTGACGGGGACCTGTCACACTGCAGTCTACACGAGGCATCGCTGTACACCGGCTCCTCGGTGCGGACAGCTGGCGTTCCCTCCTCTTCTGCCACACGACCCCGACCCGTTTCTCTGTACGGCTTTCCCATTGCACACGGTCACAACAATTCGGGGAAAAAAGTTTTGCTTAGCTGCGTCTGCCAGGGATCTGACAAGTCCATCCCAGCGACTGCAGGCAAAGCTTGTGGCTACACCCAGCCCGCCACAGGGCCACGCAGCAGCCGCTTGTGCCTGTTGCTGCTTATGCAGCCCAAAGGCATTTGCAAGCGGCTTCCACACCAGCACAGATCTGAGGAGCCAGAACAGGCTTGGGCAGGATTAAGGCAAAAACATCGGCTCCTGCCATTGTATCCAGAAATTGTGCAACTGTCCTTTTTTTTCCTCCTTTGTGTCTCACAGCACTTCCCCACACCACCTTCTCTTCTTCGGAAAGGGCTTTGTCATTATTCACTGCTGCCACTAAGCCAAGAAAAACAGGGTAAAGGCACTGCGTAAGAGCAGATGGTCAGTGCTCACATTTCACAGCCCACTCTGCAGGTGTTCATTTGGAAGCGTTAGAGCATCATGAAAGACCACAAACTTATCAACAGCGGCAGCTATTAAGCAGCTCTTTTAAAATGAAGGGCACCTGAGAACCAGGCCCTCACCCCACAATCTTGGGCCATCGCTTGTGCTCCTCTCCACAATGACAGCTGGCAGTGGGCAATGCTGGGTCCAGCAGGGCAACCCCCCTGCCCAGCTGGGCCACAGCCTCCGCTCCATGACAAAACCAGGCAAATCCCGGCAGCAGACACAGCCCCCGTGTGTGGCAGCGATGCTGCTGCTGGGCTGGCGGCAGGTGCCTCGCGCTACCGACCCTGCGACGGCGGGACTGGGGCGCGGGCATTGCCTGGGGCACAAGCGGGACCTAGTGCCTTCCCTCCAGGAACGGAGGGACCTTCCTGTTCCTCCAGGTCCCCGACACCAACGCAAGCACGAAGCGGGCCCTTCTCCCAGCTTCTCCCAGACCTCGGCGCACAGCCGCACCGGAGCAGCCCTGCAGAAGGGGCCTCCTCCCAGCACAGCGCTGCGCTCCAGGCAGCTGTACGGCTGCTGCATCTCAAGTGCAAGTAAACATGACCTTTCTTAAGTACCCACGCTGGCAGCCAGGGATTATCAGCATGAGGAGGAGGATACCGTACCCAAAACACACTGGGAAGTGACGAGAAGGTGAGGACCAAGTGAAAGGAGCCAAACACGTCACCCTGGCATCTTCACTCTACCACAAACCACCCTGGAACCTGGGAAGCCAGGACCTTTTGCCCAGTATGACCAGTTCTTCTGTGGAAGTAAAAAAAAAAAAAAAAAAAAATAGAGGTATCTGGCCTTCCTGAGCAAAGCCCCGTGCCTGCGCACACACTTTGGTTGTGGCTTCTGCCATGGTTCCTCCTTCAGGACGCTGGGGCACAGGCAGGGCCGCTGTCCCGGGCACCTGCAAGCTCTGGCACGTGCACACCCTGCTGCGCCCGTCGGCATCAGAGACAGAGACACCAGACCCACAGCATAGATTTACTGTGAACACACATCATCACAACACAGCGTGGAAATCTTTGGGCACAGCTTCACAAAAACACAGAACCTAGCTACAGACGAACACGCAGACTTGTCCATAAATACAGGAGGCGCAGGAGGCACAGCCCCGGCCTGCACTCGCGGTGCGGCAGGGCCACCCGTATCAATCTTGCCCTCAGGCTTGTGCTCACAAGTCTTTTACATAAATATGCATTAAATACTTTTCATTTTATATATAATAAAGATTTCTCCTTACTGGTTTCTAATAATCCTGATTTGTTCAAATAGCAGTTTCTTTTAATTTCTGTCACCAAGACTTCAGAGCTGTACCCTGCCTGACCCTTGGGGACCAGAAAAAAAAAAAACACCCGTGTGTGTCCTCCCTGCCCACCTCTCAGGCTGGACCCCCAGGCTCCTGCCTGCCTGCCCCAGCCCAGCGGGAAAACGTCCAAGTCCACGCCAAAGAGACGTTTTCTTGCAAGCAGCGGTCTTGAACCCGATCCCCTCCATTACTCTCCTTCCCACACTCACTCAGAACGCTTTCTGCTCCTCCTAGTCTTTCTGCCATGGACTCTCTGGACCTGGTTTTGGTGGCCAGTGGTGGGAACTGGGAGAGGAAGAAGGAAGGAACAGAGAGGAGGTTGGTGGTCATGACAGATCCAATTAGTCTGGGCCCAGAACGCCTTTCTCTGAAGGCCACGGGCCAAAATTTCTCAAGGGAGCATCTGTCCCCTTTGGACTCACCACCCCAAATGCCTTGGCTGTACCATTCCTCTCACTGCCGTCCCGGCGAGCCATACAGCCCTTGGGAACAAACGCAGCCCCATGTCCCTGCTCCACCGAGGCGCCACAGCAGCACCAAGGCTGCATTTCTTGTTCGTTTAACAAGGCAGATGGGGCACTGCCTCTTGCCGAGTGGCGGATAGCTGGCTTGTGGAGGAGCCGAGCAGACTCTCCCACACCCCAGAGTCCTGTCGCCTTGGGACATGGCTTGTTCTGTGCTGCGGACAGCCAGCTGCATGAGGTGCTGTGCAGGAAGCTGGGCTGCCTCCAGGCTAGAAGCACGTGCAGTGTGCTGGCCCGCGAGCCACTAGTTCTGCTGATCCTCCCGACACAGCGGCTGCAGCTCCTCCACGCCTTCCTCAGGAGGCGGTGGCTGCACCTGGCACAGGTGACCAGAGAGAAGCTGGCCTGGCCGAGCACCATCCCCCAGCAGCTCCTTGCCCGTGTGCTCTGGGTCCAACCCCTCTCCCAGCAGCTCCTCTTCACAGGGCGCCAAGATCTCCTCGGACAGCCCCGCCTGATCCAGGCCAGTCATTCCCCCCGGGCGCCCCTCACCCGGTGCCACCCCCTCCCCAGCCAGCCTCGTATCAGACCCTGCGCCACACTCTGGGTTCCCTGTGTTACTTGGCTCTAACATTTCCCCAGCTGATTCCTCTTCATCCAGCTCCACCACGCTCTTCTCCTCTGGGTTAGGGTCCTTCTCCGCCAGCTCCTTCTTGCACAGCTCCAGGACCCTGCCCGGCTCTGGGCCCTTACTCCAGGTCAGGGTCTCGGGGGCACTTGGCTCTGCCACCGCCAGCCCAGCCGTGCCCGCCTCTGCACCCAGCCCTCCGCCTGGAGGCTGCCCCGCTTCTTGCTCGGGGGACTGGCTGCTCGGCTGCTCGTCGCCTTTCGGGGGACTGACGGAAAGTTTCTCAGTGAAGCTGAAACGAGCACAGTTGTCCACGGAGGTTGGGGAGGACGGGCCTGCACTGGAGACAGTGCTGGAGGGGCCACTGCTGTCTGCAAAGAGGAAGAAAAACCTTCAACATTTTGCTGGTATTCCCAAAACCTTCAACATTCCGTGGGTATTCCCAAAACTCTCAACATTTCGCGGGTATTCCCCCGGCCCAAAGCCTGGGCAGACCCGAGATGTCGCAGTCCCACAGCACTACCATCAGCAGGGAGGGTCACCCACGTGCCACGCAACGCGGCCGGGGCGTGGAGCTGCTCTTGGGTGTGTTTCTGGCAGCTCAGCTGATGAAAACCCAACACAAACACCACAAGGACACCTCGTCACACAGCGCTATGCCGGCATGCAGCCAAGCGTGGGTTCTGCTGTCATTACAGAGCAAAATGGGAAGGGTGGTGCTGGGCTTTGAGCTGAAAAGCAGCTTCTTTTGTTCCCTCCTAATTATGGAACACACTCAGCTTCAGTGTTGCTCCTCTTGGTTCCTGACACACAAAACCCCCCAATGCTGAGCTAGAGTCACCACTGGAAGAAGCAATATTGCTTCTGCACTAACGCTTATTCTTGCCTCACATTGTACAATGAGCAAAACTAGAGAACAGATCTAAATTAGAGCCAGCCCAATAAAGGGAGGAGGATCAAACAACTGTTTCCAGCCAGATCAGTTCCCTGCCCTTGCTGCCTACACAAACACACGCTACTGCTGGCACAAGGGCTGTGCAGCTTGGAGAAGAGTAGGACTGCTCCTTCAGCAGCAGCATGACTTGTGTGAAGGCACTTGCTGTGCGACTGCTGGCCAACGCTTTCGCCTTCGAGCTCCAGTCAGTCTGCAAAGGCGACTAACAGCAGTCAGCAGCTCTGCAGAGGCTGTGACAAGCGAGGCCAGGAGCTGCAGAAACACACTGAAGTGAAGAACTGAATGCTCGGCTGTCCCATACAGAGCTCTGAGTGAGGCACGTACGTGGCTGGTTAGGGTAAGAAGGCACTTCCACATGCCAGCACTGAGTTGGCCACACGTCATGGAGAATCACAAAACCTAAAGTGAAAATGAAGGGCATTCAGGCCCTCCGTGTTCCAGTACACGGAGCAGAGGATGTCTGGAGAGACAGCCTCCACCCAGCAGCAGATGTCCCCGTGATATACAGTCCTACAGAGAGCCCCTTTTAGCATCTTTTTTGGAAGTTCTTTCTGGGGGCACACGACTACTTTCCCTTTTACCTATTTCCTTCTTCTGTTCCTGTTCCTCCAAGGGGAGAGCATAGAACCCCTGAGCACAAATACTTGGCCTCCACCATTTGGCACCCTTTACTTCCCTCCCTCACCATCGCATTCACCCTGATGAAGAAGGGAGCGCACTCACACCAAGGGGGCTTATCCGAACGCTGGCGCAACGGCAAAGAGGATGATGACAAGATCCGCTGGGACATAAAGGGGTCTCCTGGTATCTGGCTGCCAATCATTGAATCAAACAGAGCTTCGAGAGAAAAACAAAACACACAGATCAGCACTACTCAGACAGACATCAAGGAATGGCTCGTAGCCCAGCAGCCAGGAGCAGGCACTCTGGGAGGAGCTCAGGAACAGTGCAAATCCAGAGCCATGCCTGTCCACCAGCTGCGGGGAATATGAGGCCAAGATTTCCCGAGCTGGAGTTTGTATCCACATCACTGTACTTGTCAGCTACAGACGGACCTGACCCACTACTTGTCTCTCAAGCAAGCGGCCTAGGGTGGCTCTGGGCTGGATCCATAGCTCACTCCTGGGCTCGAACACCCTGGAACAGGCTTCAGGGACTGTGCTTATTGCCAGCCCTGTCGGGCTGAGCTGTCCTGGTAACGTAAAAGACAAAGTTCTCCCTGCCTCAACTGCTCTGGTTACCCAGCGCCAAGCCCACCTCACCAGTACCTGCAGTAGACTGGACATGCGATTCGCTGCAACTCTTGCACACAGCCGTCAGGAACTCGTTGACCTGTCGCAAAGAGAGGGAGTTGTGCAGGGTCTCCAGGGGATAAATGGTGGGAACCATGGAACAGCCTTCAAAACCTGGAAAGAAACCCAATCAGAAAATGAATAGAGCAAACAGCAACCGAAATCCATGCAGGACCGCTCATGGCTGGAGGAGCTGGGCAGTCTGGGAATCAAACAACAGGCACACTCAGGCCTAAGGTCACCTCTTGGAGGCCAAGAAAATCGCCACTAGGCAATCACATGCAATAACAGACCTGAAAGCAAGCATCCAGGCACACGCAGAAGGAGGGGGAAGAGGAGGAAACCTGTCTAGCAGCAGCCGTGTTTGCTGCAAAGCCTGTGACCCTTTTGCTAAAATAGATGGTTGTGATGGAGAACTTGGCACGGTGCCCACACTTTACAGAAGCCAAACAGAATTTGAGTGAAGTCAACAGAATTTCCCGCAGAAGGGCTCCCACCGCTAGTGACACCCCGCATGGCGCACAGTCCGCCCTCCCCCCCCCAGCACGGTGGTGCACACTGCTACAGACGCGGGGAGCAGCAGAACCTCCCTCTCTCACAGCAAGACCCTTCAGTGTATGCCCGACAGGCCATATCCCAAGGAAGGGGTGGGACACAGCCCGAGTTACTTGTCCCCTTAACAGACATCACTGCCAGCAAAGCCAGAATTAGCAGAAAGGTATCTCAACGTGTAACAGACACTTGCTCGGAGCTATGCTGCGTCACAACTGCTCACGATAAATTCTTTGCTACTCAAACCAGTGGAATACTATGGCAAAGCATCTTCCTCTTCATCCAAACTTCTCGGCGATGGTTTGTGGAACCAAGCCAACCTGAAACTGCCAGAGGAGCAAGGAAGGAACAAATGAGTCTCTGGTCATATGGGAAAGATGCCTCCTTCTCCTCTGCACCTCTTGACTTTAAAGCCCTCTAGACTCCTTAAGCTTAGGCTTCCCATTCTGTGATGTCTCTGTCCCTCCAAGGAGCTCAAAAAGACCCCAGGAAGGAACTGGGTTTGTTCCTACAGAGAAAGGAAATCACTCTTGATCTAGTACTGCGTCAGGATTTCTGCCCAGCACACTGATGGGCTAAACTCAATCCCTGCAGCTTGACAGCACCTAAGGAGAAGACCTAGAGCACCTGAATTATCTGCTAAGTGTTCCAGTCACCTCCGGGAGAGTCTCGGCTCCAATCCACTCACCTAACCCGTTTCTCCAAGAGGCAAGGAGCAGGAGCCAGCAGATGGCATTTGTGGATTCACATGCAGTATGAGAAGGCTGCAGACCTGATCATCTCTAGTTTGCGATGCTGCAGGGACATTCACTGTCATACGGCTACTGGAGATAAAGAACCCTCCAGACAGCCCAGAGAGGCTACCTACACCACCAAGGGCCTACAGACATCCATTCAAGACCCGGAGGACAACAAATCCTTGGCTACAATGAAGGACTGTAGAAAGACACAAGAAAAATATCATACTCCTCTGTCCCTTGCCGAGAGGTTCTTAGAGTGGAAGTCCTGAATAAGGAAGGGTGTCTGTTCAGTATTTTCTCACAGGCATTCTGGGAGGCAGAGCTAAAGGAAAATGGGGAGGGCAAGCCTTAACAAACAGCCGTGTGGAGATGGTGGTGGAGCACAGTACGAGCCTAATGTCGCTTCCCAACAGAACCTGGCTGAGGGGCCGAAGTTGTCTCAGCTATTGGCATCTCCAAAGAAAAATAAGTTTGAACA
The DNA here is from genome assembly GCF_023634085.1 of Falco cherrug. Lineage (NCBI taxonomy): Eukaryota > Metazoa > Chordata > Aves > Falconiformes > Falconidae > Falco > Falco cherrug. The sequence continues at coordinate 3,098,599 of NC_073703.1, forward strand.
TAACATAGGGCAAAACAACGCAGTTACAAGACACATCGTAGGCACTGATGGGGGTCTGAGTGCTTGGGCACTCCTCTAATAAAAAGAGGAAATGAAAAGTCCAGCATTAAAGGAAACACGGGACATGGACAATGTTACGGATGTGGAACGATACACCCATATCCCTGAAGTGCCAAATGCCAGCTTGCAAGGCTCTGCTCAGCACTGTGCCACCTAACCAGTCTCAAGCAAGTAGAGAAAGAGGCAAAAGCTTCCCTTCTCAATGTGAAACATCAGTATTTTCAAGAAATCCCTCTCACTCCTGTACGGCAGCCCAGTTCCCTGCACACCTGCCCTGCCCTGCTTAGCTGCTGGGGGCAGTTTGACAGCACCGCAGCCAGGGCAAAGCAGAGGTTCCCACCACAGCCCGCGACCCTGACGCGTGTCGCAGCAGCCGCCGGAGTCCCCGGGGAAGGCTCTGACACTGCCACACCACATGCATTCAGCAAAGAACTGACAACTTTGGGAAGGGGCAGCAAAACCAGAGCAGGAGTGCAAACCGCAGGAACCCTGCCAGCCTGACAGTCACCCGGTGCTGACTGCTGGGCTCCTGCCGATGCTTCCCAAAACTTTTCCTGGGGCTGGCAGGGCAGGAGTCTGTGATACAGACACCGGCACAAGAAATTAGACAGAATTCCATTCATTTTGTACCAACATCAAGCAGCAGCAGCCCACAGAGGAACAAGTTGTTTTTCATTTTGTTCAGGTTTGACTATGCTAGCTGCATTAGGGATGCAGAAGGCAATCTGCTTCCTCCAGAGTTAGCTCTGCCCCGCAAGGAGGGGCACGTGGTGGGGGGCTGCAGACCAAAGTAGCTAAAAATGAATCCCAAAGTCAACTGTAGCCTTCTCTGGGCAAGAAGTACAGCTGGTCATGTCTCCAAAATTTTTCTTCAGTAAAATAGGAAGAAACCATCTATTAGAGTAAAGAAAACAAGCTCTGGTTATGGGAAAAACCCTAAAATACACAAGGCAGAGGAGTCTGCTGAGGATGTATTCTTTTGGAGACTGTGTGTGATGTGGGGGAGCAGCTATGGGGGAATGTCCACTTGGAATCAGTAACGCAGCAGCATCCTGAGCCAGCAGCAGAGACTGGTGCTGCCTGCAGCCACTCTGCCGCTGAGAGCACCGGAGGTACAATCCCGCTGGAGGATTACAAGTCCTGTTTTGTCTCTCCCAGGGATGCTGATGCCAAGGCTGAAGGCCCACTCACATTACAGCTGAGTTAATTATGTTCTGGTCTGAGCGCTTCTCCCTGGAGCTCCAGGTTCTTGGCATGTGCACGCTCTACTGCTCCCTGTCAGAGTCCGCTTGGCGTGATCAGGGTTATGGAGAAGTCTTCTGCACGTTCAAGGAGGCAAGTGACTCTCCCCCGAGAGCCAGGCTGTTCCAGAGCTGCCTAGTGCCGACACACAGCACTTCATAAGAGCATTAAGGAGGGGATTTGGGTGTAAGGGGCCTTTTGCAGAGATCACCTATCACACTACACCAGATAAAGCAAATGGAGACCTGCACCTGCCTCGCACCTCCCAGCTAAACCAGAGAATCCCAGACTGCCAGGAGACTCCAGCAGGCTGAAGGGACACAAAGAACTCCTGTGAACAGATGACCTCAAAGAAAGAGCTAAGAAGTGCCACCTTCTTACCTGGACTACACAATGATGAATTCTGAAACAGCCAACACCTACTTTATGATTGCATGGCTTGAACACCAAGCAAACCCAGCACAGCTCTCTGAGCGAGCCCTGTACGCTGTGTTACCCCACTGCTCTTTCGCTGCGGGTCTAACAGGTATGTTCATCTGTTTAGCTGCATTTCCTTCAGTCACCCTGAGGTCTGAAAGAGAATTCAACCAAAGGTGTTTGCAGCAGAACTAAAATAAGCAGATTTTTATACTGGGAAAAGGGAAGAACAAAGGGGGGAAAAAAAAGACCTTGAATTCATTTGCATCATCTTGGTTACTGCAGGAGATGTCCCAGTCTAAACCCTCAAGAGGAAATCAATACAATCTTATTAAAAGGAAACACCTAATTTCAATCAAGGTCCCACAGTTTCCTAAATTTTATGTAAGTGCCAGAGTGACAAGAAGAAAGCTTCCTGTGTAGTATGAGCTGAGAAAGTTGAGTTTATACGGATCACGTGCCCCGCACCGAATGAAATCAGTGGCGGTGTGATCACCCTCGGAGCTGGCAATTCAGCAGATCACCAGGAGCCAACAGACCTCCTGGCTAGTGGGCACAACAAAGGAGCAGCCTTCAAGTAGTCCACACGGCACGTTCCTCAGCTTTACCAAGACTGAACTGAGGTCCCAAAGACAGCAAGCTTCTCTGCTAGCAGAGTGGAGTCGTTAAAAGAGAGAACGTACTCACTGCTGCAGCAGGCTGGCAAGTAGAAAGCAGCCAAAACCTTGCCAGCCAACAGAGAGAGAGCCCAAGGAAGACTCAGGTGAGAAGACTTTCTGGTCTGAAGCAATCCTTTTTGTGTACTATATTTTTGCCTAATTGTTCCAAACATTATTAGCACAATTTGCCAGGTTGCTGCCCGGCTCTCCAGCTGCGAACCCCACACCGGAGCAGAGAGGGTGCCTGCTCCTTTCTAACACAGATCCTGAAAGCAACGAGCAGACCGAGGGCACCTGGCACATCCCCAAAAGGTCTGCACGCCAAAGGGCCGCACGCCAGCATTTGGGGAGTGAAGAAGCACTTGCCCAGCCTCAGCAGAGATTCTGAAGGGCATGAGAGAAAGCGCACTCAGCAGCTTCCCCTCTAGCATGCTCAGTCGGTCCAGCCTTATGTTGTGGGGAGAACTGAAGTATGCCACGTGTATATTTGCATATGTTTAGGTATGCATACACAATGCTTACAGGAACTAGGATTTTTGCTACCCAGCCTTTCTAAATCTAAGCCTGTACAGTCAGCCTGAAGGTCTGTCCTCGTTCAGCACCTCTGCCCACAGTGCCAGAGGCAGCAATGAATGAAGGGCTACAGGGGCGGACAGCTGCAGCGACCCTTCCCCCCAGCAGCTCCCCAAACCGCAGTGACCTACAGCTCAGAACTGCTCTGAACCTGAGATGTCTCCTCCATAATCTCCAGCTTCCCCTTGAGCCCAGTTAAGCTCCCAACACCCCCACGTACTGCGGGGGAAAAAATCCCTTCTGGCTGAAGCTGCTTCTGCTTGCTCTGCTAGAAGCCTCCCAGGTCCTGTGTGGGAGCAGGCACTGACCGCAGGTCCCCCACCCCACTCCAGCCCAGTCCAGCCACCACCACCACCATCCTTCCCAGACTGCACATTCCTGCCTTCCCCACATCGTACGAAGTGGTGATGGTCGGATCAGAGCCCACCATTTATATATGCATTTGGGGCTGTTTCCCCTCATCATTTAATGTATTTACACTGAACATCAACTGCTGGTTTACTGCCCGCTCGTTATCACAGAGCCATCCCCTGTTTCTCCACAGCTGCCCTCCAGCTTCCGTACCACTGTTACTTATTACCACCATGGACTGACCTCACACTTCTTTTCCCCAGCTATGACCACACAGAAAAGCACAGGCTGCCAGACAGGCCGCTTCAGGGCTCCACCGTTGATCCTTGCAGCTATGGATGCCAACTGCATACTTTTAACTCTCTGATTTTATCTTCTAATTCATGTTTTCTTTGTGTGGATATGGTTGAAAGCCAAGAAAGTGCAGATAAGAGTATGTAGTTCTCACAAGGGGGGGGGGGGGACCTGTGCTCTCAGCTGCAGAGACCAAAGAAACATTTGCTCTGAGAAGAACTCCAGCAGGAATTCCAACCGTGCTAATTAACTGTGGGCCTGATGACAGCCAGAAAACAACAAGAACGAGCTCACTGATCACAGAGATCTGATTCCCACGCAGAAAGGCTGCCGCACCGAGGTACACAGCTCATCCATTTGGCTGCACTGGGGCAGGCTGCACCACCCAGCACCACCCAGCACCGTGCTGCAATATTTGGCGAACCACTGCCCAAAGCACCGAGTTCCTTCCCTCTCCCTACCAGAGCTCACAGGAGACAGCTGAGATCTGCAGCAGGGGAAGCTCAGCTTTGGCTTTAGAGCACTCTGCTGTGTTCCAGCATCTCTTCCCTTGAAGCAATTTTGCTCCTCTTTAGTATTTGTTGCTAGGAGACTGAGGATTGTCCTAATTATATATGAAAAGCAACTGCCATCTCCAAATTACCTACTTGACAGAAAGGGCTGTATCAAGAAAAAACAGACTGCGTAAGAAAAATTTCATTTTCCAGGTTCTGAAAACCCCTTGATGCTATTGCTTCACTACATGACAAGCTATAGTGTCTCTGCCCCACCTGCCTATGGGTCTGAAGGCAAAAGGAGGCCCATGCATCACACCACACAGCTCAGCAAGCCACATGCACCAAGCAGGTTTTATGGTGCAAGATAAACATCAACAGCCGGCCCTAGCTAGCTGTCCCCCTCAGAGAGGAATCCTTCTACTTGTCTTAGAAGCGCTGAGACCTCAATGCATCAGACTTCCCATCTGTGCCAGAGGCTGAAAAATACCAGAGAAACAAGAGCAAGCTTTGATGTATAATGCTGATCTGATTCAATGCTGAAATCGCCTACCTCTTCCCATCAGAGACGACACGCTGCGAAGGTCCTGAGGCAGAACAGATGCCATGCAATGCAGCCACGCAGCAGCTCAGCTCCTGCCCCATGTTAACTTGGTCTCTCTAGAAACAACACAGTCCCACAGGAACTCGCTTCCCCGAAATTTCCACAGCAAGTTCACTCTGCACGTGACAAGCTGCAGCACCTCCTCAATCCTCTTTCTTCCCAGACTCTTACTATTCACTCTGGCTCCTCCGTTAGTAACGGGGCACCTCATGGCACCCCACTGAGACCTGCACTGGGCTGTAATGTCAGCAGGGCATTGTATCAGTAGAAGCTCAGCATCTAACTTGAAGGAAGCTTAAGGGCTTACCCTGGCTAAAGGAAGGAGGCAACGAACAATTGCCAGAGATGGAAAGAGCACAGTTACAGCCACACGAAGAGCCCTGGCTCCACGTGGAAAGGCCACTGCCCAAGGCTCCAAAACTGCCGGGTGCGACAGCCCACACAGCTTGCTGCAGCAGCCGCCCAGAGATTTAAGGGATGCAGTGAGGGAAACGCTTTCCTTTTTTAGAAGCAAAGCATAGTTTGCATTCTCAAGCAGACAGTGGTCTGTGCTCAGCTACAAGAGCATGGGACCAAGGCAGCTGCAGCGTGCAGTACCGTAAAGACACTCCAAGTCATCCTGCCCTGAGATCAGCCAGCTCCTGAAGAGACGCAGGTGGTAGGAGCACTGCTGCAGGTGATGGGCTAGAGTGGCATCCAGGGAGATGTTCCGGCTCGTGGCACAGTCAGAGGAAAAACGGCGCAGCAACTGGGCAACGTGGTGGTGCTCAAACGCATCTGGAGGAAAGGGGCCACAGAGAGTGAGAGGAGAGGGGCAAGCGCAGCTGTGGATAGAGAAATTGTGGAGGTGTGCGGATGGAGCTGCCAGCACCAGGGACGCTGGGTGGGAAAGACCCACACCACAGGCTGAAGCCCAGCCCCCCCGCCACGAGCAGACCAGGGACACCCTCAGCTCTAACACCCCAGGCACATCGCAGCAGGCAGCCTCCCCCCAGCCCAGCCTTCGCCACACGCAGCGGCAGCCCCTGAGCAGCGAGGTTTTGTCTTTGTCAGTCTGCCAAGCCACTACATTTTAGGATATGTTCCAAGCCCAACACAGTTCAGGTTTGGCTAGATAAGAAGGTCAGGCTCACGTTCACCCTCCCTCAGCCGAGACAAGAAACCCAGGCTGCCAACAGAGCGCTCCGGTCCTGGGGCCGAAGGCAGCCAGCCACGCCGGCACACGAAGGACAGCAAACGGCCCAGCATCAAACAACCAGAGGCTGCGAAAGGGATGCCGGGTTTCGAGCAGGGTTTGACTGACAACGTAGTGCTTAGAGCATCGAATAGAGAAGGCACAGAAGGGCTGCCCTCCCCTCTCCGGACTCTCAGAACAGCCCTGTGCAATCTTCTGCGATATCCGTGCATGGCAGACAAGATGCTAGCATGCAGGCATGTCTCCTCCACGTATAGAGCCTCAGGACTCATGCCATGCTCCCAGGACGCACGAGACCAGGGCATAAACCACCTGGCCTGATGCTGTGCTCGGCCACTGCTCTGGTTCACCCCTCCCATTTCACCGCAGAGGCAGCTCTTCAGACACAAAATCCGGATTCAGAGCTGTGAATAGCTTTTGCATTCTCAAGCAAGTGGTTCATGTGGCTAAACATCCTTCCTGCCTGACTTCAAGCTCACCCCTGCCGGACCTCTGTCTTTGTTTTCCAGATTAAGGAGCACTTTGCCATTAGAAACATCCACTGGGTTCTTGGGGGGAAAACCTGATGCCCAGTTTCACTTCACTGTATTTGGGGTGGGGGCAGTTGCTTCGTCGTGTGGCTTAGGGAAGGCTGCCGCTTGGTACAAGTTTTGCTGGTAAGATAGAACAACACATCCTGCTGACATACACCACGTGAGCTCAGATGGTATCCAGACATACAAACAAATCGAGCAGTTGGCCACTCTGCGAAAAACAAAACCAAGCAAACACAGAAAATAGGTTGCCCTCAGTTATTTGATATTATAAAGCCGCATTTAGCTGCCCCTTCCCCTTTCATCTTTCCCAAAATTTTGGTCTTCACAACAGTCTTCTGAACTTCTTTCACCTTCCAGATCACGCAGAGCAGAGTATCTTCGTATTTACTAAGCGACAAGATTGCAGAAGCATCCTTGATCACTTAAGACAGAAATACTTAACCCGGTACCTTCCAGTGATCTGCTTTGGTGCTACCTTGTCACAGCAGCAGGAGCCATGAGGTAGCAGCGGTGCTGTGAAACCTTGTCAAAAGGTTCTGGGCAAGACTCAGATAACAAACACTAGTTCAAGGCACCTTCTACAACAGAGCTAGTGGTGTTTCACCTCAAAAGACTCACACTTCAGGTGTCAGGTTAGCAGCAATATGAAGCAGAGGCAGCGAGTCAACAGAAGCACAGTCAGAGGTCCTTTACCAAGCCTTCCCATAGCTACGAGCAGGACCGGAGTGAAGCAGGTTCCATCCCCCTGGATGGATCCCTTCCTACCTCAGGAGGTGGCAGGCCCCAGCCAGCACGTCCACCATGAGCAGACGAGTCAAAGCTCTTGGAAAGACACCATTGCCAGGATAACTTCTGCAGGAAAGGCAAGCCTACTCCCACCAACATCTCCAAGGGATCACCCTAACAGACAACTTTGCCAGGGAGGCCAGGAGGTTACCAGTACTCCTAAAACGACTGTGCTGAGGAACACTGTGCGCAGAGGGAATGCTGCCAGCACCTCCTCTCCCACCACAGACTGAGCTCTTCCAGGCGACACACGGGCAGCCTCAGGCTATCCTTGTTTCTGTACTGCACATCTGCATTGTAGAAACCAAGGACCTAAGCTGCTGATGCTCTTAGGAGTGGATATTCCCCCCCTCCCCAAATCCAAGAGTATTCTCCCCCCAACCCCCAACCCCACAAAAGGGAGCGTGAAAGAAGGCCTTAATGTCAGCAGTGGAATTAAAGGCTGCTTTAGGAATCCACTCGCAGAGCCACTGCTCTTGCTTTTTCACCTGGGACACAAATGCCTTGGGGGACAGCAGAGGAACCACTGAGCGGTAACAGAGGATGAATGGACACGTTAGTCACAACAAGACAATGGGGGAAGGTGAAGCATGTTTGGACACCAGATACACAGACACAAAAAAACCCACAAGAAGGCTGAGAGGAGGACATGTGCAGAGAGAACTGAATGTGAGCATGGGGTTAGAAGTGTGAGGGAACGTCAAATCAAGGAAGCAAACGTACCATTAGTCGGATGCTTTGCAAACGACACAGAAAATCGTTTTACGGCTGGCATAGACAAGAGCTCTGAGGAAATAAAAACAGATCATCTCAGTTAACAGCCTGCTTCTAAGGATCCCCCAACCGTCATATGCTTGCAACTAGCCTTTCAGGTTCACCTTCTTCTTGACCCCTGTAACTCGTGGTCCCGGTGGCACTTCTGTAGCACCCCCGGCACTCTCTGTCTGTGGGCCTGGCTGAACCTCTCGGCTTCCTCACACTCTGCCAGCTCCCCGCTCCCTTGCACTGCCCTGCCAGGGTCTCCCCTGACGCTACAAAGACCTCAGCCACGCTCTCTCAGTCACAGACAGCATCTCACACCTTCCCACCACACTTCCAGCCATCCTGAGAGCGACCCAGGCTCAGCCCAGTGCCAGATGCAGTCAGCCATGCCCACAGCCACACGAGCACACGGCCAAGCAAGCAGCAGCAGCACAGGAGGACAGTTCTCAGGATTCACCTCTGCCCAAAGAAACGACAGCCATTCTGCAGAGGAACTGAAGAGCTCTGGCACTGGTAAGTGTTCAGTTCAGTTCAGAACATCCTCTTAACACAAACTAAACAGAGCTATTTATGAGTTTAGAGGTAAATAGCTGACGAATTGGGGAACACAAGACCCAATAAGACATGCCTCTACAGTTCTGTTGCTCAAAGCATTTCAGTACAGAAGAGGTTTGGGGATACACCTGTCAGAGTGGTCCTCAGGCTTCTCCTGGTCATGTCCCAGGCCAGGTCAAGCTCTCCCATAGAAATCACACATTGGAAAGACAGTGCAAGGACAGATTCTATGTATCTAATGGGTGCAAACAGATGACCTTTAAAATACATGAATTAGTCTCCATATGCACAAAAAAAAAAAAAAAAAAAAAAAGAGGCTGAAAATTTCAGTTCTTTCCTACTCTGGAAATGCCTCAGCTATCACGGGAAAAAGTGGCCTAGATCAGACCACCTGTTTGTAGGATTTGATGTGAGAACCCAGCCAACTGTACCTTTTGCTGCTATTTAGGAATTTTTAGGAAATATTAGAAAATGCTTTTATTTCTCTTTCATGTTTCACGTGTCCCTTCTACCTACTCAACAGAGTCTGTACGCCTATCCCTCTGCACCAAGGTTAGGAGATACATGCATCAATTTATGGTCCATACCCTCACCATGCTTCTCTAGCTATATCCACTGACTTGGCCAAATAACATATTTAAACCATCCCTCAAACTTGCTGCAACTTCCTTCACCAGCCTAACAGCCCTAAAAATTGTCTTCCTTTCTTTAAACTCAACAAATAGAGCGCGACCATCTTCCCTGCACATGCAGTCCCTTAGAAGTGTCCAGGTCCTGGAGCTGCAGTCAGCCAGCTCCATTCCACTCCACATCCCCTCACTATGTAAATGCACTGCAACACCGCTTACTGCACCCCTGGCTCCAGGCAAGCCAGCTTCAAACCACAACCACCAGCCAACCTTCCCTCAAGCTGAGACTGGGACACAACTTTCCACTGAAGCGCTCCTTACCTCCCTTCCAGTCCCAAGCAAAAAAAGACTTCAGAAATAAGGGCTATTTTAACTTCACTTGAGCAAGACTTTGATGAAGTGCTGTAAGCCATGCACCATACCTTGAAGCATCACAGCCATGGAAAAATATCAGAGTTCATGCAAAGATGTGCTCCGGAATCTGAAGGTTTTTAAACATTATTAGCCTGATGACTGTGAAAAAGGCCTTGATATAACTGTACTCCAAGAGTCCGCTGTAGCTGCTGTGTCACCGTGTTCAGCTCTAGTGATGTCTGGCTTAAATGCCATTGTTCAGCATCTCATCGGTGCTCATTTACGCAGGAACAGACAGACCAAGGGCTTGTTTCACATTCCAGACTACCTTCCCCAGAAGCTGAACGCCCTTCTGCCTCCTACTTGTTTTTCTAAGGCCCCCACTTCTTCCTCACAATTGCTTTTATTGCAGCAAGGTGCTGGTAGCACAGAGTGCCATAGCACGCTACGAAACACAAAAGAAGAAGTGTAACATCAAGATGAACAATTTTTGGCTGTGCTAGTCATACACTAAGTAAATAAGTCTGCCTTTTAAGTACTTGAGGGTACAACTGTGTCTCAGCACACAGAGACCTGGTCACTGAATTTAGGCTAATGCAGCAGGACTCTGCTCTGGACCTTGAATGCGAGCAGCCAGCTGCAGGCATGCTCCTACCACACAGCCTACAGAGCAAGGCAGCACAGCACCAGGACTGAGCAGAATCTGTTCTGCTCCCAGCTGGGTACAGAGCAAGCAGTCTTTGCTGCTTTTCCCTGAGAATTAGTGCTGCCTTGGATTCACGCTGCTTGCAGAGTTATGGAAGAGAAGCAGCCAGAGCCCTTGCTGGCCTTTTCAGTGGCTCTCCTGGTATTCACACCCCAGTTTTGTGCCAAACCCCATGAACTTATTCTGGGACCTATGAGTAGCCAGCACATGCTGCCTTGAGCAGCACAGACTGTTACCGCAGGGCTTAAAATCCTGCTGGTTCACCCTCCTTGTCTCCATCACTCACAGCCTGCTGTGTGCTAGGGAGCTCCCTGAAGAGGTGAGAAGCAAACCACTTTCCCCTTACACAGTGAAAAGCAGCACAGAAACCCAGGATGCAACAGCGTTCCAACAGGTCTGAGAATCGGGCAGCATCTTTCCCCCCTGATTTGTTAGGCCGTTTCCCTTGCCTCAAACCTGGACAAAAATCCAAACAAACCAACCTCCTGTTTTCTCCAAAGGCCCCATATTACTGCCTTGATCATCTCCCCACCTTGTAACCCACCAGTGCTAGTGTTCTTTATGATCGTGGTAAGAAAGGTACTCGGACTCTAAAGTAAAATACCATTTGTTTGAACTAAGACAAAAGGGAAGAAGAGAGGACAGATAATCTTATATTCACTCAGGCGCTGGGAAGCCCAAGTTGTGCAACATTAGGTGGATTTCCAACTAGGGCACAGCACGCTGTGCAGATCCAGCCCATGGGGCAGTTTGTTCAGTGCTGCTCAACTCAGCATTCCAACTAACGGCACGTTAACCAGCACTTCCAGAGTCCCAGTGCCTTTCTCACTGGAATCACAACAGACACTTGCACTTGTGCATTACATCCCTCCAGGATATCTCAGTCTTTCCCTGTGCTCCAATTTCCTTGAGAGCAGCAACACAGCATCTGCTTCTCAATGTGTAATGCACTAGTACCGACTGCAGATCAGTTCACAGCTGGCAACACAGCCTTCACTTTTATACTAATGACCCAAATACATTTTAACAGATTGTCTTGCTGAACTTTAAGGCAGTTTCTGCAGAACTGCACAATAACTAGACTTTCCGGTCCTTTGGCAGTATTTCATTCAAGTATCCCACTTACCTCAAGCATTTCAGGCATATTACACTTGCTTTCTGACAGCTACCTCGGACCCTTCCGTGTGCCCAGCCTTACTCTGGTGCCCGTCTCATCCACTCCCCCAAGCACATCATTCTGCCCTCGGGACGGCTCCATCTTCCATAGGGTGAGGATTACTGTCTCCACAAAAGCTTCATTTAGCCTCAGCAAGATCCCAAGGTAAGCAAGATGATGTGATATGCTGGATATCCATACCAGGACAAACCTATTTAGTATCTAGACCAATAAATCCTCCTCCACAACAGCAAGTAGTATTAAAAAGTCAGACCAAAGTCAGACCCCAGAAATACCATACATCAGCATAAAATCCTCACACAATGTCAGCTCCTGTCTTGTCCTAGCAAGGACCACGATTTCTTGGGATATGATAAAGTGCATTACTGTAGATGCAGCGAATATACACATTCAACTGTCATTCTTCTTAGCAGGCTAAGTTTGCCTCAGTAGCATCCTGAGACACCAAAGTCCACAAATCAATCACCTGCTGCACAGGGAACACACATACCGTCTTTGTATGTCAGGCTGCTGGCAAACTTTTTGCCATGGCTGCGTGCGTAGTCCTGGAGGTTGGGGGCACTGGAGGAGCCTCCCAGCACAGTGGTGCTAAACAGGCCGGTGCACTGTGACCCTGGAAAGGCATGGAAGGTGTTAGTATTGTATCTCCACTGCATGCAACTACAGAAAAGCAGGGTTAGTCAAAGAATGAAGAATGAACTGGCCACTTCACAGGCAATCTCAGGTAAAAAAACGATGCTGGGGAGGATAGGGAGGCAGTATTCCCCATTCTAAATTCAGTAGTGCCAAATGCACAACAGACAGCCCAAAACTCAGCACCAGGAAAGTTCCTAACTCCGTCCAGGGTTTTATTTCCAGAGAGAGACACCTTGACACCCTCCAGTCAGCAAATCTACATACTCAGAAAAGCCAGGATGCCAAATCACTGATGTTCCTGTCACAGGGCTTCATTTCTCTGCTGTTCTGCCCTTTCTCTTTGGAAAGTTCCTTTTTCTGTAGGACACCAAGAAGAAAGGACTGCTTGATCTGTTAATCAACAAAAGTGGACTAATCACTCTATCAAGCAGTAAGGAAAGCAACGCGACCACAGAGCTTTCTTTCACAAGCTGCTGCCCAGATGATATTTCACATCCACTTGGTCTTTTGCTCCTCCAGAGCAGGTCCAAGTGCTCCATGAACTACCCTTGCAAAGCAGCAGATGTGCACACAGCATGGAACGTGGCTTACCCTATGGCAAGGAATACAGCATGCAAGACGGGCTCGTGCATAGAAGGGCAACCTAACAGCGATGGCTTTGGCAACTGCTGGTGTTTGCTTCTCCAAGGCACAGTGTTCTGCAGAGTGACTTGACTTTATGTGATATTTAGGGAACATCAGGCATTTGAAACAGGATTCTTTCCACTGAGGAAAGCAATCACAAGTGAGACAAAACTTTATTATGAGCCAGACAAAGCCACTGATGGGCTATAAATTCTCCGCTAAACTGTCTTGATGCTGCATTCTGTACTGAGAATACCAACTGTTAAAAATAACATTACTCTTACATACAAAAGGCTTCCAGAAACAAGCACATTGATCTTGTTCCACCTTGTCTGCCAAGGCAAAAAAAAATGACATATTGCCTATTAGTATTTAACTCGAACAGTGCAACTGTTACTACTGTTAAAAAGATCCTGCCTATATTGCAAGAAGTTCTTGATTCTAAAATACAGCATCAGAGCATGACTTAGGTTGGAAGAAACCTCTAGAAGCTTCTTTCTCAACGCCCCAGCAGCAGGGCCAACTTGGATCAGCTTGTTAGGGTTTGTCCAGTCAAGTTCTGAATAGCTCCAAGAAAGGAGATTTCACAACCTCTCTCGGCCCCTGTTCCAGTATCTGGCACATTCATGGTGAAAAATTTATTCCTCCCAGCTAATGGGAATTTACTCTGCAGACACACTGCAGCTTGTGTCTATCGGTTCTCACCCTGTCACCACCCGCCTTGGAGGACAGTTTGTCTTCTCTGTAACCTCCCATGTAGGTGGCTGAACAGCAGTAAGGTCTTCGCTCCCCTCCACTTCTGATCTGAACAAGCACCACTCTCTCAGCTTCTCCTCCGAGGTCGCGTGCTCCAGCCCATCCGCCCCCACTGCCCCTTCCCGGGCTCACACCCGCTATATCCACCCCCTTCTGGCACCAGGGAGCCCAGGGCAGAACAGCAGCGCTTCAGACAGTCTCACAAGGGGTTAATAGAGGGGAAGAACCAAATCCCTCAGCCTGATGGCTGCACTCCTGCTAATTCAGCAAAGCATGCTGTTGGCCTGTGCTGCTGGAAGGACACACTGCTGCTTCATGTCCCAGGACCCCAGCTTTCTCTGCAAAGCTCTTTTTTAGCCAGAGCTTCTTTGGAAAAAAACACACAGTTCCTGAGGTTTGAGCTATTCACACATAAGCTCAGTCTAAGCTGATGACATCTGCTGCGGGAACAGTGGAGGATGACCAAAAGGGTTCTTGTGCATGGAATTTAAGCTATTCCAACCCCATGACACTGCTGGTAGCTTTTCACAGGACAGACTAACACATATGTGTCCTTGGACAAACAGGCAAAGAACTGATACACAAGTCTTAGAAAATTTCTCCTAATGCCTTAAACGGAAGCTCAGTGCTGACTCAGCATGAACCGGAATCTGTCACAACACAAACAAAATTTTGTCAAGCAGCAGCCGGCATGATGCTCCTAATCATCCTTCCATGGCTTGAAAGCAAACAAACAAAATAAAAAAAAAACTCCAAACCCAACAGACTCATTTACTGGCAGATAAAAATGGAACAGAAGATTTTTATGACTTTCTATCTTGAGCAACCTCATGTCATTAATTATAAAGCTAAGGATACCCCCATGCTTCTGCTATCCTACAGCAGACAGAGGCATTTTGCTAGCACCCTTATGCCAGAAAAGAATTCACAAAAATGACTCTATGGATGACAGCAATTGTCTACAGTGAACTCTAGGAGACCACTGTAGGCAAAGTAAACACACACACGTGCATCCTAAAGAACATAATGGTATACTAGCCATTTGGATTTAATCTGGACAGCAACATTTGCTACTGTATGTGCTGGATCTTTTTTGCGTATTTAATTTTCAGATGTACTTTCAAAATTTCAGGTGTTTAAAAAATGGACATCCCTTATTTCCCTATGGGAGTCTAGCACAAAGCTTCATGCCCACTGGCAATACAACACCTCCACTGCTCAAACAGCAAGGAGTGATGTTGCCCCATTTTAAAGTGTTCTTGCAAGCAAAGAAAGGCACTGAAGCTTCTCTAGGCTCCTCAAGCTAGAAGCACACACGCTATTGCAGACAATCCACAGTAATGCACGCGCTCCTGCCCAGAACAACGTGGCACACTCTGAAGCACCACTTTGCACAGACAAAGCAGCTGCAGCCCGCCCCTCTTCCAAGCAGACACTTCAAGGCATTTTTTTAAATTACAGTAAAGACACAACTCTGGCAGGTATGGCAGCAGGGTGGTTACGGGAGCTCTGTCCTGCTCCCCGTTCCTGCATGGCTAAACACACGCGGTTATACCTGATGTTCTTCCAGAGAATCCATTCTCCCAGAGATAACGATAGCCAGCCACTGACAAGGTCAGGCAACAGGAGATAGGATCAACTTCAGAAAAGCTCAGAAACAGCAGGCAGTATCTGAATGAACCCCCTCATCACACAGCTGCTGAGACAAGAATTAAAGCCACAGCTCAAGCTCCTGTGAGTTCTATATTATTTCTCACAGAGAGCGCCCATTTCAGGTCCTAAAGGGGGAAGAAATTAGATTTCTACAAAACAAGCAGGAAAGGAATCAGGAAGATTCCTTGAAGAGCTTGACTTTTACAGGTAAAGAAGCATCATTCTTCTAACAGTTCTCAGGTTAAGAGAAACACAGACAGCCTAATAACGAGGGACTGTGCAAGCTGGTGTTGCACCACAGGTCTCTCCTGCTCAACCCTTCTGCGCCTGCAGCTGCCAGACGGAGAGAAGAATGATGGCTGGACTGAGTATCCAGCTGGAGGTCTACTGTCACAGGTGAGGTCTATCATTCCTACCCAAAGTTTCGTCTTTGCAGAGCTTCACAGTTGGGAGAGACCAGCACAGGCTTCCCAGCAAGGCGAGTCAGGCAAGGACCTGAAATTAAACCGGCTGGGATTACATTACAAAATTTGTTGTCAAGGAAAAGCAGTACTGTACAAGGGTCCAGTAGAGTAGTAGTCTTCTCTATGGCCAAAACAGACATTCCTCAGAAAGCTGAAAAAGGCTATAGTAAATAGGCTGTAATATCTGCTTTCCAGAGCATGTGCCTTCTGGTACTCAGACATCCAAACAGCAAAGATTGTTTGCACGTAGCATTTGATGTACTCAGTAATTCTCCAAGCAGATGCACTTCCTTGACTGTGTGCCATCTCAGAAATTCTCATATTGATTCACATGGATTCACAGAATAACCACAGGTTTCTTGAAGACTAAGCAAGGCAGTCTGTTACAGCTCACTTAATCCTGCAGGGGGTCTGTGAAAGGCAGAAGTAGATGCACCACATGAAATAACACATTCAAAAACCACTATGGCCAAGGCTATTGTGCCTTTGTGAAAACAATATGCATCAGCCATTCCTTCTTAGATTTTTCCAACTGGCTGGGAGCATAGCTGGCAGACTCCAGGGATGCCTCCTAACGACTCTGAGGAAAATTCCCTTTACCTGGTAAGAATTAGCTTCCAAAGCAGCAGCTCATTCAAAAGTGACAAAGAAATGATCAGGCCTTTCAGAAATCTCTTAGCTGCAGGATATCCACGTAACAGAGTGAAGAACTGATGAGTCAGAACTGCTGCAAGTCTAGAGCCATGCCATAATGCAAATATGTTTTTAAAGAAAAGGAAAGTGGGCATAACTTGGGCATTTCCACCTCCTGGTGCTTATTAGTCATCTGCAAGATGTAGGTTTCATAGCTATCTGAACGTCATGACAGCAAATACAGCTTTCCAGTTTCCAAGTACAAGGAATGGTACTCTCAAGACAGGCAGCGAACACTAAGCACCCCAACACATTCTCTTCTGCTGGCTACCATGCAAAGGATGGCTAACCAGGGATTCAGGCTCAATTAGGGAGCTGTCAAACACCATTGCAGATGACAGATCTTTTCCATACAAGAGATCTTTATCAATCAAAGTAGAAATAGAATAGTCTTACATGAAGAGTAGCTTTGCATGTAAATTACTGTTTTACAGAACAGAAAGCATGCTAGTTCTCAAATAAAAGATCACTTCCTACTAAGTTCAGAAATCATATAACAAATGATAGCAACACAGAACCAGAAGGCCAACCTGCAAGTACACAGCTTGCTCTGTTGCTCCCATACTATAAAGGATGAAAAGTGCATCTTCTGTTGCTAGAAGGTGAAGGAGAAGATCATACACAAATGGAAATACAGCAGGACAGTCTCCACAGTGGTCTAAATGGTAACACTAAAAGAAGACATGATACACACAGAGACACATACAAGGAACTTAAGCCAGATGTATATGCAGGGAGACAGACAGATGCCCACAGAAATACAGAGATACAGGTGAGCAGGCTGGTTACAGGTCAAGTACAGTACCTAAGCCACTTTGCTTCATCTCAGAAGACTGCCTGGAATAAGTGCTGAAGAGGCGATAACCTCCTGATTTGGAAGAAGATTCAGAGAGCACCTGCAAAGACAGACAGTATAATCAGTGTTGTGCTCTAAGGTACCCACTGGTCTCAAAAGGCTTGATACAGCAATGGAATGTAAAGAAAAGTACGTCTCTTCCTTAAAATCACAATTTTCAAGAAGCATAAAAGTACTCATATGCTAAGGCTGTGACAGTGCACACTCAATTTTAATTTGAAGTTTGTGTTGGGCTGTGGAAGAGCAGTGATTTCAAAAGTATGAAGGGTTCCTTGTCTCCCAAGACTCTTGCTGGGATCACTGGGACACAGAGTTCCTTCTTTAGCTGCAGGGAAGTATATCCCCTTTAACTTAGTATGTGCCTGCTACAAAGAGCCCCTGAGCGCTGCATGGAAGGATTACATCATGGGTGACACAAAGATGGAACCAGCTACAAATACCTCAAGCCCTAACTCTCTGCTTTTACTGGTTCAGAGAACAGATGGTAAAAAGGCCTGTGAAACCCCTCCAAAAGGAGGAGCAATTCTAGAGCATTTTGAAGGTGCCAGCTACCTGCGGACTGTGAAGCTAGTAGCCTTATGACACATAACAGCCTCGAAGGAGAGAAGTAAGGACAGTAAAATCGATCTTTGTTATTTTAGCAGATCAGTGAATGGGACAGACAACACTGACAGTTTAAACACTCCATAATAAACCCACTGGTTAGCAGGGACCTCCGATTTGCATGACATCTTAGATGGGAGACAGGAACAAGATACATGGAGCTGAACTGCGAGAGGCAAAGGCTGGAGTCTATGGGAATGCAAAGATGTCTCCGTGGCTAGGTGAACAGGTTGCACATAATCTCATTGCTGGTTACACTGATGCCTCTACAGAGCACGTAATCCAAGTAATGCTTCTCTTTCTCAAGCATTTCCTTACTTGCTCTTCCTCATCGATTCCTCTGACCTGTGTTCCCCTTGTCCTTCCTCAATGAGGATGAGTCTGGGAGGTCTACCTTCCAAAAAATCCCTCCTTAATTTCTGCAGATCCTTTCCCAGAATCAATTCCAACTCTGGCACATTGAAAGAAAAGCCAGGAAACCAAAAAAACAAGCAAAAGAACTTCCTCAGAACAACCAAGAGCGCCCATCACACTGTTACCTCCATGGACCCTGTCTTGCGGTTCCTGATCAGCGGCGATCTCCGATGAATGCTGACCGGTTCGGAAGGCTGCGGGGACCTTTGCTGTGCGCGGTCTGGCTCATCCGTGCCCTTCTCTTTGGAGAGGTCCTCCAGGCTGCCTTGGTCCGCCTTCTTGTCCTCATTCTGCAGCAAGGAAACATTGACACCTACAGGCACGTGGCCTTGGCCAGCGCTGCCCCGCCACCGGCTCCAGCCTTGGGTCTCCCAGCTCTGCGGAGCGAGGCAGGATGCCAGCGCGCTCAAAGGCTGCCTCGACAAACCCTCGGAGCGAGGCAGGGAACACAACTCGCTAACAGCCTGCGGGCGCAAGAGAAAGGAAAATGTACCGTGGGAGAGCGGGCAGCGGCAGAGGCCGGCAGAGCGGCGAGCCCAGCACTCGCCACGTCCCCGGCGGGCAGGGCAGCCCGTGGCCCAGCAGGGCAGCGTGCTCACCTCTGCAGAGGCGGGCCGAAAGCCAAACCCCGTGGGCACGTTTCTGTCTTCCTCACAGCCTTTCACGCCAGGGCTGAAATGCAGCTCCACATGGAAACGCTCTTCTGAAGAAGGGTCCTGTGAACACAGGGCAGGGGGAGTAAATCAATACACAAAAAGCAGTCCTGCTGTCAGCACAGGCCGTGTCGGGACCCCGGCCACCTGCCATGCCGGCGCAGCACGCATCCCAAGCGCATCCTTTTGGAAGGAAAGCAGAAGCAACAAGAAACCACAAACATAATGGCTCTAGGTTTGTCTCATCCAAAAGGACAGCCCTTATTAGCACGAAGCTGAGGCATTCAAATTGTTGTTATTTTGTGACAACAGCCACCAGAGGACCAAAACAGAATCAGGCTATACACATGTGTGTGTGTGTAGGTATGTATATAGGTAGATTAGATACACACAAACCTAGAACGTAGCCCCTTCCAATCCACTCCTGTGGCAAAACCAGCACACGCTGGGGCAAGGAGAGACTGGTTCCCTCCTGGACCTTTAGTCAGGTTGTTCCAAGATTTAGGTCTCTAATGTTTTCTTTTTCTTTTCCTTTTTTAAAGGAAGCCAGAGCTTTTACAGTATCTGGAGCTAATGATTTAAAACCACAAGTTTCACCATCTCTTCTTACTAAAAGATTTACACCACTCCGAAGAGCTCTACCCAGACTTTTTTTTTTTTTTTTTTTTTTTTTTGACAAACAGCACTAGGAAGCATTTCACTTCTACCATCAGAACCCCACATCAGCTTGGTGAATACAAGATTCTAACCGCAGCGTATGGAGGAGCGGGACTGCTCCCCTCACCCACCGCAGCCTCCTGCAGTACGGGACCTGAGCCACAGGACCTGGGATTCAGAACATGCAGTTCAGTGCCAAACCAAGTTACAGTCATCACCACCAGCTTCCACATTCGGGCTGGTTTTTAAATTATTCTCTTTACTTCCTGAAGATACCAGTATATAGTTCCCTAACTGTATCAGTATATTTTTAAAGTAACTAAAGGTTACGAATGTGGAATTTCTGGATATTTTCTAGAAATATTTGGAAAAACCTGCCAAATACAATTTGTTTTTATTTATTTTTTTCTACTGTTCATTTGTCATTAATATTAAGAAACAGCAAATTATTTTGTGGTAGGAAATGCTTTAAAATAGATAGTATCGATCACATAAGCTTGGTGTTACTGCTCAGGGTGGCACTCTGCTTACATGTAACAAGCATTAACTGGGTCACTGCCTCCCACCTAAAAATAAAATCTAGCGGCTGTGTTAATGACCTGTCCATCTTTATTCACAAGCAGAGAGTGCTCAGGTTACAGACTTCCCAGCTGAACCGCCTCTTGGTGACTGCCCCTTGCATCATGGCAGGAAGTATTTTATCCTACAGCTATATCCCTCACCTTGTTGTTGTCCTCGTAGAGCATGATAACAATCTGGGTCATGTAGTTCAGCTCTGAGATAGCACTCAAATAGTCCATGGCTCTCTTCCACTGCTGGTCTTTGTTTTCCTGATATATACACATAAACAGTCGCATGGTATAAGCAACAGCAGACACCTTGCAGCATTCAGTGAAATGGGTCTGAGAGACTTTGTCTCTCCACAAGATAACAACATTGGCAGGACAAAAACCACCTTGCTTAACTTGTACAGAGAGAGATGGCCTTCAGTGGGGTGCTTACAGTAAGGAGCAACTGCATAGAGGGACACTCAGCTACCCACACAACCCACGTGCAGATCTGAGCACATCCAGCTGCCAGCCCTGCTATGCCATGCTGACCGGAGAAAAGCATAACCCACAGCAGGTCCCCAACACAGTTATTCTTAAGTAGTGGCCTCCAGAATGGAATAGTTTAGAGAAACATAGAAAAAAGCACAAGGGATGAACTTGTGCTAAATAAGGGACCAAGTGAAGCTCCTTTTACATGATGCTGAATGAAAAGTCTACAGAGCCTCGCTGGACCCTTGGGCTCGACAAGGCAGGGCAGCCCACCCCTCATTGCTTCCCAGCACTGCTGGGGAATGGCCATACCTGAAGTGCCACTCGTGTTTGCTGTGGAGCATCTCACCACCTTGACAGACACGGAATAAACCCCACCGGTACAAATGAACCCAGATGCAGCTTAATATCCCTGTGCTGGCAACACAGCATCCTCTGACACTCAAGTGGGGGAGTGAAGTAGCATCTTACTCAGTGAGCAATTCAGAGGTACTTGCAGGATCACTGACTACAGATACAGTGAACTTCCACAGACATCAGAAACGACGCCTGCTAAGCAAGCCCAAATTCTTAAGGAGTTTCAGAACACCACGCTTAAAAATGGACAGATAAATCAGAAAGCCTCTTGAGGAGTCTAAAGCAGAGCTGTTCTCAGGGTCTGCACGCCAATTCCTTCAGGAGGCAGGTTATAATAGCAAGTGAAGGTTAGACTGGATGAGTCACTCCCCTAAAAATGTGTCATCGGTCCCTCTGGTAGGGAGCACCCACTATGCATTTGCGACCTCAAATCTCTTCCTCTGTAAGCAAACTGATTTTCTTGACTTCAAATTGACAGAATGTCACTAAAGAATAGAGCCAAGCTCTTGAAATAAAGGGTTGAAGGAAGCAGGAAGAGAGAAATTCCCTCATCCCCATTGTCTCATACTGCTATCCTCCTACACAGGTAAGTCGTCTACTCAGCTGAAACCAGCAGGACAGCTCTTGGAGAAAACATGCCTCTGTTACAAGCAAGGCAGGCAGTGTCAGGACTGAGGAAGAACAACCCTCCTGCATGCCAGAAAGGCAGGAAGCTGCAGCATGCAAACACAGCAGAGATGGAGTCGGCCAGAGGCCACTGATGCACATCATTACTGGGGGTGCTGGCTAGAGGGGCAACCTATGAACATACACCGTCCACCTGGGAAAGGGGCCACTGAAAAAAAGCAGGGAGGCTTACTCTGTGAGCATTGCTGGGACACTTACATCCAGGAGCCCCCCATAGCGGAAGATACTGAGCAGAGAGTGCACATGGCTCTCACTGGTGAAGTAGAGCCGTGTCCGAACATGGCGACCTGGTGACAAAACTCCTCTTGAGTACCTAAACCAAAACCAGCGCAGTGTTACTCACAGCCTGTCAATGAATCGCCATCTACCATACAGCAGCATTTCTGCAGGCTTAACGGAGTGAGATAACCCCGCACTGGGAACTGTCAGAGAGCAGCAGGAGCTGAACAAACAGTGAGAGCACTGGGCACGGAAGCAGCAGCTTTTATGGAATCCTAACGAAGACACATGGTGGGGCGGCCGTGGCCTCAGCATACTAGCACTTGCCCCTTGCAGAGACAGGGATCAAGGCACCACCATCCAACGACAACAGGTTTAAGCTTCTGTGGCACGCTGCTCCTGCTCAGCAGTCTCAATGTGCCTTTCCATTTCCCTTCTAGTCCCAGGAGCATCAACATGCCTCCGTCTTGGTGTGTCCTTCAGTGTATGTTCAATGCCTCCTTCCACACCAGTACACTCTCCTGGTGTGGTTCCCACACCCTGCTCCAAAGCTGCCCTCCCCACCAGCAGCAGCATGCAGCACAATCCTTACAAGGGATGTAGTTTGTTGACAGACTCATCTTCATGGGTTCTCTGTAGGTCCAGCTGGATCTTTTTAATGAGAGGAAGACAAAAGCCAATAGCAATCTCCAGTTTCTCCTCCTTATTAATCCCATATTCCTGCAGGAACAAAACAATAGATAGCCTTCAGCCCTGGTTCTTTGCCACATCCTCATATGAAAGGAGGCTGGACTTCAACAGTCCTGTCCGCAAGCACCCCGACAGCTAAGCAAGGACAGAAAGGGAAATGTCACTCAGCACCTTTCTCTTTTTTATCCCCCACACATATTGCAGAGGGCAACAGAGGACAGAGACTCCTCCAAAAATCCCAGTCTGACCAGACATGACTGTCAGTATTCTTCCAACAGCTGAGAGGGACAAGTACCATCAGGGAACCTCCTCTCATGACACACAAACTCATACCCTCACCTGGCATGAGCATTAATGCAACAACTGCTATTTGCAAAGATTAAACTTCAAGTGCTACGTTGGAAATAGCCAAACTGCATCTCATCAGAAACACTGTGGACAAGTTTAGAAGACCAGTTCTGCTCTACACAGGCACAAGTGCAATTGGACCTTGCTGGTAGAAGTTCATCCCTTCCAAAGGAACCATTTCTGCCAGAACAACGGTGAATACAGAGATCCGTTGCATGGCGCTGCTTTGCCTTCCCATGTTCACGGGCACAAACTTTGTGAGAAGCAAGCCCACCGTGCAAACTGAACAAGTTCTAGTTTGACAAGAATATCATACTTGCCAGAACAAGCCTCCACCTTCAACACAGAAATCTCTCTTCCCCTGCACCATCTTATACGTGGAGAATGGGGTGTTGCTACAGCACACACATGCAGCTTGAAGCTGGGCTGTAATGCACCATGATGGATGTGGAAAAGCTTCTGCATCAGCTGTTCATTATTCTGATGCTGTCAGAATCCTCACCCAGGAAGCCCTGCCACATCTTCAGTCAGAAATGGTTTTAGCCTTATACAACCACTAAGAGATATACCTGTAACATGCAGTCTTGAGAGTTAATGTGGAAGAGAATAGAGAAAAAACAAGACAGGGAAATGATCAGAAACTGACACCACAAGACATCGTCACGCAGGCAGGACAGGCTATACCTGGGGTATGATCACATCTGCCAGGGCTTTGGAAAGTTTGAAGAGTTCAGCTGTGCCTTCCAGTTTCAGTGCGCAGTTGTGCTGTACATCATACTTGATGCAGTCATAGATATCAGGGATCTTGCTGATGTCGTAACGCCCATTCTTCATGCGGAAATCTCGCTCCAGCTTACTCCAGCGTTGCAGCATCAGTTCTAAAGTCTCACTGTGGTACAGCTGCAGGTCTAAACAGCAAAGAACACGAAACCACATTCACGCCCTGACCTGCGTAGATTTCAAGTGACAGCTGTAACCGACTTCTCCCAGCACAAAACAGCTCTGATTAGTATGCCACCCACAGGAATCCTAGACTGGAAAAGCCACTGGACCTGTTGCAAGGAGTTTTAACCTGCAGGAACAAGCTATTTCCAAAATATTTGATAGAACTGCTTGCCTGTTGACTTACATCTGCCATAAATCATGTGAAATGTTCCACAGATGCCTTTTTAAAACCCCTGCACTGTTACTAGGAAAGATCTTAGAGATGAGCAAAACGTGACTGAAAGGTTTTTTGTTTATAGTCTTAAGCTTCACTTCAGGAAATGCCTGAAAAAAATCAGGCTATACTGCTGCTGTTTACATTTGCTCTAAACCTAAGATGCACGTATAATTTCCTTTACATTAAGGCTCTCTTTAACAGCAGTTAAAAGTGATTCAAATAAGAGCCTTCTACATCAATAACAGAGAGAATTTCACTTTAGAATTTCTTTGCTACAGATAAACACAAACTATAGTGGTGTTTGGGAGCTCTGAAGATGTAACAATACATGAATCCATTCCAGACCCTTTCCCATTCTGATGCTCACCTGCAGATTTGGGGTCTTCAAGACGTTTTTGTATCTGGGACGTGAGATTCTCAATCAGAGTGAACACCTGGTTACAAACCTCTACTGGGTTCTGGATAAATGTCATGGAGTTGAGCAGAGAAGCACTGCCTGTAGGTGCTAGCTGAGAGAAGATACCAGCAGAGATTAGTTAGTATCTTTACCAGCTGGCAACACAAAATGTCTGCCTTTTGCAGCTGTACGTATTTAGGCATGTTTTAAAAACTTCTTCAGGACCAAGCTCAGAGGGAGCAAACAACTGCTCCTATCACATCAGACCTCCACCTACAATATCTGCTCTTGTCTCACTTTGCTTCTGTGCTTGAACAGGAGGGCTTCATAGAAATTTCAAGTAGTTCTTTGAGGTGATAAGTATGTTGCTTAATGGTAATGGATTTCAGTCTGGTAATCAGATCTCAGCCTGGGAAAAACAGTGTTTTGGGGACTTGTTGGAGAAGCAGCTATAGTGCTTTTATTGGTTGCTGTGCTGGATGTAGCACGCGCTCTCTACTCTGCAGTTATCAGACACTGACAGGACACAAAAGGGTTTGTGTCCAAAAGATCTGTTCACACATGCACAAAGCACCGATCTAGAACCTGGCAAGGCATACTCCTGGGTCTGCAGCAATTGGGATTGTTTTGGGCAGCATGCAGTAAACTACAAGAACTCTTCTTTTAGCACACCCACGAGAATAAAATGCACTGGGACTTCTAAAGGGAGAGGAAGGTACCATGATGATTCTTGAAGGGGATAGTAGAGCAACACTGGAGATTTTCACTCTAAGAAGGGCAGGGGCTATTTTCACCTGGAGAAGGAGCTATTAAACAGCCGTTTCCCTTCCTAAATTCTGTTTATATTGTGTAATTTTGACCAGAACTGATCTCAGACTAACCAAACTACTGCTCACATACCAGCAGGCTTCACAACAAACCACTGGAGCAATGCTATTCTCCTTCCAGATGCAGAAAACAATAAAGCCACACAGGTGCTTTACCTTTTCATAATCCTCTTCACAGAACTCAGCATCCTTCTGCATGATTTCATGCAGTCGTGCCTTCACTCTGTGTTGACAGCTGCTAAGGGAATCACTGTCACTGTCCAGGAGGCCATTCATATTGGCACTTTTCACCATTTGCACCAGGATGGGGGTCAGCTCTCCTTCCAGGGCCAACAGACCCTAAAGCAACACAAGGACAAGACTTCAGCAATACAAGCAACAAACACTTCTGGTAATTTCATGGCCAGCCTTCAGTCGAGTGAAACCTCAGCTGTCCTTGAAGAGCAGATTTACAGCAACAGCACCTACAGTCACCAGTGACTCTGGCATGCCTCTAGAGCTATCTGAAGCAAAAGGCAGGCTCTGCCTGCAGCAGCTCCAGATTTATCTAGGTAATTATTGAGTGGCCAACTCAGTTTGCTGGAAAATATTGATATAGCAGAGGCTCTGAAGCACACTAAGATCACTACTGGATTCCCTTTGGCTCAAGCTTTAACTGCAGATGGACCTGTCTTCTCCCTAACTCCCAGCCCACACTGAACCAAAGACATTTCATCCCCCTTTTAAATCCAGCAGTGAAGGAATAACCCCTCTGGCTAGGCAGTCATCCAAGAAACACTCATTTTGTAGGCAATTAATACTCAGCAACAGGTTTGATGTTGCTTTAACATCAAACACCAGCAATAATCCATAAATAATTCCTTCCTGGTCAGAGTCCTATCCTGGACAGGATGCTAAAGGTAACATACATGTGCAGCTACGCTGGATTTCCAGTACTGCCCCATGCACTTGCTAATAGCATGGTATACCACTGTCCTCCCAACAGAGAGGGCAAAGCTCCCAGAACAGCTTTTCCCTCATTACCAGAGGTTTTCCTTTAGAACTGGCATATTTTAACACTAATGTAGCCAAACTAACAGATGCCTAAAAGAAAGAAAGGACCTTTGCAAAAGCTGCTGCTGTCATCTGAACTCGTCCCTCATCTGAGGCATAGATCTTGAGATCATGACGGTAGGTGCTGTGCAGCCTGAGCAAGCCACATCCAGGGAAACCAGCGTAATCACCTGGAACAGAGGACAAACCCAAAATTAATATTCTGACTCCTGCAAAACTATCAGCTGAATACGCTGCTTTAGACAACAAACTTTATTGTAGTGACAAAGTTATGTAGAGATTTAATCACTTTCATACCCAGCATTTAGGCTGCTCCAAAATACTCTACCTATACATGATAACTAGAAGTCTGATTCAGGCTTTGCTTAACTTGGGAAAGTTCATTTTGAGGAAAAAAAGTGAGCATTCACCAGTGAAATCTGATGCTGCACAAATTCTGCAGCAATCCTCTCTGAACAGTCTATAATTGTTCTGCTAGCCTCAACACCCCTGTGCAGAATAAAGATGCACACAAAAAATTGCCTCCTGCTTGTCCTCTGCAGAAGAGCAGGTACTGCTGCCACCAGAACTGCAGGCAGAGCTGTTCAGTAGGGAGGCACCAGACTTCCAAAGCATAAGCTGTAGAGCTACAATTATCTTGCGGCACAAAATTGGCTGAGTCAACCACAGAAGTGAGATCAGTAATGGGAGAAAGCAACTCATGCAGCGCTTGAGTCTGACCCTCCAAAGACAGCGCTGTGGTGACTAATTTGTTGCTGCCTGGAATCCCGTGATGATTTTGCCACGGTACCCAGTCACACTGCATGAGAAAACAGGAAAACTGCTCCCAGCCCTGAGCTCACAATTCACAGGATGGGACGGGAGACAAAAGGACAAAGCTTACCTTGGCCACCAGGGTACATACAGCGAAAGGCCCGCCCCAGCTCTTCTGCCTGCACTCTTCCTGCTGGCGTCAGCTCTCCACCCCACTTAAGCACCAGCAGAAGGGATGGGGAAGACTCCCGGCGACCTTCTAGAAGACAAACAGGTACTCACTACATCAGATGTCAAAGCTGAGCTTGCAGAGGGAGAGGAGGGGAGGAAGAAGAGGTTGTCATCAGCACCTTACAGAGCCTGACCCAAAATCCCCAGGAACCAAATCAGCAAGTACGAAATTAAGTCACCACTTTTTGAAGGTATAGGCTGACATTCATGAAATTGGAAGCATAACACTTGTGGCACCATCCAGAGTATATTGGTCCACTACATTACGCGTCACTCCAACCCTTCATATGATGTGAGCAAAGCTAAGGTATGGGTCACTAATTTTGCTTGCACATCCAGAGGCCTATATACATAGGAAGCTGCATGCACTGCTTGAAGATCATGGCAGCAACATCAAATTTCTTTACCTTCATCTTCACTTGCAGCTTTTGGATGTCCATGAGGCAGATAGGTCAACTGAACCTTACGGTTAATGCCAGAAAAATGTCCATACCTGTCACAAGGGAAGGGGGGGCGGAAATTTAAACAAATCAACTCCACTCACCCTTTGCCCAGAGGTCCCTAGGCAGCACACAGCAAAAATACAGCACAGGTAAGAGACTTTCTGCTGCAACACCAATTGCCACAGGACATGAACATTTTTGCCATCTACCTGTGACCCAGCACATACCCTCAAAAAAAGCCAAACAACTCCTCCAAATGAAATTCAAAGATCCATTTACTTGCCTGCACTTCAGCTGACAGCACTCTGTGCTGCCATACCTCACCAGGGTTTTAACCAACCTTAGTTAATTTCTGTCTACATCTTTAACAAGTGAACTAATGAGATCACAGAAAAAAAACAATAGCCGCTCTGAGGATAACCACATCTCTATTGAGCAGAATGAGCAGGGCAAGACATCATAGCAAACGTTCATCCTCTGTGCTCCACAGACATGGCTTGAACGCAGACACCGCTTGCATGTGCCACAGTGAGCTATAGCTCTGAGAGAAGCCCTTCTTTTGTTTCTAAGATGCCAACATCACCATACTGTCTTTTATTTTGGCTGCACAAAACCTAAGAGGACACAAACATCTTTTCATGTTTTCCAAACTCCTTGTTATTAAGCTTTTGGCACCAGGACAACCTTATTTAAAATAAGATTTGTTCCAAATTTATCAAAACGCTTCCTTCATATCGGTGTGGTCCCTGCAGGATTCCAGTTCCTCTCCTGCAGCAAAGGAAGCTCAGTTTTGTCCCTATTTGTTTAGCCAAACACCAGACACAGTTGGAAGAAGAATCAGCAGTGGTTTGGATGCCAAGGAGAAAAACATTAAGAGCATGGCACCTTTCATGTACAGCTGCTAACAGGGGATGGGGGGGACCTCTGAGGAGCCAGCTGGGCAGGACATCAGCAGCACAGCTTGTTTCTACACTGCATGCTGACCCACAGCTCTGAGACAAACTCATGGTGCCCCAAGATATGAACCCTTACATCTCCAAGACGCTCTTCAGCTGTTCCAGTTTGGATTTCCTCTCCTCAATCTCACAGTCACTCTGGGTTCCCAGGTCCACCACAAGCTGCCGTGCAATGTCCAGCACTTCCTGTTGGAGAGCAGACAGTCTCAGGCATCCCACAATCCTGCCTCAGACTCACCACTGTACTCTTGCAAAGCCTTCAGATGGCTTCACCCAGCGCCAGGTCCACGCAGACACTTGCCAGAGACATGTCATTTCATAAGACATGGCTCAGGCAGGACAAACTTTCACATTGCAGTTTGCTTCATCCCCACCCTGTGCTCCAGCCCCGTTCAGAACCACGCGGGTGCCTCCACCTGCCCCGCTCCCTAGCCTGGACCCATCTTTCACCAGAGGCAACCACAACAGATGGGCAAGCTGCAGCAGGTCATCCCCATCCTACAGGCTTCACATCAGCCAGGAACAGTTTCCATTCTGCTCTCATACTATCACCCAGCTGAGAATGTATGGGGTGGGGAAAGAGAAAGGGAGCATTTGTGCAACAGACTGTTGCTCTTTTAAGGGTTTCCACCCCCCAAAGAATTGCCTCACACTGATCCACATTACCTGCACGTCCCACACAGTAATCCCAGAGAGGACTCTCCTTACCTGTAGCTGCTCTGGTTTCTTCAGCTTCAACTTCCCTGTTTTGTAGCCATCGTATTTCTCAAATAGCTCAAAGAACCTGAACAGACAACAAAGAATACTGATCCATTTTTCTGTTCTTTCAGTGCTACAAGGACTGTCATCCCTATGTATGCATTCATGCTCTGTTCTTCAGAGAGAACGAGAAGGCCCCCTGGCTCCTTCCTGTGCTTCAGAAACTATGAAAAAACCAAGTGTTTCCAGCCGCAGGTACAAAAAGGAAGCAGCCACTAGCTTCCCATTCAGTGGGGCATTTCCCTCTGCAGCACCTAGCAGACTTTCATACTTTCTTCCAGGCTTCACACAGAGGATGTGAGGATCTTTATGGAGAAAGGGGGCTCCCTCAGCTGGGCAGAAAGCATTTGCTTGAATGCAGCCAGGAAAAAGCACTGCCTCCCGTGCACCCAGCCCTTCTGCTCCTCCTCTTGCTTCAGAGAACAGGCCTGCCTCACTTCCCAGCAGCACAGCATCTTCTCGCCTTGACTCTTACCGGGGATGCTTAACTTCCATCTTCATCTTCTGCTTCGGGGTGCGATCTCCATGCCGGATGACTGCAATAACACAACGAAGCTCCATCCTGGGAAAACACAAGATTCACCTGACAAATGTGCCCCTGCACTCCAGAAGTCCCACCAGAAAGTAGTTTCCCATTGTTCTTTCTGTTCCATCCTTTTGGCAGCTGCTCTCCTCAGTGGTGGCAGAACTTCTCCTAGACTAAACCAAGCATAAGTGCCAAGGCTGTAAAAGCAATCAAAGCACTCCAGACCCTGCCAGGTCATCTGGTTTCCTATCAGGGAAAAGCACCACAGAACCATAATATGACAGGCAGGACCACATCTTGGAAAGGACAAGGCTGGATGTTACAGAATCTACAGAAACAGCACTTTGAATTGTTCCAAGCTTGTTCTCATGCTCAACTTGTGCAATGCTCATAGGACCAATTAGAAAGACCCAGGGCAAAAAAAAAAAAAAAAACAAACCAGAAGAATTGTTATACAGCTGGGATCCTGTCTCTGAACGAACAATAAGAGATGTATGTAAAAAGATCCCACAGCGATCAGACACCGGCAGCAACCAGTAGTTAGGCTGGCTAATTTCAGAAGGGCTACATGAGTTTGCTTTTTCAGATACTATAATATCCAACTATTTCTTATAGGATCCCAGAGAAACAGGGATCGACTCTCGGCAGCCTCATTGTCACAAGGTATTGTTAAAGCCAGCAATCCTGTCAGGTGTGCAGTGTTTTGTGTTTGCCAACTTTTTTCAAACGATCACACGGTAAAGGAAGGATGAATACATACTCTGAATCTGTCTTTTCTGTAGCACCTACTGTGTTCACTTCATACAAGTGTGCAGGTGTGCTGAGGATCGCAAAGAAAGTTTTGCCTTTGGTCTTTTAGCTTTATGTGGTGGAAAACTAGTAAAGCCAACAGTATCAAATGAGGGTCTGCCAAGCGTACAGGTAATGTGAATACTTCAGCTAACTGTTTTCCACCCATTTAATTTTTTTTGCGTTTTCTATGAGTAGCAGAGTACTGAACCATGAACCAGCTGCAGCAGTGCCCTCATGTTTTCTGTGCTGATCAAGAATTTGGGCCTTCTGAAAGCCATGGGAGCAATTTCGGCAATTCCTTCAATGACTGCTCACCTGCATTGATCAAACCTGCAACTAATCTACCATCTGTCACCCCTTCCATGTGCACGGCTAAGCCTTTCCACAGGCCTTTCAGGGTTGCAACCCACACAGCAGCTGGAGAACACCGTGCTGCTGGGTGGTGTCTGTCCCTAAAACAGGGTTTGCACTTTGTCCCTCATGTAGCCATCACTGGCACTCTTTTGAGAAGACAGCAGGTACTCACATGGTGCCTGAAGTTGTGGGGACAATGGGAATGTCTTCTGCCTCTGTTGGGATGGACCAGGGAATATGAAACTGCGGAGCCAATTCCCGCATGATGATATTTCTGGAAGAAATTAGAATCCAAAACTCAAGAGTACAAAACTCACAAGAAATTCCATTCCCTTGGTTCTCCACCTCCTCCTTAGTGGCCTAGCTGAAAGATTTGAAGACAGCCACAGAACTTCTCCTCACCTTCCTCGCAGAGACATCTATCACACCACGGGCTAGTTAGGGCACCCCAAAGGGACACCAATTACATCACCAACACTGCAGCTGGGCTTAGCACCCAATTAAAAGTCCTGTAAGATACATCTAGCTGTAGATGAAGGCATCTAATGCCAATGCAGGCAGGAGCTCCAGGGGCTAAAAATAAATAACCCATTCCTCCCAGAGCCAAGCCTTCCTCTGCTCAATAAACATCCCCACACGAACCACCTGCAGACTTCTCTGACATAGAGATCAGGACTCCACATTCATTTTATTATGCTATGAGTTACCTGACCCGCTGTCAGAACTTGAATTTTACATACCCAAGGATTTTGGCACAGTCATCATAATACTTCATAGAGTTCTTCACAAAACTGAAGCCGTTCACGTCACAAACAAAAGAGTGGCCGTTGGCTCGCAGGAGGTCAAACCCACACACCGTTTGCTGCAGGAGGAAGCAGAGGACACAGGACTCAGGCTGGCTGTGAGGGACAGCAGCAAAGGGACAGCCACTGCCCAGCCAAGCAGGGCACACACACAGACCCAGCCATCATACACTGCCCAGGTCAGCTCCACTGGTGCTGCAGCTGTCCTCTGCTCCACACCTACCTCACCAGCCTCGAAGCAGTGCAAAAATACAGCCACTAGCCAGCAGTAACAGGCCCTTTAGAGGCACCTTTACACCCTCACAGCTGTATCCTAACAGATAAGCCCCCATACTAAGCTGTCAGGGCAGCCCCACCTGCCAGAGCCCTAAAGGCTTAAGACAGAGCGGCTCCTGGCTCTCCTGCTCTTGCCTCTAAACCCAACCATTTTGAACCAGACTGACAGGTACAGACAGTAAGTGGTGCAGGCAAAGATACCCATCACTATGTGTAAAAGGCTACAAGGTAAAACAAGCCCACGGCTGTATCAGCACAACTGCACAGGCTGCAGATTGCAGTGAGGGCAGGAACAAGTAGCCAAGTGCTTCTTCTGCTGACATCACTGACCATGTCACGTAAGCATACCTAGATCATACACTCACTCTACCATCCTGTAAAATAGAACACAAATATGCACTAAAGTCAGATCAAAAAAATAAAAATCAGGTTTGAGTTGGGTTTGGGGTTTTTTTTCAGAAAACCAAGTTTCCACACAAACACAACTAGGAAACAGTAAGGGCGTGGTGAGCACAGGTCAGACGGACAGCTGCATGCTCAGAATCTGATATTAAATGCTCAGCTGTACATTGGACACCAGCCACCTGGCAGCACAAACAGCATTTGCTGCAGGCCCTCTTGCCTTCCCACTCACCTCTGACCAGCAAACTGCCACGGCCAGCAGGACAAGCTGCACAGGCCAGCAGAGACAGCAACTGGCACCAGGTGCAGAAGACTGCCACACCAGAGACACATCGGGGTAACAGAGCTCAAGCTTTAACACTGACCAAGATTTAAATCGGACATTCATGGAGTATCTTGCTTGCATAGGAGAGAAAACACAGACCTTAAAGGCTACACAGACTTTCCGGGCAACTAGTTTCTCCATGGCAGTCAGCATGACTGGGTAACGGATTTCTTTCCCTTCGCTGTCCCGTTCAACCTTCCCATCCAAAGCAGGGGATTTGCGAGCCTCAGCATGGGCATAGTCTGGCCCAACAGTGTACACCTGGGAAGAAAAATAGTTACACCTGATACAACCACCTAGACTAACTGGAGCTTTCAGAAGGTACTTCTGCTGCAGACACGGAGAGAAGATCAGACGGTCTCATGCATTTGTCCTGTTATGACCTACAGAACATCCGCTCCCCGCCTTGGGATCCGAGCTGCTCAGTCAGCACCTCACAGCTTAAACGAATACTCCAGAACCTAAGTAGGACTAAGCAGGACTGCCCAACCTTCAGCTGTCCTGGGTCTGCACAAGGAAAAAGCTATTCCAGGCTTTTCCTTACCTTTACATCAGTGCCATCTGTAGGCATGAACTCCTCATAAATGTATGAGCCTGTCTTCCTCACACTGCTCTCTGGTGAGTACACGCTGCTCCGGCTGCCAATCTGAAAGCACAGAACAAACACCTCAAGCAAGAGCATGGGGGCTTCTTTTCTTAGAGGGAGGAACAAAAATCCTAAGTTTCATCCTGTATGTAGAGAATTAGCGGAGCATCTCTCAGAACCTCCAGCTATTACAGCACACTTATTTATGGAGGACAAAAGAGACTCCAAAATGCAGATAGTAGATATGTTCTTTTCCAGGCTTTAAAGAGGAGAAAAGTTTATTATAGACCATTAGGTTGACTCCAATCACTACAAGGATATGGAACAAAAAATAGTGGATAAAGACCTAGAAAGTAAGGAGCCTAGCTAAAAACCAAATGAAAATAAAGGATGACAGGTAATAATCAGACCAATTTAACTTCCTCCTAAGACAGCTGGCTGATCTTATGGACAGAGGATGATGTTTTCATTTTTGATAAGGCTTCGGAAACAACCTCATATGGCAGGCCTATATGTTACCTAAAATGTTAATCTTTTTAATATTATTAATGACAGATGCATAACTGATAGGAAAAAAAAGATATATCACAGCTATTAACTGTTCACTGGCAAAGTGAAAGAAATGCATAAGGGCGGATTACCTGTGGAATATAGGAATAAATACTGCGTTTATCAAATTTGCAAGCTACGCTAAGCTGAGAAGGGCAACAGCTGATGTTAGAGGACAGGAACACAAGTTTGAAAAAAAAAAAAAAAATCATCTTGATAAACTGAGGAAGTGACCTGGAAAAAAACAACATGCAATTCAGTAAGGGACACCGTTCTCCATGACTGTCTCCATGACACGGGACACAAGTCAAATAGAGGTTGGGGAAGGAGAAGTCAGCACTACCACTAAACTATGCCCTTCTGCAATTCCCAGGTAGATGGGATTGAACTGGAAGTTCTAAGAAGGTCCAGATTTCCCCAACACAAATCTTCCTTTCTCCTTCAACTGCCCCAACGCTCCCTCCTGAAGCCACGAGGGTCTCAGAGCCACAGATCTGTTGGTTCCAACACCAAAACTGGTGTCTGCCTCCTCACCTTCCGAAAGAGCCGCTGGCTGCCCCCACCTGCTGACGTCGGGTAGTAAATATACACATTATGGTCTTCAGCACTGACTGGCTTCTCTACAAATGGCTTTGGGAAAACAGCTCCATTTACCTCCACGTGGTCCTCTCCTTCCACCAAGTTGCACTCTGAAGATAAAGCACAGCAGCAGCATGTTAGGAAAGGGTGAGTGAGACAGCTCTAGGGCAGAGCTGAAGCCCTTCAGTCCTGGTCAGTCAGCCAGTTTTGCTGTTGAGACCTTTGTCTGCAAAAAACAACAGACTTGTGAATCAGGCCTCTTCAAGCTGATTATCAGTACCTGTTCTCTGCAGAGTATCTTAAGTATGTGAAAACAGCTTTCAGTAGAGCCTGCGCACTGACCTTCTGGTCTGTCAGGGTCTCGATTGAGCACAGCATAGCGGGGCAAGTCAATTCCCTCTTCTTGAAGGATCCGATACACTTCACGCCTGTAGAGGACAGAAACAGTGTCAGAAGAGTCTAGAAGGTCCTCAGTACATGCCAAAGGGAAGGCTTCACTCCCACTGATGAACAAAGTAAAATGAACACAAAAAAGCTTCAAAGACAGAGTACAAATACTTCTCAGCACATGCTCCCCAGATAAGACCTACAGGCTATAGGGCACGCCTCAGTCCTACTCCCAACAGAGATGTCCCAGAGTAAATCTCTACCTGGCATAAATATAGATGCTCATTTACTAGCAGATGCCCAATCCACAGCAACACACCCAGCACCTGCCACCTACCCAGATCTGCCCTCTCAAAGGGTGCCCAAGCTACCCAACACCCAGGCCAGGCAGATGAAACAGAGCCTCTTTTCACCCTGTGTCAGTGAGGAAATGGCTATTTTTCACTACAGTTACACCTTAGGGTGCCTGTCAGCACCCACAGGGATGCCGCTCACAACCCAAGGCATGGCAGAGGTCTGGGGTCTGGTACGAGCCCTACCCATACAGAGCCAAAGCAGCCTGGCTCTATGCACTGAAGACATGGCTGCAGGTGGCCTCTACCAAAAGCCAACTGAGAAGCCTCTTGAAGCGTCTGGCCAACATAGGTTGGTCACATACCTGAATCTGACCTGGCCTTGCTCCCAATTTCTGCCCCAGAACCCCATCCCGCTACCTGGCTCTCTACTCAGAGACTAGTCTTTTTGCTTCCATTGTGGCAGTCTCATTCTGTGAGACCTCTTCCACTTCCTACTTCATCTCACCATTCCTTACAAGGCACTTGCACCAGAAAATAAAACATGCCAAGTCTCAATGGTTTTACCCCATTGTCTATTCCCCTTGTTTTGGAGAAACAACCCCTAAAAAGCCACTGCTATGGTCCCCTTCCTCCCCAGCTCACTCATTTGCTTGTGGCCAGGAAGATAAATCAGACCCAGGAAGAGGGAAGGGGCTTTAGTGGATCACAGGCACCTACCTGTCCTGGATGTAATACTGCATGTCAAGGTCATTAATCAGAAATGGCTTGCACAGCTTGGCATAAGCGACCGCTTTATCCAGGGGGAATCCTGAAATACAGGAGGAGGGGAGGGGGGAAAGAATGAGTGGAAGCTCCCTTGCCCAGATCTCGAGTAGGCTACGACCTGCTGCAGCCTTTTTACCTTTGGAGTGGAATGATATGAGGCAGTCACACGAAGGCCAGTTCTCCACCGGTTCGTTCAGAATAACATCTTCCCCCATAATCACCACTGTGATATACTCAAACTTGCACAGACGCTCCAGAATCTGTGTCATGGGCTTTGACTTGGACTTTTTGGTCATGGCACAGATTCCAACCACAATCTGCCGCTCAGGTGGCTAAGGGAAGACAGGGATCAGTTTAGTACAGGATCAGCTACTTCACGGACTTCAAACTGCAACAGTGTAGAAATGCAGCAATGTGGAACAAACAAGGGATTTTCTTCCAACCTTATGCACTCA
The DNA here is from genome assembly GCF_023634085.1 of Falco cherrug. Classification (NCBI taxonomy): domain Eukaryota; kingdom Metazoa; phylum Chordata; class Aves; order Falconiformes; family Falconidae; genus Falco; species Falco cherrug. The sequence goes on from NC_073703.1 coordinate 3,135,019, forward strand.
CAGCTCTTGCTAGACATGAACCCATAAACACTCCCAGTTCCCAGCAGCGTCCACTGGAGGACATCATTAAGGAGCAGCCCAAAACAACTGCTTCTTTGCCAGGTAGTACGTACCTCCTCTTTTTACTGGGCACTAATGCTAAGGTCAGAAATAAATATCTGACACCTGAACAAGCAGCCGGGACTGGAATCCCACACCATGTTCTCTGGCCCATAACTCACCAAGACAGTTGATGGACTTAGGCAGGCTCAGAGAACAGCCGCAAATGTTTTATAGCAAAAAAAGTCTAGGAGCTCAGTCTGTTTGTCTTATCTGAGAGAAAACGAAGGGGAGATTGCAACAGTAAGTAGCTGTAAGTAGAAAAGAAAAACTACCAAGTGCTCTTCCATATATCTGCCAAAGGTACAACAAGGTCCAGTGGGATGAGGTTAAGTTGAGTAGGTCAAGAGAGAAGGTGTGCATTCAAAAAGCATTGCTAACCGTAACAGAGGAACAGTCTGAGGTCTGTGGTGGACTTTTCTCCACCATCTAGAAACCCCAGACTGGATGTTTTCCTGACAGATTAATTCTGGCCCAAGCAAGATTAAACGCAGTGAGATCATCTGAAGTGACACACGCAGGACTTCGGGTTACCCAGCACAAACAATTGCAGCTTCAAAGCATAAGCCGAGACTTTAGAAGTTACTGCACGACTTGCAAAGCCAAGGCTCCATGGCAAAAACAACATCTGAGAAGTGAAAGGGTTTCCAAATCCTTCACTACACCTGATAAATAGCTCCTCACCAAGCACCAAAGTACACAACACTGCGTGGGTTTGAAGGAAGCCCCTGTGGGCTCCTAGGTCAACAACCCACTTGCAGAGCGGCAACAGAAACGACGGTTGCACTGGCGTATGGTCCCAGCCAGCAGCAATGTCCCTGCTGCATCCAAGTCCCATGCACAGAACAACAAATATAACATTTAAAAGAACACTGAATAGGGGCCGAAAGCAGTCAGGAGCTGGAGATCATTCTCCTTTCTGCACCCTGTTCCTGGAGGTTACAGAAAAGAACAAATGCTTCCTTTCTGCAGACACACTTCTGCCCTTTTCACAGTTCCCAGAGTTTTCCTCAAAAATTTCCCTGGTGAGACAGAAAGGTTTACAGGAGTGCCAGGGTTAAGTTGCTAGGACAAGGAACTCTGCTATTGTACCTGAAAAAGACTGGCAAGCGGAAAGGCCAGGATTTACTGCAGCATGAGGCCGCGAGTAAGGCAGTATGACACAATGCAATACACCCCATCAGAAATGACAGTGCCATTCCCCACGGTTGTGCCCCACAGCCTGGTGTCATGTCCCCTGAAATCCCAACTGCCTGCAGCCTCAGCAGCAACCACACAAACCCCAGCTGAGACCCAGGAATTCTGCACAGATGCTCCAACCCAGAACGCCAGGACTTCCTTACCGACTCCTCCTCTTCATCATCTTCAAAGAAATCAGTTTCGTCTGTCTTCATGTTTGATCCCAGAAAGTCTGTCTCATCATCCCTGGAACCAACAACAAACCTGGGAGTGGAGTTGTCTCCTTCACTGGAGGTCGTCAGGGACGACATTGCAGCTTCGGTGGCCGACCATCCCGCTCTGGAATCACAGCATGCAAGAAGGGATAGAGAAGGTCAGATTGCAGGGCGAGCCAGGGGCTGGCTGCACTGGAAGCAGGTGATGGTGGGGAGGGCAGGGACTGATCTGGCACAGACAGTGCTGCCCAGCACAAAAAGAGGGAGTCAGAAGAGACCCTCGGGGTAGGAGGGGAACTGGACACACAATCATTTTAGATAGGCAGCTCCATTGTGCAATTAACCTCTTTGCACCAACTGGGAACCACCAGCGCTGAAATCATGTAAAACCTTACAATGATGCATGCTCCACGCCGCTGTCTAAATCATGGAGGGGGACAGTGGACACTCTCAAAGGCTCGTACACCCAAAGGCATCAACCGGGACTCCAGAAGTTAGAATGAAGCTTAGGACAGTGACAGTGACTTTCCAATTGCCTATTTTCATCCTTTCAGCCCGTGAAGACCTACAGTAACAGAGAGACCAGATTGAGAGGTGCATGAGTTTGCAGGGAAGAGGGTAAAGGAAAAAGTGACAACTCTTTGGCAAGGAAAGAGGACACAGAGTAACATCAGTAACAGTCTGGGTTGCAGGTCAAGGCTTCTGGGTTTGCAAGCTGGCTCTGATTTACTCTGTGACCACGGAAGCCAATTGTCAAGATACAAGCTCTGCTTTATAAACGCCAGGGAAGGAGCGTGTCTCGTGCTGTCACCTACAATAGCAGCACTGTCTGCCATAGAAGCGACAGAGTTTGAATGCACAGTATGTGTGACCTGGACACACCAAGGACACAGCTGTTTACCTCTAACCATAGCTGCACATACATAAATGTCAAGTGACTGCCCTTTGCCATGTTTTCCCCCACTAAGAAGTGGGCAAAAGCATTCCTCCCACATAAGCAAGCGCAACCTTGACAAGAGGACGTTGTGAACACCTCATGTTAAGTACTTCCTAAAAATGGACACGAGACACTGTGTACTGCTGCTTCTCATGCTCTCACATGATTTCCAGCATTCCCCAGACCGAGTTACTGTATTTCCTCCTCTTTTAAGCATGCTTTCCCTTACAGCCAGTACACCGTAGGAGACTGTCCCGCCACATACAGCTGTCAGTTCCCAGTTCTCTGGCAGCAATTCTTCACAGAGCAGAGGAGCACTCCCAATGCCACCAGCCTGCCACCAGCACCATTTCACCATGAGAATCCCATCACCAAGAACAACTGAGGGAGAGTGCCTTAATCCATTTGAGCAGGGTGGGAACAGGCAAAAGAAACAGAGCAAACCAGCTGCTCGTGAAATCCACCTTGGAAATAAAGGTAAAAATAAAGCACATCTCCACACAGAAAGGCTGTGGGCGCTCCTGGGAAGGACAGGAGATGTAACAGGTAAATGCTCAGAGAAAGTGCTGGAGCAGAAGCACACAGGACAAGGTCCCGCAGCCACGCCATCAGGCACTGGTTCGACAGCAAGCCCATCAGTTATCATGCCAGATCTACTGGGGGAGCCGACACCAACCCACCGGAAACCAGAGGGGTGACACAGCAAGCCCCAACTTTGCACCTACCGCTCGACAGACAATCTCCGCTGCCCGACTCCCAGCTCACACCGGTCTTCCACTTGTGCACCAAGGCCAGTGCTGCCTGCTCCCACACAAACCTGGAGGCACAGGGCACACCCAGCACAGAAAAGTGTTCCGATCAGCAAGAGTTAAAGCTGTAATTTCACCATCAGTGCTCTCCACTGGTGGGAGCAACAGTGCTGGCAGACCAGGCTATACCGGCATGCTACTGTGTGCTCCATATAGTCCTACTATTTCCACAGGACGACAAGAGTGGGATTCCTGACACGCTCAGGAATCATTTTCATTCCTGCGCCCTGCTGCCTCAGCACACCAGTGCAGACCGAGACCTTAGCAAGTACACTACCAGCTTGATGGCTGATGATTTAATGAAGTAAACCATGCAAGAATAGGAGGAGGGTTGTTTCCTCCAATCCCTTACTCTCCCCTCCCTCCTGGAAAAAAACAGATCAAGCAGCAGGAAAACCTTTGCCCTAAGAAGTAAGCAATGAGCTCTCTACATCCCTGCTCCTACCCCAGAAAAAAACCCTCTGCCTTGCTCTGTAGCTATTTCTAGAGGCCAAGACATGCCATATTCAAACCAGGTAGAAAAACTAGAGCCTCACTGAAGCCAACAGCCACTGATGCATCAATCATGCCCTTAGGGTTAACAGGGAAAGCCTCAGGATCTCAGGTTGTTTCTGGTGTGGAGAAAAGAAGAGAGTATAACCAAAACCTTTTTCAAGTTTCTCTTTAAAGTAGATCCCTCATCTGACTAGATTAATACCAAGAAAGACTACAGACTCTTGATGAAACAGAAGTTTTAGCTACAGGCATAAAACTAAGGCATCTAAAACTCAGACAGACTGTTGCTTTTAAAGGGAAACAGGGAAGTGCAGCTCTATATTCCGGTATCAAAGCCTAATAACAGGAGGTTTTGCCAACATGACTGAATCAGCCCTAGTGCTAGGCTTTCAAAGAGTTCATGATGCCAGGAGGGTGGCACCTTTCCTCACAGAAATGGTACCAGCAAGGTTCCTGTGCAGCACGCAGCCCACACCACCACCACACCATTACTGCTTTTCTTCCAGCCTGGAGCTACGTGAGGCACTGACAGCATGCGATACTGATGGTTCTGCATCATTCTCACCGCCTCCTGAGCGAACTGCTCCCACAGGTCATACATTCAGACCAGTCTCCACTTGCTGAGAGTGCTGCAGGTCTCACCTTTTGCTAATCACAGCAAGAAAATTTAAGCACCGAGTTAATGCCACTGGCTGTATCGTCCAAGAGAAACAAAAGCATTAACACAGCCCTGGCATGCATGCAAGAAAGGTAAAGATGGTTCTGGCTTTGAGTATGGCATATTCAGGCTTGCTAGTCTCATCACAATACAGAAGGCAGTACAGAGCAGCCACTACAGCTAAAGGCATTCTTGCACTCTCTTCCAAGAAGGGCAGTGATGATCCGGTACGCAATCATAACAGAGTTTACCATAATCACCTAATGGCAATAAGAAGCTGCTGACACACAACCTGAAACAGAAATGTGCACCTTGTCTCTTAAATGTACTGGGACTAATTCAGCTCCCTATATTGGTGATAGCAAATGGGATAGTAGGTTGTTTTCCAGTTCCCCGGCAGATCATTCTGGTGCTGTTCAGGTAAGAATGCTCACAGACTAAAGAGACTTATTCTTTGTGTCGCTGTATCCTGAGGTACCAGAAATTTAAGAAAGAAATAGGTTATGATCAGGTCTTGTATTAACTTTGTTCTTAGTGTAGCATCAACCACCAAAAGTGTAGGTGTGGGTGTGGGGGTTTTGTTCCCTTTTGTTTTTTAAACACAGCCTGCATGGTGCATGATTTGAAAGCGCAGTCCCTGCGGTGGAGGGCTGAAGGGCCAAGGACTGCAGCAACCCAACAAGGCTGATCCTATCGCTGGTGGCAGCAGCCACAGGCGGTAGAAGAGGCAGCTCTGGGAGTGGAGACCAGGTCTGCGCACCCAGGCAGCACTAGGTGGGAGGTCCAAGGAGCTGCATGCGGGCAGGCTGCAAGGACGATTACAGACCCACAGCCCGATTTAAGCCAGGTCAAGTATCTGCAGGATTGGAAGCTTGAAGAATACACATAGCTGGCATTTTAAAATATTAATGCCGGCAACGTCTTGTTGAACTACCTGAAACCGCTGTGGGCACTAAAACTAAACAAAAAAAACCCAACCCTGAAAGCTTAGGCCTTGATCAGGGAAGTACCTTTGCCCAAAGAGTTACTCCCCTTGTCACAAGGGCTATTTGTATTAAGGTTAATTACATACTTACATACAAAAGGTGAAAGCTGTACTCTTATCGTAGACACTTAATTGCTTCAGGAGAAAAAGAACACCTATTCCAGAGTTAATAATTAAAAGCTATTTCGCTGTGGCGTATCAAAGAAAGCTCTCTGTGTTCTGTTAACGCAGAAGTCCAACGCGTTCACAGCCAGGCAGCTGAAGGCAAGCTTCCCAGCGCTCCAGCAGCACTTTCGGTAACTCCAGATCTATCGACATCTTCAAACCCAGCGCACAGCCAGGGCGCAAACACGAAATGTCTCCCGAGCAGGAGCTGTTTCTGCCAGACAATGCCATTTGCAAATTTAGTAAAAAAACCTCTCGGCTTATTGCTTCTACACCTGAGCAAGCCTTCTGCTGCTCACATAGCAACCGCAGCAGTAAGGTCAATCCTCACCTTTGGAGACAGTTTTTAATGAGATTTTAAAATTACACACACAGGTGAAGTGTGAAACCCGGCAGCATCAGAATGTCCCTGGGACTGTAACCGTTAATGAGGGTTTATTAACGGGCGAAGGGCCGCGGCTCGCCCCATCCCTCAGGCCGCGGGCGAGGCAGACACAGCCCAGCACGCCGGGCCCGGGCCCGCCCGAAGGGAACAGCCGAGACCCCGGCAGGGCACCGCTGCGCCGCTAGGCCCCGACGGGAACCCACGGGCCCCCGCTCCCCGAGAGAGCTCGCCGCGGCCGGGAGGATGCGGGCTCCGCTCGCCCGTGGCTGGCCGGGCCGGGGCCCCCCCCGCCGCCACACCCGCGCCCCCGTGCAGAGCCCGCCGCGCCCCCTGCCGAGCCGGGAGGGCAGGCCGCGCCGGGGGGGGCCGAGCGCGCTGGCCCCAGGGACCCGGGCGGGGGGCGCGGAGAGCGGCCGGGCCGGGCTGGCCGCGGCAGGCCCGCGGCAGGGGGGCTGCGGGGCGGCAGGCCCGCGGCGGGGAACCGGGCCGCGCCTCACCAGTGGCCGCCGCTGCCACCTACCCGGCGCTCCCCGACAGTCGACGACGACCGGGCCCAAGAGCGGCGCGGCCCACTGTCGTGTGTGTCATGCCCCCTCCCACTCCCTTCGCTTCCCCTCCCCGCCCCGACCCGGGGGTCAGTCTCGGGCCCGCCGCACCGGGGACGCCCCGACACCCCGGCGGCGGCAGCAGGGGGCGCCACGCCGGGCGCCGCCATTTCCCTCCCGCTCACCTGCGGCCTCCGAGCGCATCCTGCGCCGCCGGCGCTGCCGCCGGCCAATCACAGCCTGCTGACGGGCGCAGCCGTCCAATCGGCGGGGAGGGGGGCGGGCCGGCCGGGCCTCAGGCGGGTGCGGCGTGGCGACCCCTAGCGGCGGCGGCGGGGGAGGCTGCGTGGCCGGGCGTGCCGCGCGCACGTGGGGCGCGGGCCCAGCGCCGGGTACCGGCAGCGCCACCGGGTCCCGCGTTACCACGGCAACCGCACCGCGCCGGCTGTCCCCCGCCCCGCGGGACCCGGGCAGGAGGCGCGAGTGTGCCGGGCGGCCGCTGCCCAGTGCGCCGGGGAAGTCCGGGCGACGGGTCCCGGGCAGCGCCCGTCGCCTCTCCCGTCCCGTGGGGCTCTGCGGCGGCGGAACGCGGCGCGCTGCCTGCCCCGGGGCTGCCGCGGGCACTGGGACTGCGCGGGGCGACCGCCCCGTCCCGGCGTGTGGGGCCCGAGCAAGGAGCGCCCAGCGCCGGGCAGCGGCACGGCGTGCGGTGGGAGGGCCGGTGACCGGTGACCGCCGCCCGCGCCAGGCCGTGCCGCCGAGAACCGGCCGCTGGCCCGTCCGCTTGTCCCGGCCCGCATCTCACGCGCGGCTCCGGGCCGTCAGGGAGCCGCGCCCGCCTCTCCCGGCCCCAGGACTTTGCCCCAGCCGCGCCCTCGCCGCCGCGGCCCGCGCCGTGCCGTGCCGTGCTCGTGGCCCTCCGGTGGCGGGGTCCGGTGCCGGGGGGGGGGCCCGGTGCCGGTGCGGGGGGGGCCCAGCGCCGCTGCCCCGCCGGCGCTGTCCGGCGCGCAGTGCTGAAGGCGGCGGCGACTCCGGTGCGGCGGGCGGGGCGGGGCGGGGCGGGGCGGGGGGCCGAGCAGGTGGCGGTGCCGCTGCGGCCCCCCCGTGCCCGGCCGGCTCCCCGCCCCCCGCGCGCCCTGCCGCCGCCGCCGTTCCCATTCCCGTGCCCGTTCCCATTCCCATCACGTCCGCCTCCCGGCCCCGGCGCACTCGCTCCGCCGCTCCGCGATGGCCAGCACCTTCGCCCGCGCCCTCTCCGGCCGCCGCTCCGCCGGTCTCCTGGCCATGGTGGGCGCCGGCTCGCTCGCCGCCGGTTTCCTGCTCGCCCGGGACACGCTCAGCGCGGGCGACCGGCAGCGGCGGCGCTACCCACCCAGGTACCGGGCGCGGGCGGCGGGGGCGCCCGTGCGGGGGGCGGCGGGCGGGGGCCGGTCCCCGCAGCACCGGCACCCGGGGAGGGCGGGGGTCCCGGGGCGACCCTTGGGGGCGGCTGGGCGGCCGCTGCTCGTCCGCGGGCGGGGGTTGACCGGGACGGCCAGGAACCGAGCCCGTGCTCGGCGGCGGGGAGTGGGAGGCGCGGCGGCGGGGGTTCGGCCGTGTTGGACGGAGCCGCCCCGCTCCGGGCCACCGGCGCCGCGAGGCCCCGCCGTCCCCGCGCCCAAGGGCACCGGCGCCGCCGCGGCGGGGCCTCCCCGGCCTCCCCAAGCGCCGGGCGGCCCCGACAGCCGCGCTGGGCGCAGACCCCCGGGGCCCCCCCGGGCGCGTCCCCGGGACCGGCTCCAGGACCCAGCGTCCCTCCAGCGCGGCTATCCAGGCTGGGAGCCCCGGCACTGCGGCGGCCCTGGAGCACCGGGACAAAGCCAGCCCAGGGACAGGCGGCAGCGGGCAGGGGACAAGCTCCGGGGGTCCTTGGGGCTAGGGGCTGCCCCGGTGGGGGGCTCAGCCTGGCAGGGCAGTGCTGCCGGGATAGCCAGTGCAGGCCAGGACACAGCCCAGGCTCTGCCCGGTGGTGGCGGGAGCCAGGGGCCAGTTGCCAGCGTCCTGGTGGGAACAGGACGGAGCGAACAGGTTCATTTTCTTCTCCTGGCGAAACACCCAGGAGCTCTGTCCGGAAAACCGGTGTCGGAGCAGTAACTGCGGCGCCGTGACAGCCCCCGGGGGCTGGCAGCAGCTCCTGGCCCGAGCCCATCTGCCTGGGCCAGCCTCCGCGCCTGCCTTGGGGACAGGGGCTTCTCTATTTAAAAGCAAAGGCTTCCTGGCTGCTCCTCGCTCTTCCATCTTGGGGGCAGTTTTTAAAGGGAGCCGGAGGGGCCCGCAGGTGCTGAGCAGCCTGCGGGTGAGTTTGGGGTGAAGATGAGCCCTGGGATGTGCAGTCAGGATTTCTGGGAGGTGGGCACGGAGCCGAGCTGGGCCGGGTGGGCACATGCACAGCCGTGGCCTGGCTTAGGGGTGCTTTTGGGGTAATGCTGGCTCTGCGAGAGCCACTGGCCGTATTTGCACAACGTGTGCCTGATCCCTTAAGCCAGATAAGTGTCACAGCTACAGAGCGGTGCTAAGGTTCAAGCACCAGCACAGAAGGTCTTGTGTCGCTCCCCCTTTGACCTGCTCTTTGTCAAAGGCTGCCTCGGGGAGCCCGGCTGGGCCCCAGGAGGGGCACTGCTGTGGGCAGAGGTATCAGCGCTGCTCCGCTCGCCCCCGCTTGCCATAGCACCAAGGAAGCGAGGGGCTCAGGCCAGGAGAGGTGGAGGCAGGTCCCGCTTGGCTCCCTTGCTGCCTGGCCCCCGGGACCGTGGGGGGCCAAGGCACAAATGGGAGCTGAAGGCAGGAGCTGCCTGTGCCTCACAAGGACCAGGCAGGGTAGGGACAGGGTCAGGAGGGGAGAGGGACGAGGTGGTCCTTCCACCTTGCCCTGGTACTGGCTGCTCGCCCTGGCAGGTCAGAAAGCGAGGAGCAGGTTTTCCTCCCCATCCTGATGCCGGCAGAGCCTGCGCAGGGTGAAGGAGCGGCATGGGGAAGGAGGCAGCACGTTACTGCTCCAAACACACGCAGCTGCTGTGATCCCTGCACCAAACACCGTGCAGTTAGAGAGCGGCGCTGCATTGCAGGCTGAGAGCCCTGCTCGTGCAGAGCTGTGTGCTCAGCACCGGTGCTGGGGGCTCCGATGTGCTGGGTCAGGCCACAGAAAGGAGGGGGCAGAAATGGAGCAACTCTGGAGAATGATGAAGGCTGGATGTTATTGTTTACTCACCTCCCAAGAGGGCTGTATTTTCAAGCTTTCTGAACAACTGCAGGGTCATAGACATCAGGTCTTTACCGAGGGAGGATGGTGAGAGAAAAACACCGGGACCTGTGAGACCTGCTGTCTGGCGTGAGAAAGGCAGGCACCCTGCCCGCGTCCTGCTCCTGCCCGCAAGGGCACCAGGGACCGGGGACAGCTGGTGCCACTAAACCTGGACACATCAGTGTCCCCTTGTGCGCACCGCTAAGTCCTTGTTTGTGGCTAGGGGCAGGGGCCAAGCTGGCCGTGCTGTAAAGGCATTGCTGTAGCAGGATCAGTGGGCTGGGGAAAAACAGCAGGGCAGGACATCAATGATGAAAACAAGGACAGGGCTGGGGGAACAGCCAGGCACCATCTGCGGGAGGGAGGGGGCTGAGGTGAGCCTGGAGGGGGGGGGTGAAACCAAGGTAGGGGATGTGGCTTGAGAAGCTCTAAAATGAGCTTCCTGGGAGGGTCTGTGTGGCTGGGTCTGGTTCAGTGATGGTGCTGGCACGGGCAAGCCAGCCTGCCTTTGTCCGGGGATTCTGCTCCTCTGGTCTTTACGTGAAATAATGAGAGACACCGGCAACAGCTTTGAGGGATCTGAGCTGCCCTCCACGGTCGCTTGTCAGAGGCACCGCAGGGCAAATGGCCACGCTGGGGGTGGTGGCATGGGCACCCCCCGCAGAGGTGACATGGGCACAGATGCCGGAGGGGGAAGGGGGGTGTCTGGCACCATGCCACGTTTGGACGGTGACGCCGGGGCTCCCTGCCAAAGCATCTCCACACAAAGCCCGAGCCCCCTCCTTCCTGCGTAAACAAGCCACATGCTCTGCTGCTGCAGCACCCTGCCAGCACCCTGCTCCTCCCGCCCACCGCCACCGCGCAGGGTCTGCACCGCTCGTCCCATGCACCCCCATGCCTCCCAGGAGGCCACGTGCAGCAGGAGCTGCCCGCAGCGTGGCACCCACAGGGACGCTGGTGCCAGGAAGGGTGCCGGAGGTGGCTGGATTAGGGTGAAGAGCCCAGAGAAGCTGCCCAGCCAGCAGACGGACTAATAATACCTGCTGGGAGCTTAGCAGGTCCCTGGCCGGGTGAAGCACCTCCTGGCACAAGGGCAGGGAGGGCGGTTGCTGCAGGCGGCTGCACCCTGAGGTGGCAGGCAAGGTGACAGCGTGGAGCAGCCTCCAGGGCGCTGCAGGTGGCAGCCCAGCACCCACGCTGAGTTGTGCTGCTGGCAGATATCCACCTTGCACAGAAGATGCTGCCAGCCCCTGCAGCCGGGGGCGAGCCCAGCCTATTGCCTGGTGCCATGGCACCAGGGACAAAATATGATGCTGAAAAGGGTCATGATTTTAAAGCCAGCTTTGGGGACCAAAACCAAGGGGCCAAGGCAACCTGAGTAAGGCCAAGTGCAGTGTCGCCTTTGTGCCTGAGGCAGAGGACACCTGGACACCCAGAAGAACACAGTGGGAGCCATCCCACGCCAGCCTCAGGACCAGCCCAGGCTGCAGGGTTGGGTGCTGCTCTGGTTGTGTGGGGCACCGCTTGTGAGCGCAGCACCAAGCGCTCAGCACCTTCATCCCTGCATCGCTCTGCTGATCCTGGCACCATCCCGCTCAGTTCGGGTGCTTTGGAAAGGCTGAAGAGCGATCCCCCAGATTTGCTGACCATGGTTTGGGGCTGTTTGGGGGGAGGGTGTGTTTGGACCAGGAGATGAATCAGCACTGCAGCAGGCACAGAGCCTGCAGGCAGTGGCCAGAATCTCAAGGTTTTGGAGTCTGAGCACCTCAGTGAAGGTATGGATTGCCCATAGCAGAGAGCATGTTTAAACCTACAGCAGTCCTCCACTTACTGAAGTACATTTGCTTCCCTTAGTAACCTTTGCTGCCGCTTTGGATGTAGTCTGCTGCCACCAGGGTGGAAAGCGCCACAGGCTGTGGTCCTGGCATGCCAAGCGGCACTAGCCATGCTGAGGACAGAGGAGTTACATGTCCAAGTGTCACATTCTGATCAACAAGTGCTTTTATGAGAGTGTGTCCCCCTGGGGAGACACAGGTCAGTAGCCAGCTGATGGCAGAGGCAGGAGCGGTGCAGGAGGCTGGGGCCGGCTGCGCCCTACACATGACGAGCCAGCCTCTGAACTGGAGCATCTCAATGTGGCCCAGATATGTGTGTGGGCTGGGGGAGCAGCCCTCAGCCTCCGTGTCTGGGACAAGTTGCTGCCTTGGAGCAAACTCCTCCTTGCGTTGGTCCAGGCTGGAGCTGCCAGTGCTTCCCTACGCAGAGCAGACAATGTAAGCCCTACCTCCCTTTCTTTCTGCAAAGCGCAGGAAGTCACAAGCAGTGCCCAAGCTGTAGGCAAAGGGCCAATGCACATTCCTTGGCCTGCAGCCGCAGGGGAGGAGGCAGCAGCAGCGACAGCACTCTGCATTGCAGCACGGGGGCCGGGTGCTGGCAGCCAGACCTGGCGCCCTGGGTGGGCACTCAGCCCAGGAGCAGGACCCGAGTGCCGGGAGGGTGCCAGGACTCGCTGCTGGTGATGGTAGTCGGGCATCGCTCCCACTGCTCCAGACCTGCACTAGCTTCAGCATCTCTTCGCCCACATGGATTGCCCCCGCCAGCTGGACCACCTCCAAAGCAGTGCCCCTCCAGGCAGAGGAGACAGGCATCCCCAGGGCTTTGGGACCCACTGTGGCCACCAGCCAGGTCTCCTGGGCTGACAGGGGCCAGTCCTGTCCCACTAAGGCAAGTGGAGGCACCACCTCCCAGCATGAGGGATATGGCCAAGGAGAGTGCTGTCGGGGTCCTGCCCTGCCAATCCCCCCATGAGTGCAAGAACAAGCACAAAGCCTGGCTAAAGTGGGAATGAGGTCAGGAGAAGGCCTCCTGCTAAGCTGATTAGACGGAAGCGTCCCCCTAATACAATAAACTGCACCAGAGCAGTGCGGTTCCCAACGGCTGCTGATCCGGGTCAGCCGATCTCCTGCCCTGTGGCATCTCAGGGGACGGGGATCGAGGTGCCCAGATGGGGCCCAGGGGCCAGACACACCAGGACCCCCACGGGCTGTGTGCCCTGCTCCTGCACTCGCTGCATGGGCAGACCCTGGTACTGGGCAGAAGGAGCAGTGGGAGCAGCCACCCCCTGCTTGGGCTGGTGTGGGGGCAGCCTCAGGAAGGAGAAAGGGAGTGAGACCCTCCCCTCCACAGCCTGGCCACCCTGGCAACACAGTGCACAGCCTCTTGATGGCTGCCCACGCCCCAGCGCCGAGCTGGGGCTGACGTGGCTGCCACCGCTTGCCCAGCAAGCTTTACCAACCCCATGGCCCTGGTACGTGGCTGATAAGGAGCCGCACCCTAACAACCAGTCCAGATTTTCTCATAGGCTCTTATTCCTGTGGCAATGTCAGCCCTCGGCTCAGGCTGCTCTCTGCCCTCGACACGTGATGCCCATAACTGCCTTCCCACTCCCGGCTGGCCTTTGCTGGAGTGGGCAAGCAGAGCAGCTTGACCGCCCTCCCCAGAGCATCCCTGCCCACACCTGCCCTGAGGGTCTCTGTGGGGCAAGGGCATGAGCACTTGGGGTCCCCTGGCCCCAGAGGACTCATCAGCCTCTCCTCCCACAGCGCTGAGTACCCCGACCTACGGAAGCACAACAACTGCATGGCCAGCAACCTGACACCAGCCATCTATGCCAGGCTCTGTGACAAAGCAACCCCTAACGGCTGGACCTTGGACCAGTGCATCCAGACAGGTGTTGACAACCCTGGCCACCCTTTCATCAAGACCGTGGGCATGGTAGCTGGTGATGAAGAAACCTACGAGGTGAGTGGCTGGAGCCTTGCCATGCTCCGGGCTCTCCAGGGTGCCTGCAGCAGCCGGAGGGGTCCCAGTACCTGCAGTACATCCAGCAGCCCAGGACATTACTGCCCGACTCCTCCTGCCCAGCCCAGGCAGCTGGAGAGGCTCCTTGGCCAGCCCCAGTGTGACCCAGTGGGACACAGGGCTGCTTCAGAGCAGCTGTTCCTAGAGCCCTGCAACCTCCTCCTCCTCCTCCTTGTCCCCGAGCCCAAATTGCCCGGGCAGTGTCAGCCCCATGGATTGCTACTGCATTGCAGGACACACCGTTGGCCCCCAGCCCCCCTCTGCATGCCCCCCTGCTGCCACATCCCCCACGCTGGCAGCAGGACTGTGCCACACTCACGGCAGGGGCTTCGTGGGGCGCTGGGTCTGCAGTGCTGCACATCATCCCGCTTGCTTCCAGGTGTTTGCTGACCTGTTCGACCCAGTGATTCAGGAGCGGCACAATGGGTACAATCCCCGCACCATGAAGCACGTCACAGATCTGGATGCCAGCAAGGTGTGTGAGCCAGGCAGTGGTGCTGCACATGGGGGAACTTCCCCGGGACTCAGGGGACAGGATCTCTGCCAGCACTGGTGCTGCCCCACGCATCCCCATGGCTCCTGTCTGTTCCAGATCAAGTTTGGCCACTTTGATGAGCGCTACGTGCTCTCATCCCGGGTCCGGACTGGGCGCAGCATCCGTGGGCTGAGCCTGCCACCAGCCTGCACCCGTGCTGAGCGGCGAGAGGTGGAGAAGGTGGCTGTGGAGGCGCTGAACGGCCTCACCGGAGACCTGGCGGGCCGGTACTACCGTCTCAGCGAGATGACAGAGAAGGAGCAACAGCAGCTCATTGACGTGAGTCGCTGCAGCTCCCAGCCAGCCACCCCAGGTGGCCGTGGAGCAGGACCCCTTCCCTGGCACTGCCTCTCTGGGAGGCTGTAGCCTCCTTTCCCAGCCCTGCTGTCCTATGGGACCAGGACCCCCTTCCCCAACGAGGCTGCCCCACGGTGCTGAGGGTGCTCACGGTGCCACTCAGCCCTCCTGAGCCAGGGGAGGATGGAGCTCGCTGAACACAGCCCCAGCAGCTCACAGCCCCCTCTGGCTCTCACCCCATGTCCCTGCCCACGCTCAGGGACAGGTGGGCTTGTGGCACACAGCCGGTGCCGCACCAGCCCCTGGTATGGGGTGGGCTGTGCACCAGCAGCCCTCTGCCTTCCTGGCCAGGCAGGCAGGGACTCCTGCCCTCCGTGCTGACAGTGGGTGACCTTGCCCTGCCTGGGACAGCTGGTACATCTCCTGCACGGCAGGCTGGGGGCGGTGAGACGGGATGCCCTGGCACCAGCCGTGCAGCCCGGGTGAGCCCACACACTCTGCCTCCCTCCAGGACCACTTCCTCTTCGACAAGCCGGTGTCTCCGCTCCTGACAGCAGCAGGAATGGCCCGGGACTGGCCTGATGCCCGAGGGATCTGGTGAGGATTTGCCCCAGCATGGGGCAGTCAGCAGGGCAGAAAGGCAGGGGGTGTTGCTGCTCCATCCGGCTGCCCCAGCCCCACCACCCGCGTTCCTCATGCTTGCTGCACTGCAGACCTCAGTACGTGTGGCACCGGTGCCCCTGGGCCGTGCTCATCCCAGGCTCTGTGGTCTGACCTGGGAGTCCCTTGTGTGCTGCCACCAGCAGCCAGCTGCTCTGTACACAGACCACAGCATCCTCCTAAGAAGTGGGACTTCAGAGCTAGCCCCTGCTGTCGGTCCTTCCCACTCTCACCATCCTGCAGCACCCTGCACTCCAGGCTGCCAAAAATCCGTAACTGCCTCCTGCTCCCCAGGCAATCCCCGGTGCTCCTTCTGGCTCTCTGCATACTCTGCCTGCCCCCAAACTTAGCCTACCACGACTGCATCTCACTGCTCCCTCCCAGCATCTCTGCACAGCCATGCAACGTCCCACGCAGCATCCCACACACACACACGCAGAGTGACAGCCGGCACATGCACCCGCCCATGCCGCCCTCGCTGGCACAGCGCCTTTATAGCAGCTTCATGGGAAACACCTCCACAGCACCCATGGTCCCCAGCTCCAGCTACCCCCTAACCCAGCACCCCAACCTGCACCCCATGCCTCACAGACCCCTCCCACTGCCTGCATGGTGCAGGAGCCGTGCTCCCATCCCCAGTTCAGGCAGGGTTGCCACCACGCTGGCACCATGCTGCTCCTCCCCAGCAGCACTTGCCTGCACCCACAGCACCAGGGCCGGCACCCATTGCCTGCAGCAGCACACATGGATGAACGCTGGCATGTCACCAGGAGCATCTCCTGGCTGCCTCACTGCCAGGCAGTGCTCTGGCAACATGCTCCCAGCCATGGGTGCAGGCAGAGCACCGGGACCGCGGGGCAGCACTGGCACCATGGTGGCAGGGGCAGAAGGGGACAGCTGGGGCTGGCATGGGTGGCTGGGTGGGCACGGGACCTCTGCCAGCCACCAGCATGGCTGAACGCAGCCCTGTCCCTAGGCACAACAACGAGAAGACCTTCCTGATCTGGATCAACGAGGAAGACCACACGCGCATCATCTCCATGGAGAAAGGTGGCAACATGAAGCGCGTCTTCGAGCGGTTCTGTCGGGGGCTGAAGGAGGTGAGTGCCCACCAGCCCCGGCTGCGCCAGCCCCATGAACAGGCAGGCAAACAGGTGGGCAGGGATGGGGCTGGCACCTCCTGGCTGCGGGCTGAACGGCTGCTGGTGCCTCTAATCCAGGTGGAACGGCTAATCCAGGAGCGAGGCTGGGAGTTCATGTGGAACGAGCGGCTGGGTTACATCCTGACCTGCCCCTCCAACCTGGGCACTGGGCTGCGAGCAGGCGTCCACATCAAGCTGCCGCTGCTCAGTAAGGTATTACCATGGCCAGTTTTGTGGGGAACCAAGCCAGGGCTGCGGGGACCACCGGCTTCCAGGGCACAGGGAGCCCAGCCACGCAGGAGGTGCAGGACTGCGTGGGACCCGGCTCTGGACCTCTCTCAGGTTCCCCCGGGAAGTGTACGGTCCAGCCCCCGCCTGCTTCTGTGGCTGGAGGGGCCAGGGACCCAGGTGTCAACCCGGGTCTGCTCAGGGCAGGGCTCTCTGCAGGGATTACGAGCCCACTGACAGGGTCCTGCAAGCGGCGGGAGGGCTGCCCCGGGGGGCTGCAGAGCCCTGACCCCCCAGCTGATGGTCCCGCTGAGCACTGACACCTTCTCTGGGCACCAGGACAGCCGCTTCCCTAAGATCCTGGAGAACCTCCGGCTACAGAAGCGCGGGACGGGTGGTGTGGACACCGCAGCTACTGGCAGCGTCTTCGACATTTCCAACCTGGACCGGCTGGGGAAGTCAGAGGTGGGTGCCAGGCAGAGCTGCATTTGAGGAGGGGGGGGGCTGGAGTGCGTGTGCATGACGGGCCCATGGTGCCCAGACAGCTCTGGGATGTGCGCTGGGACCAGCACATGGGTGCTGGGGGTGGCAGCGCCTGCCCTTGGCGGTGGGGCCAGTGGGGCGCCTCGCCGGGCTGGCCCCCAGGACAGCCCCTGAGCCAGCACGTGTGTGCTCCCGGTGCAGGTGGAGCTGGTGCAGCTGGTGATAGACGGTGTGAACTACCTGATTGACTGTGAGCGACGGCTGGAGAAGGGGCAGGACATCCGCATCCCCTCCCCAGTGCCACAGTTCCGGCACTGAGCTGGACCAAGGCAGCGCCAGCCCCATGGGACCCAGCTTCTGCCATAGCTTACGTGATCCCTGTGCCCAGCATGTCGCTGAGTCCTGTTACTGCAACGCGCCAGGCCAGACCCCATAAACGTGCGCTGCTGTAGCCGTGGCTCCGTCTCCTCCTTACCCCAGCACCCACCACCCGGCTGATGTCCCCAGTGCCCTGTGCCCCTGCAGAGAGGCACCCACCCACGTCTGGGTTTCCTGCACCCGTCCCGAGCAGCACTTGCTGGGATTGCCCTGAGCCACTGCTGCCCTGGGGAAGGGTCCTGGGGGCCGCTGGGGCTACCCTGGTCTGGGGGGCTGCAAGGGACTGCATGTGGGTAGGGAGCTGGGTGCCAGGAGCCGCTGGGACAGCCAAGGCCAGAGGAGAAGGTGCTCTGGAGCCACATGTAGCTGCAGGGAGCAGGGCTCGTTGCTTGTGCCCGTCACAGGTTTATTACTGGGATGCTCACAGAAAGCAGCAGGGCAGACAGAGGAGGAGAGCCAAGGTGAAGCCAGCCTGGGGCCTGGCACTGCTCCTGCCTGCAGGAGAGAAAGGCACCATGAGAGCTGAGCCTGCTAGCCTCAGCACCCCATGGAGGGGCTCACATCCCTGCTGCTGCTGGGAGACCTCACTCTGGGCAGGGACAGCACCATGTGCTGCGGCCCCCACAGCGGCCGTTCAGGACCTGGCTTTAGGGCAGGGGCAGCAGCAGGAAGGTCACATCTGGGCAGAGGTGGCATGGGACATGTCCCGAGGGGAAGCATGAGCTGGGCAGGCAGCGGGGACAGCCTCCCCACAGCCGAACCCACACGACCCGAGCTCTCCCAGCATCCCGGGGTGCCCGTGCTGAGCCTGGGGGTGCAGAGCCAGGACAAGGGGCGACCGGGCAGAGCAGCCCCCTGCGGCACACAGGCTGGGTGCCACATGGGGACAGAAGCCACCCTGCTGCTCTCACCTTGGCCATCCTGGGGAGCCTCTCCCTCACACTGGGCACTGGCCAGGGCCTGGCGCTGGGCACTGCCGAGCCACCGGCGCTGCTGTGGGGTGACAGCCACAGCCTGAGCACTGGAGAGGGTGCGCAGCTGCGTGGGGCCAAACACCACCTGCAGGGAGAGGGCAGCCAGACATGGTGAGGCCCTGCGCCCTCTCCCCGGCAGTCAGGATGCATCCCACCTCCATGCCTCAATGTCCAGCATGGGGAATTCCCACCATGCTGGTCCAGCCAGGGATCCCCCTCCCCTGCATGCAGGGGGACGGTGCCACATGTGCCCGGCCAAGCGCTCCAGCCAGGGATGCCAGGAACTCACTGCGAACTTGGGTGCCGGCACCGCAGCGATGGCCCGGGGTGTAAGCGCCCAAATCTGCTCGGGGACCAGTGCAGAGAGGACGATGTCGGGGAGCCCAGCTGGGGCACAGCAGGCAGGGTCAGGATGCCATCCCTGAGCACAGGGGCTGGCAGCAGCTGCAGGGCACAGCCCCATCCAAGCACTCACCTGCCAACGTCCCGATCTCCGTGAAGATTTCAGGTCCCCAAGCAGCAGCTGGTCCGAAGGCAGCGTTGGAGGTCAGGTGGGTGGCCAGCACCTCAGCCTGCTGCTCTGTGCAGCGCAGGCTCAGCGAGCCCAGGAAAGGGGCAGCTTTGCTGTGAGGAGCAGGCAGCATCAGGCAGCCAAGCGCTGGGATGCAGCACTGCTGTCTGCACCAAGGCAGCCAGTGATGCCCACACCTCTTGGCCCCTTGATGGGGGGCTTGGCCCATGCCCCCGCTGGGCACACACCCACCTGAGCTCCCGGCTGTCCAGGCCCTGCAGCTCAGCCACCGGCAGCCCACAAAGCAGGTGCCCCAGTGCCACCAGCTCAGGCAGCCCCAGGTCCTGAGCGCTCGCCCCGCGCTGCCGCAGGAAAGCAGAGACCACAGCCCGCATCTGGGGGAGCGCCGGTCACAGGGGGCCAGCTGGTCCCTGCCCACCCCAGCCCCAGGACCTCACCTGTCCCTGTGACCAGCTGTCCAGCTCCCCCAGGGCAGAGAGGGCCCCCCAGTCCGGCAGCCGCAGCTCCCGCAGCTCCGGCTCACCCAGCTGGGTGGCCAGCCGGCCCAGGCGCAGCGTCTGGGCTGGCTCCAGCGCCCAGGCACTGCCCCACAGCTGTGGCACCAGCAGCTTCACCAGCTGCCGGCAGCCCCCAGCCCAGCGCCGCCAGGCAGCACCCGCACAGCTCCCCACGGGCAGCCCCCCAAGGTGAGCACAGCCACCCACAGCCAGACCCCAAGGCCACCACAGCCCTCCCCAAGGACAACCCCCACAAGGCCAGCACAGCCCTCCCACAGACAGCCCCTCAGAGGCCCCCCAAGGACGTTCCCCCACCACCACGCCAGCACAGCTCCCTGCATCCAGCATCTCCCCACCAGGGCCAGCCCAGCCCAGCAGAGCCCCACCACCCCCACCAGCACAGCCGCCCATGTCCCCCCCAACCCCACCCATGTTCCCCCTCACCCGCCAGGCCTGGCCCAGGGCAGCCCGGAGCTGGTCAGGGCGCAGTGCAGGGTCCTGGCTGAGCAGCCCCAGGCAGCTCTCCAGCTGCTGGGGGGCCATGGCGGCCAGCTGGGCTGCGCTCCACGCCGCGGGGAAGGTGGCACGCACATCGGCACAGCTGGGCACGGGGGCTGCAGAGCCAGCCTGAGCGGGCTGGCCCCAGCCCCAGGGCCCCCACAGCACCCACTGCAGCGTGCATGAGGGGGACACACCAACTGGGGAGGAGATGGCATGAGGACATGGGGACACAGGGCCAGCCTGGGGAGGGGACAGCATGGGGACACTGGGCACCAGGAGCACCAAGTGTGTGGACAGAGTGCTGGGAGGGCACCAGGGACAGGAGGTGCACCAGTGGGGACAGAGCTGGGAAGGGGAGTCCACAGTCTCACCTCGGTCCCCTGGCCTGGCAGCTGCCACCAGTGGGGCCACCAGCACTTCTTGTGGGCTGGGGTCCTCATCCAGGCTGCCCAGGGGGTGACAGAGACGTCCCAGCTCACTCTGCTCCCAGTCCCGCTGGCTCTGCAGCAGCTGCTCCACTGTGTCTCTGCTCAGTAAGTCCTGGGGCAGCACCAGGCAGATGTGGAGGGGGGCCAGGACAGACCACAGACCCCACCAGTAGAAAGGCCCAGGGGAGCAGCAAGGATGACACAGCCATGGGGGTGGGAGTGCTGATGGGGTGGCACAGCCACAAGGATGGGGCACCGGCAGGGACAGCACACCCACGAGGATGGGACACCATTGAGGATGGCACAACCAGGAGGATGTGGTACTGGTGGGGACAGCACAGCCACGGGGGTGGGACACCACTGGGGATGGCACAGCCACAAGGATGGGACACCATTGAGGATGGCACACCCAGGAGGATGCGGGACTAGTGGGGACAGCACAGCCATGGGGATGGGGCACTCGGAGGGTTGCACAGTTGCAAGACCAGGTGGAGGGGCTGAGGCATGGCCAGCCATGGGGCAGCGTGGTGGCAGTGGGAGGGGACGCGGTGCTCACCCGGGGGATGGCACGCAGGCTCTCGAGGGGCAGCAGGAAGACCAGGTGCCCCAGCTGCTGCAGGGTGGGCAGGTGCCAGCCAGGGGGAGGCCTGTGGAAGCAGGCGTCAAGGTGGCACTGACAGGGCCCTGTGCCCCCCTGCCTGCCACCTACCCCAGCGCCTGCTCCGACAGCAGCAGCCGCCCCAGCTCAGCGGCTGCTTCCCTGGCCAGGCAGGTGCCCTGCAGGTCCCCCAGCCGCGGCAGCAGGCTCTCAGGCTGGATGCGGGCCACGCTCTCCCGGTCCAGGAACCCCACCAGTGGTCCCAGCTGGTCCAGGTCTTCCCCACCAAGCTCCACCCCTGCTGGGAGGTGCTGCAGGAGGGAGAGCCTAGGAGCAAGGGCAGGCAGCCGCATCTCCCCATACCCCATGCTGGGCTCCCTGCCCTTACCAGGGAGCGCAGGGCCCTGCGGGCCAGGGCTGCCCGGCGGGTGGCCGGCAAGGCCAGCAGGCTGTGGGGTTCACGGGTCACGTGGTCCAGGACCAGCTGCACCACAGCATCAGGTAGCATCTCCACCAGCTTCGCCCTGCAGAAGCCCGAGCACGCCTGGGCACTGCAGGGCAAGGGGCTGCTCTGCCCAGGGATGAATGGGGCACCGAGACACATCTTGCAGACCCCCTCTCATGGCAGGGGTGCCCAGGCGCCAGGCAGGGGCTCGCGGTAGGGCTGCGCCAGGGACAGCCAGGACCAGGGGCTGGGGGTGCCAGGAGGGCGGCGGTGCCTGCTGCAAGCTCCTGCCAGCAGTCCTGCTCCACATTTGGGGGCAGCAGGGCAGGGGCTTGCTGGCCCCTTGCAGACACAAGGAGGGTGATGGGCTCAAAGAGGGGGCTGTAGGCCAGGAGGCAGTTCTTTCCCCCCACCCGAGGGAAAGAATTAGTGGGAGCAGAAGGGGTTGCCCGTGGCCCTGCATCCCTGGGCCAGCTGCTCCCAACACCTACGGTAACTCCATGAGGAACCGAGGTCCCAGCCATGCCAGCTCCTCCTCGGAGAGCGCAGGACGTCTGAGCACCTCCTCCTGCACGCAGCGCCGCTGGGGACACCGTGCTGTGAGCGCAGGACAGGGACAGGCTGCCCGCGAGCCTTGGGGATCTTGGAGCCTCCTCCTTACCAGGCTGGCAGGCAGGGAGCGAGGCTGCACATAGAGGGTCCGGAGAGCCCCCAGGAAATCCTCCCGGCCCGGCTCCTGCAGCTCGGCACAGCTCATGCCCACCACCAGTGAGCCCAGGGCACTGCAGGACAATGACGTTGGGGCTTCACTTTCCCCAGACCCACCGAGACCTGCTCAATCCTGCCCAGGGCAATGCCACGGCTCCCACCTCCTGCCCAGGGTACCCAGCCCTCTCCCAGCTCCCTTCCCTCCATGGGACTCCAGAAGGTGCTCCCAGCTGCCTCCGTCCCGGTGCCCCAGCTGGTGCCTGTTGGCCAGCCCAGGCCAGCTGCTCTCACCCAGCAGTGCGGTGGCTGTGGTTAGTGCCGGCTCCCACCTCCATCCAGAGGAGCTGGGCCTGTTGGGGGGCAGTGGTGGGAGGCACAGGGGTGCAGCACCTTCCCCCACAGCCCTGTGCCTGGCCTCTGACCTGCTGCGGAGACCAGGGCAGGTTGGGGTCCCGCAGAGCCCCGTGCAGAGCCTGGGCGCTGGGACGCAGGAGCTGGAGGGGCAGCAGAGGCAGCAGGCAGTGAGCCCAGCTGTCCAGGGGCTGCAGAGCCTGCAGCAGGGATGCCGTCTGTGCTGCCAAGAGCAGGGGTAGGGCTGGCCCCAGGCATGCACAGCCTTGGACCCGGAGAGGGGCCAGCACAGCTGCCAGTGATGTGGGTCCCAGGCCTGGCAGCAGGGGACACATCCAGGATGCTTCCCCTGCCGTCACCTGCAGAGAAACACGCTGGCCTCACTGGGGACCCTGCGGCAGCACAGGCAGTGTGGGGGTGCAAGATCTGGGGCTGCAGTCAGGCACCAGGGCATGACACCCACAGCCCATCCTTTTCCTGCAGAGGCACCTCGGACACTCACGTTGTCCCTCTGGAGAGCCCATGTGAGCAGGAAGGATGCCTGAGGAGGACAAGGCAGTGGTGATCAGCAGGGCCAGCACAGCCCTGGCAGGGTCCAGTGGCAAGGCTTGGAGGCTACCCAGCTGCATCGTGCTGGAGTCTCCAATGGTGTCCAGGGCACAGGGGGCCCCAGCCCAGGGCATGGGCAGTCAGGCTGGACTCACCTGGGCACGCGTCAGCTGCGTCGGCTGCAGCTGGAGCAGGAGGGAGTTCAGCTGGGCAGCTGACAGGTGCTCCAGGAAGCCCACTCCCATCTCAGGGAGGACGCCCCTCCATGCTGGCAGCTCCCCAGGGCTCACCATGGCCAGGTTGGTGGAGCGCAGCAAGTCTGCCAGCGCGAGCATGACCTGCCGGCACAGGGCAGGAGAGGCCATGAGCCCAGGGCTGGTGGGCAGCCTGCCCCAGCCCCTGTCACAGGAGGAGCCACAGGATGAATGTGGAGCTGGTGCTGGTGCCTGATCAGGACTCGCTGCCCTGGCTCCCCTACTCGTGCCGGCATGCTGTGGCCAGGCTCCCACAGAGACCGAGGGGATGGGAGCCAAGCTCCGCAGGGTGCCCATTCACAAGGTGCCCCTGGGTGCCTGGCACAGCCCACACATCCATCGCATCCCTCCCGGGGGCTTGCTCACGCGCCCGTGCTGCCGAAGGGTCCCTGCGGCTGCACACGCCAGCAGGCTCTGCTCCACTGCCCCCCGGGCATCCTGCAGCCACTCCAGGTCCTGCAGCTCCTCGGGGCTCAGGAAGCAGGCAAGGGCCCCCAGCCTGCGCAGAAAGGCCTGTTAGCAGGCAAGGGCAGCCCTGCCAGCACCCATCCTGGCCCCATGCTGCAGCAAGGCCACGGCCCTCGCAGCAGCACTGGGGTCCTGCGCCAGCCCAGCTCAGGGCATGGCTGTGCCGGCACTGCCACACTCACCTGCGCCCCAGCTCGGTGCCAGCCGCACGGCTCCGGTTCGCCAGGCTGCCTGCCACGTGGCGGCCCTGCACCAGCCCCAGCCGCAGCAGCTGCCAGCCATCCCCCAGCCCCCAGATCTGCACAGGCAAAGGTGAACTCGGCTCAGGCTTCCTGACCAGACCTGGGGCTCCCAGCCAGGGCTGTGGGTTCAGCGTGCAAGGCCAAGGAAGGTGTCGCAGCCAGGGGATGCAGGATCAGGGGTGCAGGGTCGGGCAGGGTGGGATTCCCAGCTCCGGATCCCTGCCTGTGCTGGGCAGGGCTGGGGGTGCAGGGCTGGGATCCCCGCTGGCCGTGGGGTGAGGGCATGCTGGCCAGGCAGAGCAGCCTGCATGGGGGGCCAGGGCTCACATCGCACCTGCTGGGGCGTGAGCTGCAGGAAGCAGCGCAGCGGCAAGTGGGGCAGCAGCGGCAGGACAGCATGGAGGAAGCCAAGGGGCCATGTGGGCACGGCCCCGAGGCAGGGGACTTGCAGCAGGCGCCTGGCAAAGGCAGCCTTCTGCCCCTGCGTCAGGCGCGCGCTGTGAGTCCGCAGAGCAGCAAGGCTGTGGGGACAGAGAACCGGGGCACAGCTGCAGAGACCTCCCAGGCCCACGCCAAGCCTGCACCCACCTCAAAGGGCACCCCAGAGACCATCACCAAGCACATGCCCTGTGGTGCCCAGAACCTAGGGGTACTTAGTGGCCTTCTGCATGGCTATTGCATGGGCTGCTTGGGCTGGGGCTCTGCAGGGGACAGGGCAGGATGGGGCTGGGCTGGGGGTCTCTTCAGGTGATGGCAAAATGCAGCGCACAGGCCAGAGCTGGCCGTAATGTGTGCAGGCAACCGGGGCACCCAGTGCTGCTTACACGCTTTCATTGGCCAGGAGGGCTGGGGGGAGCCTTGCAATGTCAGTCACGGCCATGAAGGGGATGAACTGTGACAGACCGACAAACAGCTGCGGGGTGAGATGGGGCAATCTGCGGAGCAGCAGCACAGCCAGCGACGGCAGTGCATCCTCCCCGGACACAGGCGATGGCACCTGCAAAGCTTCATGAGTCCAGGCAACGAGCACAGGCCCAGTGCCACCCAGCTGTGTGCTGGGACAGCACCCTGTGGCATGGGCTCTGCACCCCTGTGCCTGGGCGCTGCAAACACACCCCTTGTGCACAGGCTCTGCACACACACACCCTGTGCACAGGCTCTGCACACCTGCGGTCTGCACACACACACACCCCCCCTGTGCATGGGCTCTGCACGCCTGGGGTCTGCACACACCCCCTCCCCGTGCATGGGCTCTGCAACCCCTCATGCATGGGAGCTGTGAACTCCAGCGAGCACTGACTGCACCTGCCCTGGTGCAGGGTCTACACCCCCATGTGTGGGTCTCTCCCCACATGCTGTGCACCACCCCCACCCCCACCCCGGCTCTTCCCACCCATCACACAGGCAACCACCACACACGGGCTCTGCACACCCTGCCCTGTCCCAGCCCCTGTAACCACCTTGCCACGCAGCCGGTGCCAGGCGCGGTGCAGCAGGGCCAGGAAGCGCTGCACAGCCTCGGGCCCCACCGCATGCAGCAGCCCCTGGAAGCTCTCCTCTGGCATCCGCAGGTACTCCTGCAGGGAGGCCACACTCAGCACAGCCACTGGCAGGGACCCAGGCCATGGGAGTGCTGGGGGCAGGCAGGCCCTGTGCTCCGCAGGATCCTGGGTGGGTCGGGAGCCAGCCTGGCTGGGTCAGGCAGTACCTGCGCCAGGATCTCCAAGGCAGGCACACCCTCGCTGTCCTGGAGCAGGTCCCAGAGCACCGCCTGCAGGAGAGAGCAGGGCTGCACTCCCTGCCCTGGCCCAGAGCTCCTCACCCAGTGCCCCACAGCAGGTCTGGGGCAGCCTTGCTGCAAGGAAGCTGACCCAGGGGCAGAGGCCCCCCTCTTAGCCCTGAGCAGCAGCCCTGAGACCCCAATCCAGGACTAGCCATTCCCAGCCACTGGTGGCTGAGGAGAGCACATGCACCAATCCTGCTCCCAGCCTGGCTGGCACTGGACAGTGACCCTGGGACTGGGGCACATGCCCTGGCTGGACCCCACAGCGGGCAGGAGGGCTTCCCCGGGTCTGGCACCCAGACCACCGCCTCGGACCCAGGGAGGCCCTCACTCGCTGCCCCAGCGCTGCCCAACTCACGCTAAAGCAGCTCAGCAGCTCCCTCTTGGCCGGGACCCTGCGCTCCCACCCCAGGTACTGGCCCACGGCTCGCAGGATGCCTGCAGATGAATTCGCCCCCAGCAAGCCCCAGAAGGAGGTGTTGTCCAGGAGGCTGGAGAGGAGGATGGCCTCGCTCAGCTGCTCCCTGGCCACCTGCCCAGCCTCCTCTCGTCTGGAGGCGGTCAGGCTGCGGTCAAGCAGGCGCAGGAGGTAGTTCACGTGGGGGGCCCAGCCTGGAGCCTCCTCCTGGCACCGCGGCAGCTGCAAGGCCAACCCCAGCAGGTAGGCAGCCAGGTCTGGGCAGAGCTCCACAGCATCCAGCCTGCGGGGCATGGGCAGGAGTGCCAGGAGCTGCTGCAGCAGGCAGCGTCCACTGGGCAGGGCACCCTGGCAGTGTGCCCCGACCACAGGCTGGGGATGCCCCAGCAGCTGCAGGAGGGAGGCATTGGTGCACACCAGCTCCTGGAAGCAGCAGGGACACACAGTCCTGCACAATTCCAAGAGACCAGTGCTCCCCCATGCCCACAGGCTCTGGCCCCCGAAGGAGCAAGGGTCTGCGCCCCCGGGCTCTGAGACACCGGGCATCTGTGCCCGGGGCTGGGGACCACCACACAGCTGGGAGAGCGAGGCCCAGGGGTCAGCGGGCAGCAACTCACAGCTCCTGCTGCCACAGAGCCGGGCATCCCAGAGCATGGGGCTTCCCAGGAAGCAGCTCCAGGCGTCCTCCCAGCGTATGCAGGCACTGCAGCTGCGGGGCCCAGCCAGGTCAGCACAGAGCTGCTCCAGCAAGACCTGCTGGGGCCCAGGGGTCTCCCTCAGGGAGGTGTTGCTGCAGACAGTGCTGTTGAACTGGGCAGGGTAGTGCTCCCGGCAGGCCCGGGCCCATGCCAAGCCCCCCTCACCCATGGAGAGGTACCAGGCTGCGTTGGAGCAGGCAGCCCCCAGGTCCTCTGGGCGCTGGCTGGAGCCCTGGGAGCTGTTGAAGAGGTTGCAGTAGAGGTAGACGGTGAAGTTGGAGACACCCGGCAGCCCAGGGATGCTGTCATTGCACACAGCCTCCAGAACAGGGGGCAGGAGCGAGAGCTGGTTCTGGGGCACGGCTGCAATTCCCCGGGGGACAGGCTGGAGGCAGCTGGGGAGGGGTGGTGGAGCAGGGAGCACCCCAGCTGTGAAGCCCAGGCCCCGGGCATCCCAGCTGATGTTGTGGTGGAAGCCCCTGCAGGGCAGAGACCAGATCAGCAACCGTCTGGCTGGGGCAGCCCCAGCACCCCTCTCCAACATAGCTGCCCACTGCAGCCCTGCCTGCCCTGGAGGAACCCCTTGTCTGCAGCCCAGGTGCCCGTGCTGCCCGTCCCATCCCATCCTGTCTGGTCCTGTCCCATTTCATCCCATCCCATACCTTCCCACCCCAATCCCCATCTGGTCCTATCCTATTTCTTCTCATCCCGTCCCATCCCACCCCGTCCCATCCCGCCCGACTTACCAGAGCAGCAGCTGCGGCAGCGTCCCTGCGGGCGAGCCCGGCGTCAGGCGGCGGCGGCGAGGCACCGGGCACCGGCACCGGCGGCATCGCTTACCTACACAGCGCCCGGCGCCGTCGGTGCGCGGGGGCCCCAGCGCGCGCCCCGCCGCCCGCAGCAGCGCATCCCGCAGCCCCGGCGCGCGGCTCCAGAGGGGCCCGCACGGCCCCGGCCCCCCGCCCCGCTCCTCCGCCCCGGCCCGGCCCGGCGGCGGCTCCCAGCGCGGCCGGGGCTCGGGGGGCGGCCCCCCGCCGCGGCGGCCCCGCAGCCCGCGGTGCAGGCGGAGGAGCGCGGCCCGGCGCCGGCTGCCCCGGGGCGGGAGCAGCAGCCGCCCCGCTCCCCGCCGCTCGCCCGCCAGCCCCGGCCCCCCCGGGGGGGCGGAAAACTCGTCCGCGCCCCCCCGAGCGCCCCGAGGGGTCGAGGCAGCGCTGCTCGCCGACGGGGTCCCCACGGCCGACAGCCCCGCCGGCGGGTTCTGCCCGGGGGAAAGCGTCCCCCCGCACCCCCGGGCTCCGGCTGGTGGGACGGCGGGGACCGCTCCGCTGGGTTGCCGTCGGGCCTGAGGGACGGGGACGAGGCGGGGTGGTGGGGCGCCGGTCCCTCCCGGGGCAGCTCCTGCGGGGCAGGGTCCAGCTGGCCGCATGCCGCATGCACTGACCCCCCCGACCCCCGCAAGAAGCTGCATCCCTCGGGGGCCCATTGAGCATCGCCCCACCGCAGGCAGCCAGCGTGCACCGACGTGCAGCCCCTGCTCTTTGGGACCCCTGCAGCTCCCGGCACAGACCACCCCAGACCACCACCCATATCGCCAGAGCTGTGCAGGGGGCAGCCCACACCCTGGGGGCGGGGGCTTTACCCCCGGGAGCCGTGCCCCCACACCTGCACCGGGGGCAGGGGCTGGGAGAGCAGGACAGACCCTCGAGCATGGTTCCATCGCACCGAGGTCTGTGGTCCCAGAGGGGTGTGCTCACTCACCGGAGCTGGGGTCCCACAGCAGCAGCAGGAGCAGCAGCCCAAAGCTGGGAAGGGAAGCAGCCATCCCCGCGGCCTGCAGCCCGTGGGAGCGAGGGAGAGATGGACCCACACAGCCTGCACGGGCAGCTGCCGCAGCGCTGCCCAACTAGCCTGGAACTAGCTTTGCCCCTGCCCTTGCCTCTGCCCCAACCCCTGCCTTTGCCCCTTCCCAGCCCCTACCCTTCACCTTGCCCCTGCTCTTGACCTTGACCCTGCCCAGCCCCTGCCCCTGCCCGCTCACGCCACCCCTGCCGCCGGGGCTCAGGCGCGGCGGCACTGACTCCCGCAGGCCTCGGCTCGGGGCTGTAACCCGAGGCCACCGCCGAACGCCCCCCTCCCCCCCGCCGCCGCAGCCGGTGCCGAGCTCTTGCATTATTGATGCCGGTAACCCGGCAGGGGCGGGGGCAGCGGGGCTGCGGGCACTGCGGGAGCAGCTCCCACCCTGGGTCTCCGCGGTGCACCGGCGGCGGTCCCGGAGTGGACGGCAGCGCTCCCTGTCGGCCCCGGGGCGCGGGGGAATGGGACAAGCAGCGAGCGGGCTCTGGGCTGGCGGTGCCCGTGGAATTGGAGGCGGCGGGCAGGAGGCTCCCGGCGGGGCGTCCAGCACGCTTTGCAGGCACGGTGCCCACGGCAGGGCTTCTAGCGAACACAGAGCGGTTTAATGAGTGAAATCCTTGGCGGAGCCGCAGTCACTGCGGCAGCGAGGAGCTCCCGGCCCCCAGCCCCGGCGGGCAGGCCCTGCGCTCGGCGGGCCGCGGGGCTGGCCGCTGGGACGGGCGACGGGAGGGGGCGCAATTCTTCGCCGTGGCTCAGGGACGTGGCCGAGCCCCGAGTGCAGCGCGGCCCAGCACGGGCGAACCAGTGCCGACCCGGGAGCGGTCGAGGCCCTACTGAGGCCCAACGGGGCCCGGAAGCCGCTGCCGCCGCCCCTCACCTCACGCCGCGGCCCGAGCGGTGGCCAAACCGGGCGGCGGGGAACGGAGCAGCGGGGTCGCCGCAAGTGGCCCCGCCCACCCCTGCCGGCAGCTCATTGGCCGGAGCTGGCGTGACGCATGGCGTGGCGCCCAACGGAGAGCTGCCACACGGCAGATCCGGCTGGGGGGGGTGGGACTTCCGGCCTGCGGCCCCCGGCGCCCGTTCAGCCGCCGCCGCCGCCGAGGAGAGAACCCCGCGCCGCGCCGCCCCGCCAGCCATGTCCGCGCCCCGGCCGCGGCCCGCCGCGCTGCTGCTGCTCCCGCTGCTCGCCTTCGCCGCCCGCGCCTCCGACGTGGTGGAGCTCAGCGATGCTGACTTCGAGAGCGGCCTGGCCGAGCGCCCGGGGCTGGTGCTGGTGGAGTTCTTCGCGCCCTGGTGAGGGGCCGCCGGGGGCGGGTGGGAGCGGCGGAGCCGGGCCCTGCGGGGCGCCAGGCGGGCGGGCAGGGCCGTGCCGGGGGATGGCGGGCAGGGCCGGGGCGCTGCTGGCCGGCCTAACCCCCTCCGGTCCCCCCCAGGTGCGGGCACTGCAAGCGGCTGGCGCCGGAGTACGAGTCGGCAGCGACCAGGCTGAAGGGGATCGTGCCGCTGGTGAAGGTGAGGGCTGCGGCGGCGGCTGGGCCCACGGCGGCGCTGGCACGGCGGCCTGCGGCGAGGCTCTGAGCAGCTAAAAGCTTTGCAGTCGCAGTCGGCCCACAGCGCTTGCCCATGTGCATGTCGGGCCTGCTCGGGGGGCTCCAGAGCTCTGAGGGGCTTCGTCTCTCTGAGGATTTAGACACGAGGGAACGCTCTGGAAGGGGAAGCCTGCGAGGGCTGCTGCCACTTGGGTGGTGTGCGTGTATCATGGGTGTGTGCGAGTGCGTAGAAGACTGCTCACCCAAAGTGGGAGGTAGAAGCCACCTCTGAGCTGTGTAAGCGAGCCTGAGAACTAGCCCTGTGCTGTACTTCACAGTGCTGTCCCTTGGCTTATAAAGCAAGGGTTGCTGTCTGAGAGCTTTCTCTTCCACTGGAAAACTTGTGTAGTTGCTGCAAATCAGAGTTTTCCTCTTCCTTTATGGGAAGTCGCATGGACTCTTGACACTGTGGCCTCTGTCTG
The DNA here is from genome assembly GCF_023634085.1 of Falco cherrug. Classification (NCBI taxonomy): domain Eukaryota; kingdom Metazoa; phylum Chordata; class Aves; order Falconiformes; family Falconidae; genus Falco; species Falco cherrug. Next base: position 3,165,666 of record NC_073703.1, read on the forward strand.
TTGAGGTCGGCCTGTTTTCTTCAGGTGTCGTAGGAACTTCAGGAATGATAAGGTACTGAGAACAGCTGATTCCTATTAAGCCTGTCATTGATTACAAGAATCTACCCTTTCTATTTTTTGCACCTAGTCTGACCAAACTCGCAACTATGTAATCTTTCCAGTATCTCCCTAAACATTTTGCTGGGCCTGTGGTTACACCCATGCTACTTCCTTTCCCAGTCTTGACTCTCCCGCAGTAGGCTGCATAGATCCCCTTCCAACCCCTTGATCGAGTGTGTTAGGCCTGGCTTTTGGTCTTGTGCACGTGGGTCTTATAGATGCTTTGCAGCTCCTTGCACTTCATGTGAAAGGAATCTAGCCTTGGTTAAAGACACACGAGGGCTTTCAGACCGTCTAGGCTTTGTACGTGATAATGTGGGCAATGGCAAAGCTGCTTTTTTCTGTGCATATGAATGGCTTGGTTTCCGAGCAGCAATGTTTCTCTTCCTTTAGGTTGACTGTACAGCAAACTCAAACACCTGTAATAAGTATGGAGTCAGTGGATACCCCACCTTAAAGATCTTTCGAGATGGAGAAGAGGCAGGAACCTATGATGGGCCCAGGACAGCAGGTAAGAGCTTATCAGCAAGCATCTGGCTTGCAGAAATGGTGCTGGAAGGAAGGCCCACGCATGATAGAATTGTGTCAGGGATGCTACGTGTGTTGAAGGATACAAAGAAGGTCCCCACCTACACGCTCACCCCGCTTTGTTCTTTCCAGAACTCTTTGTGCTGGTGGAGCCCTGAATGTTTATTATCCCTTAAAACCCTTCTTTAAAGGTGAAGGTTTCCACATTAATCCCTAGTACCCTTGGTGAGTAGTATCTGCAAATTGCTAGAAAGTTCCCATGTGAAGCTGGTAGTACCTCTCCTTTGGTTAACATCATATTGTTGTATGGGAGAGGTGTATGGATTCTGCAGAAACAATTTTTGTTTTAGGAAGTGTGAAAAATGTCTTGTGGAAATTTGTATAGATCACTTTAATCCTTTAACTTTTCTTTTAAGATGGGATTGTCAGTCACCTCAAGAAACAGGCGGGACCTGCTTCAGTGGCTCTCAATTCTGTGGCTGAATTTGAGAAATTCATTGGTGATAAAGATGCTTCAGTAGTGGGTGAGTAGATACGGTGCAGCGCGGAAATCGGTAGATGCTTGACTCTGGGAGATGTCCTGGGGAATGTGCTGTGAAAGGATAAGAGGCAGCATCACAGGCTGTAGCAAGAGAGATTCCAGATGGACATGAGCAGAAAAGTTTTTCGTAATGAGGACGATAAAGCACTGAAACATGTGCCCAGAGGGATTTTGAATCATTCAGTCTGGGAGGTTTTTCAAAACTTGGTTGGACAATGCTCTGAGCAACCTGATCTGACTTTGAAGCTGCTTCTGCTTTGGGCAGGAGCTTGGACTCAATGGCCTCTGGGGATTCCTTCCAACCTTTTTTTCTTTTCCCCTTCTGTTTGTTGGGGTATTTTCTTTCCTGTGACTCTTGAACTTCCTGGCACCATAGTGTCTATTTTTTTAAAGTTTGTTACTCTTTTGGCTGGCTGACCACAGATAGCTTTTGATTGCTGTAAAGTACATTCAGGTGTTGTCTTGTGACACAGGTAGGGCGGTCGACATTATATGATTTGACCATGGTTTATGAGTGGCGATAGCAGCTTTCCTTTGTGCTGATCAGGTGCCATCTTACAAGCATAACTGGATGAGTATTGATCAGCGTTCCTGAACTTACTTTTATGAAGTACCATTGGCAGTTGTTACCACTACTAGTGCCACGTGGTTACAAAGGGTATCTCTGTACTCAGAGGACAGCTGCCTTTTGGCTGAATGACTAAGCTGGGCAGACTCTTGAGTAACATTCTGCTGGTGGAAGGGAGGGAGTATGGAAAGGTTCCAATAAAAACAGGAGAGAAGCTGTCAGAGATGAAGGCCTGAACGTGCATTGCAGGACTGGATTCAGAAGTGATCTTTCAGTGCGTTGTAGAGCTAAATGATGAGCACTGTATGGTGACTGCTGCTGAGTTGGTTTAGGATCACTATCTGTCTTTCTGCTGCAGGCTTCTTTGGAGATGCATCTGGTGATGCTTATTCAGAATTCATGAAAGCTGCCAACAACCTAAGAGATAACTACCGTTTTGCGCACACCAGTGAGGACCAATTGGTGCAGAAGTATGAGGAAGATGGAGAGTAAGTTAGTTGTCTCAATAACAAGGAATCTTGGTGTTATCTGAAAAATTCTTGGATTCCAGTTGTTAACTGGATTCACGTTCTGAACATAGCTTAAGCTCTTGTTTCTTCCCCAGCTGCCAGTGGCATATCTTTTTTTTTTTTTTTTATCTCTTTTGGGTTGAGATAAAAAGGTACAGATGTTTGCAGGCTCTGGAGGGTTAGTCTCTGCCCCTGGGTGGGAAGTATCTCAACAGAGGCATTTTGTTTAGCCATTGCTCGTTATGGTGGGGCTTTTGTTTCTCATTATGGCCTGTCCAAATAAGGGAAAGGGGTCTGACAAGTAGATCTGTAGTAGTGCTGCCAAGGAACTAGACTGTCTTCATTGAAGCTATGAACAGTGAATGGGGATAGTCACTGGAGATTGGGCTCTTGCCTCATCTAGCTGCCATCCCTGGAAGCTCACAGATACTTAAACTAATTGACAATACCCGCTTCCCCACAGGGGTATAGTCTTATTCCGTCCTCCGCGCCTGACCAACAAGTTTGAGGACAGCTCTATCAAGTACACGGAAGACAAAATCACCAGTGGAAAAATCAAGAAGTTCATCCAGGAGAACATGTGAGTGATTCCTCACCAGAGAACTTGATAGACTAGCCCCAGTTGGATTTGGCCCTCTAAGAAATTTTTCTCTAGCTGGCATTGCTGTCACTTCCTGGCTTAGTCTGCAAAAGAGCTGTCATGCCTCTGCTGTCTCCTTTGGGGACCTCCTTTCTAGAAATCCTGGCGTGGCTGTTGGCATTTACTGTCCATATTCCAACAACCACACTTGTGTTTAAAAACTGAACTTCTTGAAGTTATACCAGTTTTGGTCTTGTTTAGGTCAGATACGGCCCCTGCTGTTGTGGCTCGAGGTGGAGATTTGACTTAGAATAGCATGATATGTGAATGAGCAAAGATGCCTTCCTCACGTCTTACTTATTAATGGAATTTAATGTTCTTGGGTGGGCTACAAGGTTGTGCTGCATCAAGGGCATTCCTGGGAGGTGATAGGTTCTGGGCATTCTAACTGAAGTTGCTAACATCTGTGTTGCTGATAGCTTTGGCATCTGCCCACACATGACTGAAGACAACAAAGACTTGATCCAGGGTAAGGACTTGTTGGTGGCATACTATGATGTGGACTATGAGAAGAATGCAAAGGGTTCCAACTATTGGCGCAACAGGTATGCAGCAGTGGGGTTAATCAACCTGTCTCATTTGTTCCCTTCCTTGTTGCTGTTCCATAGCTCAGTTGACAGAGTTTCTCCTGTTGTTCATACATTAATTCTCTCCCAGAAAGCTTCCAGCTGAGTTTCTAATTGGAACTTGGGGTGGCTGCTGCCTGCAGAGCCCAAAGCATGCAATACGCGTATCCTTTGAAACCCCACCTGCTTAGTCTTGGATCCCTGTGATGTATGAAGGCACGGACTCTGGTTGTGGTGCAACCAGAGACACTTTATTGTACAGAGAAGCTCTTATTTCTATCTCTTAGCCCGGATACAAATTCCAGCTGTATGTACCACCAGGCTCAGGGCAGAAACCATTCATGCAGTTACATAGTTACATATCACTACAAGCATGCAGACACCTATTTGCTACTAGATAACCATGTGTATCTTCCTTATTCTCCTTCACAATACCCAGCTGTTAATCTCCTGCCAGATCAGACATTCCCCATCCTCCTCTCATACATCTCTCTTCAGACATTCTCTATCCTCCTCTCCCACAGATCCCTAGTCCTTAGACCTTAAAGACAAACATACTTACTGGTGTTGTGTGGGATTCCATCCTTTGTATTCCCCAGTGCCTGACACCCTGGTGGTCACGCTGACAGGGGTAGAGGATGAAAGCAGACAACATTTGCATAGGCTTCATTCACAGTAGACACAAGCTTACTCCTCTTTAACACCATTTCTGTAGGACTAGCCTATGCAAACACATCACACTGTTGATTGTCCAGGGTGCAGTTGAAGGATGTTATGTCAGAAAATGTTCCAAGGAATAATGCTTTGTGTTTTATGGGTTTTGTTTGTGTTTGTTTTTCCCCCCTCAGAGTTATGATGATTGCAAAGAAGTTCTTAGATGCTGGGCACAAACTGTCTTTTGCTGTTGCTAGTCGGAAAACCTTTGGCCATGAGCTTTCAGAGTTTGGTCTAGAGAGCAGCGTGGGTGAGGCTCCAGTTGTTGCCATCAGAACTGCTAAAGGAGATAAATATGTCATGCAGGAAGAATTCTCGTAAGTTTTTGAACTTAGCGGTGTTGCCTCGCACTTGCTAGGATTATGATCTGGTCGGAGACCTTCAGACCAACGTCATTAGCTTGGAGGAAACAGGAAAGCTGGATATTCCAGCTGGACAAAATTGCTGGGTCAGAATGGCTCCTACTCATGTGTTTTCCTGCCCTCTAGAGAGCTTACAACCCCTCCTATTATACAGAGTTAGAGAATTTAATTCAAGATACTTAAGTGTCTGGTTAGGAGCTAAGATGCATTAAAGGGTAGAGGAAATAGTTGTACCTTTCTTCTTGAAAGAAGAAACGTAAGGGTGCTGGAAGGCCTAAAACTTTGAATGGGATGTGCATCCAGCCTCCTGTCAACTCTCCTAAGAGCATCTTTGCACTTGTTCTGGGGTCTTCTAAACCAGCCCCAGACTGGTGCTCTCAGACATACAGGTGGCATCTGTTCTGTGGGTGGAAGGAGCTTAAATAAGCCTTGAAAGTTTTCCCCTCTCATCCTGTATGTGTGGTGATGGCTGTAAAATGTCACTTCCACTTTCAGCCGTGACGGAAAGGCTCTGGAGAGATTCCTGCAAGATTACTTTGATGGAAACTTGAAAAAGTATCTGAAATCGGAGCCTGTCCCTGAAAGCAATGATGGCCCTGTGAAGGTGAGCACCACATCAAGTGTAGCAGCAGCTCCTATCAGTAGATGTAGAAATGCTGTTCAGCAGCAGCTTTTAGACATATGCCAATATCCCATGCTGCACACACTGTGTTGTGGCATCTTGAGAAGCCTCTGCTGTGATAGATGGAAGAATTCACTTCCTTGTTATACTGCAGTTTTCTGAGCCAAGGGAGAAATGCAACTTGCAGTTTTGATTCTATTTTGTTATCTTGGCACAGTAGCTGCTGCTTGAGCGTGCTGGTGATGTGCTAACAAGTGCAGGATCATCCAGATTTACAGGGATTATGCACAGGCCTGCTGTCTTGGCTAGTGCTCTCTCATGGCACAGCCTTCAAGTTGGTCGTGACTGTGCTATTTCTAAGGAGTTATGTGTCTCTCATCACTGCAGAGGGGTGGTATAACTCCTGCCCCACCCCTCATAGTAAATTCTGCCCTGTGTTGCATGGCCTGGCGTTATGATGAGGGCCTTATAAGGGAGTGGAACTTGCTGTGTGGTTTTGTGTGGATGGGGATAGCCTCAGCCGGTCTTGCTAGACTGATTCCTCAGCCTGGAACCTGCTGGGATTAAAAAGAAATTATTTTGTCCTCTTCCTGCAAGGATACCAGAAGCAAACCTCATTTGCAGGTAGTGCTGGTACCTTGTGATGGGTTTTTACCTGCAAGTTGGGGGTGTTAGGGCTTGGTGAAGAGTTGCGTGTCTGATGATTGTGCTGCTTGCTGTGTAGGTGCAGTGTGACTTGCTGTGGGAGGGCCAGGCTTTCTTGGGCAGAGTATGTGGAGCACGTCATGTTACAGTCTCACTCTTGACTTTAAAAAAAACCTTGATTTGTGTGATCAAATGTTATCAGGTGGTGGTTGCTGAGAACTTTGATGAAATTGTTAATGCAGAAGACAAAGATGTCCTGATAGAGTTTTATGCACCCTGGTGTGGCCATTGCAAGAATCTGGAGCCCAAATACAAAGAATTGGGGGAGAAGGTAAGTCTGGGACATTATTGGAATCACAAACTAGAATTTTGCAGCACTAAAAAATTGTTCGGGTTCTGTCTGTCTAGCCTTTATGATAACAGGGCATAATTGCGCCTTCCTGAGGACTATGAGTTCTAGCATCTCCTGCGAATGCAGAAGTAGGTTAGCAAGATCTGGAGTGCGGTAGTAACCACACCAGTAGGTTTAACCTGTGCCCATTGTTGTGGCACATAAGTATTCCCTGATTCAGCAACTGGCCTCAGCTACCAAAGTTCCTTCTTGGGTCTTTTCCCTCTGTGTGAAGGATAACACTGCCCTGCACGCAAGTGAAGTAAACCTGTTCCCCCAGATCTGACCAGCCTTTTGCTGTTTGGCCATCAGGCACCCCTCCTTCCTGCATATCCTCACAGCTCACTTTCTAAGATGGAGGGTAAGCAGTTGCTCTGGGGTAAGCATTCTCCAGAACTTGTACCAGACCAATTCAGCAGGTACCACTGGGAGATGTGGGCTCCATGCAGCTGGCTGAGGAGGGACTTTGTTCCCTGTGCCCCTGCTGAGGCAGAAGTAATAAACTGCTTAGAAGAAATTTGCTCACCTTTTAGCATACTGTGTGCCCTGTCCTCTGACATTGCTATCTTGGATGATAGCAGGTGAGTTCCTGTGTTAACTGCTATGGATTGGGTACTAATAAGCTCTTTCTACCAACAACAGCTCAGTAAAGACCCCAATATCATCATTGCCAAAATGGATGCTACAGCCAATGATGTGCCTTCTCCATATGAAGTCCGAGGGTAGGTGTTACCATTGTTATACCATTGTGTCACCGTATGAGTTCACACTTGTGTCTCCGGCCAGCAACCACAGCAGAATTGCTGAGAGTCTCGCAGGGAGGATGGGTGGGAGCGATTGGCATGCGATCACCAGGCATTTGCTTAGTGTGAAGAAATCAAGAGTGAAAACAAAGGACATCCAGCTGCCTTGTTTCTCTGGGATTCCAGTGCCCTGGCTGTGCCCGGAGGCCTGTCTTGCTGCTTTTGAATTTGCTGTGATTCTGTTCTTGGCAGTGTAAAAACAGCTCACTTTTCCGAAAACAGTTTAGCTAGGCAACTCGGACATTCTTGGGCTCATCCAACTCTTTGGACATGGCCAGGCTTTCAGAGGCCACACTTGCTGGCATCAGAGTTGCTGAAGCTGTTGGTGTGTTAAACCAGGGGAATGCAGGGTGCAGGTCCCTTCAGTGAGGGCTGGTCTGAAAGAAAACAGAGCGCATAGGAGCTTACATGCCTCTTCTCTTTCCCCAGCTTCCCCACCATCTATTTTGCTCCAGCTGGCAAGAAGCAGAGTCCAAAGAAGTATGAGGTGAGTATTTTGCTGCTTTGTAAAGAAGTGAAGCAGCATCCAGCTGTCCAAACAATGCCAGTCCTCTCTGGAGTTGCAGTTGGCGGTCTGTCCTGTTACCCTGGGAACATACCCAGTGGTACCTGCTGGGAACGTGCTGCTGCACGCTGCAGACCCACGGGGAGAGCTTGGCTTGCCATCACGTTGGTCTCCTGCCTGGCACCTGAACTGCCCCTCTAGTAAAGGGGAAGCCCACAGGGAGCACAGGCACTGCCTTACTGTCTTGTCCTTTCTGCAGGGTGGCAGAGAAGTGAGTGACTTCATTAGCTACTTGAAGCGGGAGGCAACCAACACTCCCGTGCTGCAGGAGGAAGATAAAACCAAGAAATCCAAGAAAAAGGCGAAGGAGGATTTGTAAAGTACCCACTTGCCATCTTGGTCAGGATGAGCTCTGTGTGAATCGGGGAAGCACTGGGCAGACTGGGGCCAGTTCTGGGTTGTGGAGAGCCAGTGACCATGTGGGCCGAGGGGACCCAGCTGCTGTATCTAGTTCTGTTTAATTTCCTGCCGTCTCTTAGCTGCACTGTTGTGGGGCTCCCCAGACTGGTTTGTTTTGTTGTTTGGGAGGGGGTGGGGGGTAGGGTTATTTTCTAATTTTTTTTGTACATTTGGAGAAGTGAAACAATAAAATGACCCCCTTAAGACCAAGTGTCCCTGTCCTATGGAGACCTGTCAAACCTAACACTGGGACCCCGCTCTTCATAGGCAGCGACTTCCTACTGTGAGTCTAGTTTCCTTCGGCGAGCCCTTAGAAGTCTGTTTCTAAGTATTAAGGTCAGCCTTTAGCCTGTTCTCCTTCCTCAGCTAACAAGAGTCCTTCCAGAACATTGTAGCAGCACCTGTCCCGATGTGCTGTGCTCTGGGTGCTACATTTACACAGATTTGGGGCTCGGAGTCTCTGGTCTCTGATCCTTTTGCTGTCTGCATGCTGCGTCAGCGAGTTTAGATGCATGTAGTACTTAATGTGACACTTGGATCCAGACAAGCGCAGGCATGGAGGGCAGGCTGGCATAGGGCTTGCTCACAGCATACAAGCAGCAGCATTAAATAAACTTTTAAGCTGATGCAGAAGCGTAGGGGAGGAGCACTAGCAACTATGTACTCAAACACAGGTAGGGCAAGTGCTGAGGGTGTTTCTCACAGCCACTGGGCTTGTCTGTGGCTTGTGTGGGGTTAGGACAATTAAGGCTTGTTAACTGGAATATCATTACTTGTCTCTTGGTAGAAAGCAGGCTGGTCGCTGTGGCTTTCCATTCAGGAGGGAGAAGAATAGGATCCTGTGCTGGGGTCAGGTGGTGTGGGCTGTGGCTGACCATCTCTGGGTAAAGGCAGTCCTAACTTCCTTTGGCCCAGAATGTGCTGACTGGGAAGGTCAGGAGTGGGCTGGGCTGTTGCCCTGGCGTTCTGAACTCCTCGGGTTGCATGTGTGCTGAAGCGAGGATCAGCAGGCTCACAAGACACTGCTGTATTGCAGCAGTTACCATGGTAAGAGCCAGTGCTTGCTTTCTCTGTGGATTCCTCCCCCACAGCTCCAAAGGCTATGTACCAATTATTTATTGCTGGAATTCTCCAGGTACAGTAGATCATACAATGCTCAGCACATGGTTCTCTGCCTACAGCAGCTATGCAGTACAAGAATTTCCTCCTGGGCTGCATCGACATCTTAACCCGTATCTACCTTCCGTACTCCGCTGCTGGCTAGCGTGTGCTGTGTTGCAGAACAGACGTCAAGGCACCTTGGGGAAGGGGGGGTGTGTGTGACATCAAGTGGTCCCTGTACCTTGGGCTGGCAGCACCCCTGCAGACCTCAAGACACTAGTGCAAGGAACGGGGTAAGCTCTGCTTCTGACTGGTTTTACAGAAGGTAGGCATCAGCAAACTGGAGCACTGCTTCCTTAATAGACAGGGTACTAGCTTCTGTTGGGCAGGCAAGGGAGAGACGGGAAGCTTTTCTGATCCTTGCTTTGCTCCCTCACCTGTGACTTCAGACCTGCTGGAAGCTGTGTGCTATTAAGCACGAGTTCAGTTCTTCATCGTGTTTGGCCCAGAGCCCTCCCTTAGTAAGCATCGGTGCCAGGACCAGCAGGGTTGAAGTAAGCACGGGCTTGGTGAAGCTTTCTGGCAAGAGGGACAAAGGACATGGGAAAGGGCCTTATGCTGGTGGCTGCTCAGGTGTCCCTTACCGTGTGCTGCAATTAAGCTGAAGCTAATGATGCTTTAGGTGAGGAGAAACAGGTATCTGAGCAAGGACTTGGGTTAACTCAGCAAGCGTGATTGACACGGGCCTTGCTTTCAGCAAGAGACCTGCATGGAAAGCTGGCCCAACCCTGTGAGAGGGCAGCTGCCACCAAAAGGTTTAAGAAACACATCTGTGCGGGTTGGCACAGCCTCAGCAAAGGATCTCTGAATGCCCAGCTCTGCCTCTCCACTGCAGCACTCCAGCAGGGAGCTGGAGACCAGCTGGCCCCAGGCTATGCAGGGCAGCAGGCAGCTGGAGCAGCCCGGCAGCTGTCCCATGCATTAGCCACGCACCTGGGCACTGGAGAAAGCACTGATGGCAGCAGGGCACTCCCAAACCTCATCCTTAATCTAATGTACCCTCAGGGATCTGCTTCTTCCACCACTTCAGGGACCTGTCCTGGTGAGCAAAGAAAAAAGACTTGCAGCAGCAGTTTGCCTAGGAGCTCCCGCTTCCTTCAAACTGTAGAATCAGGCTTTTGATGTGAGACAGCTTCTGATGGAGGTATTCGCAGCGATTCTTCTCCTGGTGGTAGCTAGGATAAGTCTGGAGGAGAAAAAAAATTAAAATACAGATCACCTCTGGGAGGGAACCCAGCCCCTGCCCTGCATCCAGCCTCACCTTCTTGAAGTGGCTGTGCTCATGCACAATTGTAGCTTCAAGTGCCTGAAACCCAAGAGAAGTAGGTGAGCAGAACCACCGCGTGGCTGCATTGTGCCATCCTGCCCCAGGTCTCCCGCTTGCCTTGCGTTCCTCCATTCCTTGTTTCAACATCTTCATTTTGGCTCCCAGCTGAATGAATTTCTGGCTCACGTTACCGACGCGAGCACGCAGATGGCGGTACTCCGCGTAGTCGGCGCTGAACGCTGCCTTGTAAGCACTGCGCTGCTCCACTGAGCAGACGGTACAGTATTTCCTGCCGTGACCAGGAGATACTTGTTCTCCCTGGGCCTCCAGGACCCCTGCAGCAGAACTGAGCCCCCTGCCCTGCTGCTGCCGCCACTGGAGGGGAGGCAGGTAGCTCGCCTCAGCCCGCCTGATGCTGTGGAGCTGGGCCAAATTACACTAAGCAACAGGGAGCCCCGTGGCAGCTGGTGCCAAGTGTTCTTACCATAAGTAATCCAGGATCTCTGCTAAGGTGGAGCTGCCAGCCTGGGACCTGGTGTCTGGCAAAGAGCAGAAGATGATGAGGATTAACGTGCTCTGGAGCATCTCTCCTCCACCTCGGCCAGGACCTGTCCCATGCCTGGGCTCACTGGAAGGCCCCTCTACAAAGCCAAGCTTGCAGCTGCACGGCTCTGGTGGGTGTAGAGCCCCTGGCCCACCAGGGAGATCCCAGGGGATGCAGCTGCGGCAGAGATGGCCGCAGGCTGTGAGGCTGGGCGATTCACCCAGGCTTGCACTGTCCCCATGTTTGCCTCGGCCTCCTGGCCAAAGCCTCCCTGCTTGCCAGCAGCCCTGGTTTGGGCCTCCCACCTCCCCCTAGGGCACCCGGGGGTCTGACCCAGCCTCTGCTGCATGAGCTGGTGGGGCTGTGTCCCTGGCTGCCTGCACCCCCAGGCAGCCCCTCACCTTTAGGAGCAGCGTGGTGCTGCTCCGGGCATGGGGCACCCTCTCCCCAGTCACTGCGTGCCTCCTCGTCCTGCGGCTCTCCAGCTCCCCGGCACGGCTGCTGGGGGGCAGAAGCCCACCTTGCTGCTGGCCCCACGTTCCCGGCTGCTGTGTGCCAAGTGTCTGTGGGCAGCTCCAGTGCCACTCTTGAAGGCCAGGGCTGGACACTGGGGTCCAGGGCTTCTTGTTGGCTCTCAGCTCTGAGAAATCCAGCAGTGCCAGGCGCTTCTGAAAGACAAACTTGCTCTGCCGCAGGCCTGTCCCAGGCTCCTGCCCAGGACCCGGGTCCCCTGCCAGCTTCAGCCTGTGCGGCCCAGGGCTGCTGCATCCCTCGCACTGTGGCAGCGCTCAGGCGTGCCCTGTCCTTTGGGCTATACTGGGGGGGTCACAGCTGGGGCTGTGCACTGCTGGGGCACAAGGCAGGGGCTGAGTCCCAAGCCCTGGGGTGGTTGGGCTGGGGGGCAAGGGGGCCTTTTCTGGGAAGGGGGCACAGAGAAGAATAATCCTGATGCCTTGAATGAGGCTCTCCCCACACCCCCGCACCCTGGGGGATTTCTGCTGCCAAAGCCCAAAAGCACTTACCACCCCCTGAAGGTTTTTGCTGGTGGCCTGAGGGGAGCCATGCTCTGGAGGCTGGGGCGGAGGCACCAGGAAGGATGGGGCCAAGGGACTGTGGTCCTGGCTCCTGGGGCACGAGAGACAGCAGAAACCAAAGACCAAGGCTGGGGAAAGTATCTCCAAACACCAAGTGCCTGGGCAGCAGAGGGGTGGCTCCAGCCTTGCCCAAAGAGTGCTGAGTACCTGGCAGTAGATGCATCGTGCCCATGGCCAGATGCCCGCAGCAACCGAGCCCCCCCAGACCCCACTGCTCTCATTGCTGCTTGCCCCAGGGCCCTACCTGTGCTGCTGCAGGGCATTGTGCCACCGCTCCTGGGCCGTGCTCCGTGGCCAGTCCTCCCACACCCGGCCTGGCAGGGTCCCCTCCAGGCGGCAGCAGGAGCCAGTGGCATCCAGCCCTGTGCCCTGGGGGGTGCGCGGCCGGGTGGGCATGGTGCAGCACCCCGGTACCTGCGCAGGACCGCAGCTGGCATCCTGCCCTCCTTGGGTGGCCATGGCCTGCCCGCCATCATCCCTTCCAGATGCTGCACGTGCTCCTGCTTGCAACGGGGCTGCCGGGCATGGGGCTGAGCCAGGCTTTGAAGGGACACCCTGGGGCTGGCTCTTGCAGGCCTGTGGTTCCTGCTCTTGGGGACATGGCAGGCAGAGCCCTTCCTCAGCAGGCTGGTCACGCTGGCCTTCTCGGGAGCTGTGACACCTTTGCTTGCAGACACATCGGGACAGAGTGGGGTCAGCCCCAGAGGAGAATCACACCAGGTCCTGCTTTCCTCCCCCATCAGTCCTGGCACACCGCCCCCCCCGAGCCCCCGTGCCTCCACAGCAGCCCCCCCCCCCCCCCCAGCTGAGGGACAGGGACACTGCACAGCTCTCCCAGTGCTGCTGCTGCCTCGCTGCTGCAGCCTGACACCCCCAGATGTGCAGAGCTGCCGAGAGCAGCTGCTGCTGCATCTGGGGACCAGCTGGTCCCAGAGGAGGCAGAACTGTGGTCCCAAGGGGCGAGCAGGGTCCCCCACAGCCATCAAAACCCCAGCCTGGCAGGCAGCGGAGGCTCAGCCCACACTGTCATTTGGGCCACCAGCACCCACGGCACCCCACTAACCATAGCCAAGCACAGCAGGATTGAGCTCAACAACTGCTCTGCTGCGGGGCTCCTTCGCCAGGGATGCAGGCTCCTGCAGCAGTGGGCAGCTGCTCTCCCAGGCACAGACCATGATTTTTGCCTGGATGCTGCCCAGGCCGCCCAGCCAGCCCTGACCTAGTCTGGGAGAAGACACCACCGCCTGCCAGCCAAGCCCAGCCTGCTCCGCCCAGCCCTGCGCAATGCCTGGAGATGGCCCTGCAAGGTGGGCATCCAAGGAAAGCCAGGGTGGAGGGAGCCTGTCCCCAGACTGTCTCCAAAATCCCAGTCCACACAGAGGCCATTGCCCTGACACTTGGGATGCCGCTATGGGTACCGGGAGCTCAGGATGCTGTGAGCTCGGGATGCTGTGAGCTCAGGGAGGGCGGTGGGGACTTTTAGATGCAAAAAGCACCAGGCTGCTTGGCCAGGGCCACTGGGAACCATGAGGAGAGTGGGAGCAGACCCAGCTGGTGGGAACTGGTGCTCCAGAGCAGCGCTCCTGCCTGTCTCACCAGTGGGAGCAGGGCTGGGGCTGACCCCGAGGCTGTGCCACCAGCACAGCCCTGAGCATGGACAGATGGGAGGGCTGGCAACCAGACCACCAGGGTCTGGTGGGCTTACTGGGGCATGGCCAGCCGCATGCACTCAAAGCTGGCCCCTCGTTCATTCCGGCTGCAGCAGGAGAGGGAGAAGATGAAGAGCCGTGGGGGGGTCGCAGGGCCTCCCAGTACCGTCAGGTACTGCCAGTGGGACAGGCCATCAGGGCTGGGGCTCCCTCGAGACCCCTATCCCCCGGGGCACGGCGGATCCACCCCATCACACTGGCCCCTGTGCCCACCGGTGAGACCTCGACCCACCCTGATGCCCCCCCATACCCGGCCTCCCTGGTTCCTTCACCCTTCCCTCATCCCTCCACTCCCTCATCATGACCTGCCATGCCCCAGCAGCCCTGGGCTCCCCAGTTTGCCCCCGATCCACCCAGCCCCCAGCCACCCTGGGTTCTCTGGTCCCCCCGGTCCCCTGCTGCCCCCTCACCCCCCAGCTGCCCTGGGTTCCCCGGTCCCCCCGCTCACCCCCTGGCTGCCCCGAAAGGCAATCACAGGCCCCGACGCCCCCTGCAACAACAGCAGGCACCAATGAGTCCCACCCATGCCCAGTTCCCCCCAACGCCCCCCACCCGGCCCAGTCCCACCTGCCGCCGCCCGCAGCCGTGCAGCACCCGTGCCGCCGCTGCCGAGAGCCACACATGCAGGAGGCTGAGCCAGGGGCCCGGCCCGCAGCCCCGGTACCGGAGCCGCCCACAAAGCAACGCCCGCGGCCGTGGCATAGTCCCGAGTGCGAGGCCACGGCGGGCGGGGCCGGGCGGCCGGTCCCGGGGGGGCGGCGGCGGGAGCCCCGCGGCGGGGCTCAGCCTGAGCCGGCTATTTTTGCCGGCGGCCCCGGCTAATCCGCTGAGCTGCTTCCCGGTGTTAGGTAACGGCGCGACGGGATGCGCTCGGCGGCCGCCCTGGGCAGTCGCGGTGCGGCGGGGCCGGCGGCGACGCGCCCTGTGCGGGCTGAAGGCCGTGGGCCCCCGCCGTCGAACCCCGGGGGGGCCGCACCGAGGACTCCCGGTAGCGGCGGGCCATGCCGGGATCCTCGCCCGGCGGCTCCCCGGAGAGGGAGGCGGGGACCGGACGGCGGCCGCGGGAGCCCGGCCGGGGCAGGCGGGTGCGGTTCCACCTGCCCCACGCCGCCATCGCGCTGCCGTCGGTGCACGAGGAGGAGCGGCCCTTCTACCGGCGGCTGGAGGCGCTGGCGGCCCCGGGCCCTGGCGGCTTCGGGCCGCTCTTCACGGCCGACGGTTGGAGCGATCTGACAGGTGAGCGTCCGCGGGCGGCCCCGGGGGTGCCGGGCCGGGGGTGCCGGGCCTCGGGGGGCTCCCGAGGCGGGTCTCAGGGCCGCCCTCGCCTGCAGAGGACCGGCTGCTGCGGAAGCGCGTGGTGCGAGACGGTCAGGGCGGGCCACAGCCGGGGCCGGGCCAGGAGGTGTCAGTGAAGGTGCTGGGTGCCCTGGAGGACGGCGGGCTGGTGGAGCGGGACCCGCGGCTCACCTTCGTGCCGGGCCATGGCGACGTCGTGCAGGTCAGCCCCGGCCAGGACGCGGGGCGGGCTGAACGCTGCCCGGTACCGCGCCCGGCCAGCCCCGTCGTGCCCGCGTCCACAGGCCCTGGAGCTGGGCGTCCCCACCATGCAGCCCGGGGAGGTCTCCTTCTTCCTTGCCGCTTTTCCATATGGTTACGGCCGCTCGGGCAGGTAGGGCGGGCGAGCAGGGGGCCTGGGAGGCAGGGGCACCTGACGGGCAGGTACAGGGGGACCCGGGGAGGCAGGGGGCCGGGGGAGACAGGAGACTGGGGACAGGGTCACCTGACGGGCAGGTGCAGGGGGACCAGGGAGTCAGCGGATGGGGGGGCACAGGGGACCGGGGGGGCAGGCGCAGCCCGCGCTGTGCCCGCAGGGAGCCCGACGTGCCGCCCGAGGCGCCGCTGCTGTTCGAGGTGACCCTGCTGGAGGTGCGGGACGACCCCGACAAGCAGACGCTGCCGCCCGCCACCCGCCTGCGCCTGGGCTCGCAGCGGAGGGAGCGGGGCAACTTCCACTTCACACGGGGCGACTTCATGGCGGCGCTGCGCTCCTACCGCCTGGCCCTGCGCGCCCTGGACGGGCCCGTCGCTGGTGAGACGGGGCGGGGGGCGGGCCGGGGCTGCGAGGCCAGGGCGCTGAGGCTGTGCGCCCCCGCAGCTCCCCCCGGGCCGGAGGAGGAAGAGGAGCTGCGGGAGCAGCGGGTCAAGTGCTTCAACAACTGCGCGGCCGCCGAGCTGAAGCTGCAGCGGCCGGACGAAGCGCTGGCGGCCTGCGAGGCGGCCCTGAGCATCAGCCCGGACAACGGCCGGGCGCTGCTCCGGCGGGGGCAGGTGGGCTCCGCGCCGTCCCCCGCCGCCTCCCGCCCCGGCCGCCCGCTACCGCCCGCTCCTGTCCCCGCAGCTGCTGGCACAGCAGGGCCGGGATGCGGAGGCCACAGCCGTCCTGAGGAGAGCCCTGGAGCTGGACCCGGCCAACAAGGTCCGGCCGGCCGGGTTGCGGGGGCGCCGGGGGTCCCGTCGGAGCCTGGCTCGGGGCGCACCGGGACCGTCGGGGGAATCCCGCCGCAGCCCAGCACGCCGCAGCAGCCCTGCCGCCTGCAGGTGATCCACGCCGAGCTGTCGCAGCTGGTGAAGCGCCGGAGCCCCGCGGCCCTCGTCGCCCCCCAGGAACCCCACCACGACCCGATGCCGACGCCAAGCCCTGGGTGCGTATGTGCGCCGGTGGACCGAGGACTGCCTGTCGGGGCGGGTGGCCGTCCCAGGCCCGCTTGGCCTCGGCGGCCCGGGTAGCGCTTACGGCGGTACCTCCCCCTAGGACCCTGGCACCGCCCGCGGCGGAAGGAACGGCCTGAGCGGCCCCGCGCCGCACCGGAGCCGGCCCGGAGGAGCCGCCCCGCCGAGGATGGAGGCGGGGCTGCCGGGGGCCCGGCCCAGGGGCCGCAGCGGCTCCGGGCATCGGACTGAGGAGAGGAGAAAGCACCGACTCCGCCGCGCCGCGCCGTGCCGTGCCGTCCCTGTCCCGTCCCTGTCCCGTCCCTGTCCCGTCCCTGTCCCGTCCCTGTCCCGTCCCTGTCCCGTCCCTGTCCCCGCGGCTACGCCCCCCTTTTGCGTCACGACAAGGCGTGGCCTCCTCGTGCCCCGCCCCCTGGCGCGTGGGCGCGGCTCTGGCGCCTGCGCTCCAGCTTCCGGCTTTTTCGCCCCCGCCGGCAGAATGGCAGCCGTAGCCTGCGGCCAATCAGGCGTGGCCTAGCCGGAGCGGTGTACCAATAGGAGGACGGTGGGGGCGGGCTCTGCGCGGCGATTGGCCGTGCCGCGTCCTTAAAGAGCGGAGCGGGGCGGGGCGCGGGGGGGGTCAGTGCGGGACGTGGCGGCGGAGCGGAGGGCGGGAGGCAGCGGCGCCATGACCCGTGAGTGCGGGCTGCGGCCGGGCCGGGGGGAGCGGCACCGTGACCCGCCCTGCGGGCCGGGGCTGGCCTGGGGGGCGGGAGGGAGCGGCGCCGTGACCCGTGAGCGCGGGGCCGGGGCGCGGGCTGGGCCCTGGGGCTGGGCCCTGAGGCCGGGCCCTGGGCCGGGCCGTGCTGAGGCGGCCGCGCCGTCGCAGGCGGGAACCAGCGCGAACTGGCGCGGCAGAAGAACCTGAAGAAGCAAAGCGACTCGGGCAAGGGCAAGCGGCGGGACGACGGGCTCTCGGCCGCCGCCCGCAAGCAGAGGTGAGCGCCGGGCCGGCCCCGCCGACACCCCCCCTTCCTCCCCCCCTTTCCCCGCCCCGATCCCCCCGGTCCTGAAGCGGTGCCGGTGCCGCTGCCAGCCCTGCGCCGCGCTCTCCCGCAGGGACTCGGAGATCATGCAGCAGAAGCAGAAGAAGGCGGACGAGAAGAAGGAGGGCGCCAAGTAGCCCGCGGCTGGGCCGGGCCGCCATCGCCTCGGGGCCGGGCCGCCCGCCGGCAGGATGCCCAGCGCAGCCTCGGGGCCGGGCCGCCCCGCCGGGGACCCCGGCAGCACCCTGCGCCCGCCTCGGGTCCGTCTCCTATTAAAGTAGTTTGTGGAGCCGTGCAGGCCCTGTCTTCTCCCTCCGTGTGACCGGGCCGGGAGGGGCGGGGGGGCTGGGGTTGCCCGGGGAGTGGGAGGGGGCTCTGCCGTCGTGGCCCCCCCCCTCAGCTGGCAGCGAGCATCCGTGGCCGTGTTCCGTGCTGATGAAGAGGAGGGACGAATGCACCCAACACGGCTGTTGCGCTGTGGAGCAGCTGCATCTTCATGGTGAGGAACAAAGATGGGGCCTGGCCTGCCCCCGTGGGCATCACCTGGGGGGGTCTCTACAGCCGGTGGGACCCCAAGTGCAGGCACGTGGGTGGTGGGCTTGGTGGGGCAGGGGGGGCAGGGGAGGCTTGCGGTGAATGCCCTGGGGAGGATGGGATTGCTGGAAGCCCAGAGGAATGAAGCCAAGAAGGGATTGCACCGGGGAGGGCGGGAAGGAGGGCTCAGGGCTGGGGAGATGCTGGCCAGGCCTGCGCACGGACCAAGGTTCTCCTGCAGCTGGTGGGACAAGCAGGCACAGGGGCTGAAGCTGGGCGAGCTGCCTGCTCCGCACCACTGCTGTGGGCACAGTCGGAGCAGAGGATTGCCTGTGGAGAGGATGTCAAGCTGGCAACTGGACCATCTCCTGTGCTAGGCCCAGCAGCAGAGCAGAGCTGCCTCCAGGGGCATGCTGATGTCCAGCCCAGTGCTGCAGCCTTTGCTGTGACCCACCATCCTCTTCACTTCCCTGCAGTGCCAGGAGCAGTGGCAGCAGCCAGTCCCACCACCCCGGCAGGACAGAGCCTGGGGACCCCAGCACATCCCAGAGCCCAGTGCTGCGGCAGGCAGGGCTCCTCGCTGGGCAAGGTGCCATCCTTGGCACTGGTCTTGCAGAACAGGGAGCTGTGGGCTGGGCAAGCAGTAGGTGTCAGTAGGGTCCCTGCTACCCTGGGGCACAAGGCACACCTCATTGATCAGCTGCTGCCTGTGGGCTGTGTGGACCCCCACTGCCTCTGGCAGACTGGGCTGCAGGTCAGTATTGATGCCCACCAGCATCAGTGGCCATAGCCTGTGGGAGGGAGGGTGGCTCAAGGCTCTGTGGGGCTGGCAGCCTGTGGCTTATCTCCTCCAGGAGCTGCAGAACTCCGCCTCATGTACTGGCTGCATCATGCCTGGGCCGTGCCCAGGAGCGGAGTGTGGTTCCAGACCTGTCACAAACACTAAGTAAAAGGGAAAATTGGGGGGCTTCCCTCCACCTTGCTTAGTAAGCAGCCCAGCTCACTCCAACCTGGTTCCTGCTCCCCAAGGACTGTCTGGGGCTTGGTGCAGCCCAGCTCTCCCTGAGGAAGCCCATCCCCATGGAGGCTCAGTGCCTGTTGGACCCTTCCCACTACCTAGATGTCCTCAATCCACTGGCAGACGTTGAGCAAGCTGTTTGGGGAGCTGATGCTGTGGAGGAGCAGCATGCCATAGGCTTTGCAGTAGGACTGGGTGATGCTCTGGTACCTGGGGCTGGTGGTTTTACTGCTGCAGGGCTAGGCCAGGGCTGCCCTGCTGCTCCTGTGGTGACTGCCAGCCCATGGGGCTGCTGCTGGAGCAGGACAGGGCATGGCAGCAGGACCCCCAGCCCCAGTACTCTTAAGCTCTCTTGCCTGGCTATATCCCATATCTGTTATGTGGTGTGCTCCCCAGATGCTCTCTCTGGAGGTTCACCCCTGTTGGGAGGAACAGTCGGGTGCTGCCTCTGTCCCTGCTGGGGTGCTGAGGGTGCTGGTGGACACCCTGGCCATGGGTGTTGGTCTCCATCCTGCACGAGCCACTGCAACCTGTGCCCCTCAGCGTGGCTGGGCTGGGACCCCCCGATGCTCTGGCACCGGGTGCTGGCAGGTACTGGGGGCTCTGTCCTTCCCGGGGCTCCCAGAGGGAGGGGCAGAGGCTGTGGTGGCATGGGAAGGGCCGGGCATGGTGCCCGCAGGACCCCACAGCCTGGCATTGTCCCCAGTATCCTGGGGCAGGTCCTTGGCCAGGCAGCTTGGGGCAGTCCCTGCTGCCCAGGCAGATGTTTGCCTGCGGCTCCTGGCCCTGCTGCAGGCTCATGGGCACCTTCTGGGTCTGTGCACCCAGCACCGCATTGTGCTGGAGTCACCCCTGTGTCCTGGGTGGCCCTGGCTCCTCCAGGGACTCAGCTGGGAGTGTGCTGGGGGTACCAGCTACGGGCTGAATGCCCTCCTGGAGCCCCGAGCCCTAGGCCAGTGCTCCCTGCTCTGCCACCCCCCAGCTTGTCCCCCCTCTCCAGCAGAGCTGCCCCAAAGGTGCCCTTGGTCGTGGCTGCTGCGCAGACGTGGCCGATGCTGGGGCACTGCAGGCACCTCCATGCCCAGCCCCACAGCTGTGGTCTGTGCGTGGGTGGATCGCACAGGCTCAGCTCAGAGTTTTATATAAAAATGTATTCAAGGAGCTATTTACAATGAGCACGTGGCCAGCGGGTGGGCTGAGCCACGGAGGTGGCTGGGGCAGACCCTCGCTCCCCCAGCGGCCCCAGGGCTGGGGTGGCTGGGCTGGGAGCTGGTGTGCAACAGCAGCTGCCCCCAACCCAGGGGGAGCCGGGGCTGAGCACCCACCACCCGGCTCGCTCCAGCTGTCCCCGGCTCAGCCAGGACCAGTGTCCCTGGGAGCACCCACCCCTCGGGTCACCCCCCAGCGCTCTCAGATGCCACTGTCTCCTGGGACAGGGTGTCAGGGGAGGCCAGCAGGGCCAGGGCGCAGGCACAGGGCACGGCAGGGATCAGCCCTGGCTGCTGCCGGCTGCGGGGCTGAGCACAGTCTGTCCTGGCAGGGACTATGTGGAGACGTTGATGCGCTGTGAAGCCCGTCGTCGTCGCAGGACACGCAGGGCTGGCCTGCCACGCTGGTGCTGGGGGGAGCTGTGGAGGCAGAGGGGGCTCAGCAGCAGCCACAGGTAGAGCAGGACACAAGCCCAGCACGAGGACACCTTCACCCAGAAGGTTGACCAGCTGCCATGCGTGAAGGTGGTCTCCAGCACGGCGTTCTCGTAGCTGGTGGGAGAGGGCAGGTGTTGGGTGCTGACACGGATCCCGGTGCCAGCTGCAGCCACCCCACAGGGTCACCTCATGGCACAGCAGCCATGTGGCTCTGGGCACGTCCCACCTGCTGTGGAGCTGCCCCAGCCCTGCAGACCCCAGCCCATCTCACTGCAGTGCACGGCTGCTCTTGGTGGAAGCAGTGCCTGTCTGTGGGCGCAGAGCCATGTGCCTCCCCAGCAGGCACTGGCTCGGTGACGCTGGCACTGCCTGGAGCACGGGGCCAGCGAGGAGTGCAGTGCTGCAGGCTGAGCCCACGCGGGGAGCGGCTTGGAGCTGGTGGGGTGACGTTGCTGACGGGGTGATGCTGCTGACGGGGCTGCAGTCCAGCCCGGGTGGTTGCACTAGCAAGAGGGAAGGGGAGCAAGAGCAAGGAGGGCTGGGCAGCAGCGCAGGGCCCTACCTGAACCAGTTGGTGAGGGTCATCATGACGTAGAGCGAGGCGAGGAAGAAGACGAAGTGGAAGGCTGAGTAGCTGTAGACCACCCGGTCCCGCTCGTCCTGGATGAGGCACTGTCCCCTGGCAGGCTCCTCTACTTGCTCACACGTCTGCTCAGCACCTGTGAGAGCACAGGGGCATGGCAGCTCCTGCACACCCTCCTCACCAGCACCCCAAGGCTTGCACACATGCACCTGAGGACAGGCTCTGCCCACCCACCAGGACCCCCACCCTGCACCCACCTCTCAGCTCTTCCTCCATCTTCTCGGGGCAGCAGAAGCAGCAGGAGGGTTCCTGCAGAGACAGCAGTCTGGTGGCAACTGCTGCCAGGGCAGGGCTGCCTGGCCCCACGGCCACTGCTGCAGGGCTGAGCCCTGCCGCAGGATCTGGCCCTGCCTGGCACTGGGGCTGCCTGGCTCCAAGGAGCCGGCGCAGGCTGGGGTGTGCCATGAGAAGCCCCCCATGCTTGGTTGGACAAACCTGCCCCAGGCCCTGCGTGGGGATGGGGGCTTGGGATGGCAGGTGTGGGGTGCCTGTGGCTGGAGGACACAGGGCACAGCTGGGCAGGGGGAACATCTGTACTCACTTTGAACTCGAAGCTGTACACTTTGACCATCCAGAGGGGACCGAAGACCTCGGCAAGGTAGGAGGCCTCATTGCTGTGCCCGAGAGAGAGGCAGAAATCATAACATGGGCATCCACCACCCTGTGCCAGGCCCCCAGCCCACCCCATGGATCCAGCATGGCTGCAGGAGACCTGCTGTGCCATGCCTGGGGTCACTGCGCTGCCCCTGCCCATCCACCGGTGCCCCACCTGCTGTGGCCCTGCCACCCCTTGGGACATCCCCGACTCTGCTGGCCGTGCCACATGCTGGGGGCACAGTCCCTGTGTGGGGCGGGCCGTGCTCAGAGGGGACGGTTCTACAGGTGCTCTGCCCCCCGCACCCCGTGCCGCAGGCACACGCACCATGCAAAGAGCACGCAGGCGTACATGATGGCAGCCCCCAGGACAGCGACGGTGGTGTCCTCCGCCTGCAGCTCGTCCTGCCGGACGCCCGGGAAGCAGACGGTGAGGTTCTGCCCCTTGTAGAGCACTGCGGGGAGGTGGAGGTGAGATGGGCGTACACCCCGGTGGGGGGGCTGCTGGCAGCAGATGGGAGCACCCACCTCTCTCCGGGGGACGGCTGGACAGCGCAGAGAAGGTGAGGTACATCACGTAGCAGCTGATGATTGAGGACTGCAGCAGCCCTGACCGCGGCTGCTCTGCAAGGGTGGGGTCAGAGGTGTCCATGGAGCCCCTAGAGCACCATGAGCGGGCAGATGGGCTCTGCGTGGGCCCCGGGAAACCCCCTCCCCTGCTCAGCACCCTGTGCCATGGTGCAGAAAGGATCAGTGGGAGCCCTGCGGAGCTGGGTCCTCCCTGGGTGCCTGAGCGCTGGCCCTGAGCTGGGAGCCCCCGGCCACCCCCCAGCCCCAGGACACAGCCAGCCCTGCGATGTGGCAGCCTGTGCCGTGCCGTACTCACTAAGCCGCACGCAGGGTGTGATGGAGATGAAGGACATGATGCCGCAGAGGCTGCCGTTGATGGTGAGCAGTGCCTTGTTGAGGTGGCAGGCGGCAGGGTGGGTGTAGTACTTGTAAAGGAAGGAGAAGGCGGCAGAGGCAAGGGTGTAGAAAGCGGCCGTGGCCAGCAGCATGGCCAGGTACCAGCACTTGTCCTGCGCAGCGCCGGTCAGCCTGCCGGGAGAGCGGGTGAGGGTCTGCAGCGGACAGGCACGCAGTCGGCGCCCCAGCATCCCGGCACTCACCAGTTCTTGTTCCAGGTGTGTGCAAAGGCAGTGATCAGCACCAGCTGGATGAGGATGAAGGCGAAGCCCCCGCAGACACCCATGTAGTGCCAGACTGGGGGGGGACAGGGCAGAGAGGGAGCTAGCACAGGGCCATGGGCAGGGGTCCAGGTGCCAGCTCAGGCAGGGTGGGGGACGTACCTCGGATGAAGGTGTCCTCAGGGATGAAGAAGCTGGCGGCACAGAGCCCCACCAGCACCAGCAGCTTCGGGAGCCAGAACCTGTGGGGCAGGGAGCATCAGGGAGACAGGACCTGGCAGCCCCCCGCAGCCCCATCCTGCACCCCGCCCCTGTACCCGTTTTGGAGCTGAGCACGGCAGTCGGCGCTGGAGCGCACGTTGAGGAGCAGGGCAGCCTGCGCCAGGTGGAAGCAGGCGGTGCCGAAGCAGACCCGGTACACGGCCGAGGAGCCCACCAGCCGCTCGCAGTCTGTGCCCACAGGCAGGTGTTCGCACAGCACCACCGAG
The DNA here is from genome assembly GCF_023634085.1 of Falco cherrug. Taxonomy (NCBI): domain Eukaryota; kingdom Metazoa; phylum Chordata; class Aves; order Falconiformes; family Falconidae; genus Falco; species Falco cherrug. Next base: position 3,189,258 of record NC_073703.1, read on the forward strand.
AAGGGCACCTGCAGGCACAGCAAGTGCTGAGATGGGGCTGCTGGTGTGCCCAGCACCCTTTGGTGCCCACAGTACCCAGCACCCCTGGACTCCTGACACCCCCAGAATTCCCAATACCTTCTCCATCCCCAGCACCCAGGGTGCTGGGCAAGTCATGCATCTTCAGTACCCGTGGCACCCCTTCCCCTCTGACATGTCCAGCACCCTTGGCACTCCTAGGAGCCCTGTTATTCCCAGTAGCCGCAGTATGCCAGTACTCCAGGCTCCCGTGCCAAATCTGGCACCCCCAGTGCTCCTGGGACACCTAAGTGCCCCTGGGATGCCTGGCACCCCCCCACCCCCAGTGCCTCTGAGACCCCCAGCACCCCCAGGACCCCTGGCTCCCCAGCACCCCGGGTATCCCAGCTCCCATTGTCACCTTCTCCCTAATGGCCTGGGCCACGGTGCGGGACAGCATGAGGCAGCACACAGCAGAGGCCAGGACATGCAGTAGCGTGTAGAGGATGCGGGTGCTTGTGGACACACGGAGCCCGCGGCAGGAGCTGCAGCCACAGCCGCAGGCGCAGCACAGCTGGGGGGAGCATGGTCAGCAGGGATCCCAACGGGCCAGAGCTGACACCCCAGCCTGGCCTGGCACCCCCACCCTGGTCCAGCACAGCCCCCAGCCCTGGCAGTCCCCTCAGTCTCACCTGGCAGAGTAGGGAGTGCAGGAGGCGGCCGTGTGCCCGTGTGCCCGCCATGGCCCGGCTTGGCTTTGCTTGCCCCCCCCCCCCACCCTGATGGGATTAGGGGGATTGTCGGCTCGGCCCGCCCCACCATCTGCTCACTGCTACCTCCTGGCAGCCACCAGCGGGGCACTCTGTGGGGAGCCTGTCCAGGGTCCACCAATGATCCCTGGCCATGGAGATGCCTGCTTGGGACCCTGGCCCCTCGTTGGGCAGGATGAGGCCACGGCAGCCAGCTGGGACACGGGTGGCATGTGGGGAACCACGGGGTGCTGTCCCCTGTGTGGGGATGGCTGGTCTCAGAGCGGTGCCGTGGTGCAGCGTGGCTGGGGGTCATGGGGGTACCAAAGGGCTGGGATGGTGCAAAGGTACCCACGGGCACCAAGGCACCCAAGGGACACGGGCACCCCGCAGGGCAGGAGGATGTCATGAGGTGCATCCAGCTGGGAAGCAAGACCTCCCTAGAGTGGGCAGGAGCTGGGGAAAAGCCGGGGGAGGCAGGGGGCACGTTGCCACCGCAGAGGCCCTGTGCGGGGGCTTGCTGGTCTGGCGTCACCCTCCCTCAGCTCCTTGGCAGCTCGAGGTGTGGGTGTTGGGGCTGCGGCTGCACAGGGCTCACCCCCCCGCCGGGGCTCTCCCTGTTCCTGCTCTCCCCCGCAGCCAGAAGGCAAGGGTGGGCAGGAGGTGGGAGGGCACAGAGCCAGGACAGCTGACCCTGGCGGCCAAAGGGACAGTCGGTGACACAGCGTTGTCCTTGGCGCTGAGGCTGGAGGCAGAGGAAGGGTTTTGGCTGCCAGCACGGCTGTTGCTTGGAGACTGGCTGGGCACTGGGCCGCTGGTGGGAGGCGATGAGCGCCTGCCTTCACGGCGCTGGGGTTGGGTTTGGTTTTCCCCTTTCCTTCACAGGTTAATCTGTCTTTATCTCAGCTCATGACTTTTCTTTTTTTTTGCTTTTGCTCTTCCTCTTCTCTCCCCTTCACACTGCGGTGTGGGGGGAACGTGAGCACTGGTGTGGGTGCCAGGCTGCTGGCTGCGGTCAGCCCACCCCAGGATCCCACGGGACATCTCAGGTGGCCTCATCCCCATGCACATCCCCGCACGTGGAGCAGCAGCGGGAGGCCAGGAACGGGGTGGGGAAAAGGCCCCAGACACTGCCACAAAGGCAGGTGTGGTGCGTGGTACAGCAGGCACAGGAGGCGGAGGAGCTGGCACAGCACTGGCAGACACAGGCAGCATCCAGGTGGCAGCGGGGCTGGCCGGCTGCCGAGGCGGCCCTGGCAGCTGTGCGGCCGGGCAGGGGGGGCATGGTCCTGGCACCCACAGCCCTGCGTGCCCACAGACGGCCCCCGGGATGCAGCCACTGCCACACAGCCACCTCCGGCAGGGACACATCCTGCTGCCAAGGTTTCTGGTGGCAGCGCTTCGGCTCCTGCCCCAGCAGCTAGGCAGCTGCACCGGGCACTGCGGGGCCCTCGGCACCCTGAGCCACCCGGTGCCCACACAGTGCGGGGTGCAGCCTGTCCCATGGGGACACCATGTCCCCGTCACGGTGTGGCGGGTGACAGGCAGGGGCAGACCCTGCTCTCCTCGGCCTGTGCCCCACGGCGGGCGGCCGGGCGGGCCCTGGCCTCACCGAGCTCCCGGGGCTGCGCTGCAGGTGGGGCCTGCGAGGCCCGGTGCCGGGGCACACCGGGGGCACGGCCCCGGCCTGGCCGCCCGTACAGCCAGGGCCACCGCGGTGGCACAGGGCCAGCCCCATCCTTCCGCGGCAGGAGCCAAATCGGGCTACTTAACCCTCTTACCCGGCTTAGCTCGGCCGGCGGGCAGCCCGGGGGCGGCGGGCAGGGCTGTGCCCTCCCCGGCCCGGGCCCGGGCCCGGGCCCGGGCCCCAGGCCCGGGCAGCGCCCGCCGAGGCACCGATGCACCCAGCCGGTCGGGCCGGGGCTGCCGCCTAGGGAGCGGCGGCGGAGAAGCCCCGGGGTTGGGGGGGCTCCCCGCAGGGAGGATGACGGAGGGGCCGGACACCGGCACCGGGCCGGAGCCACCGCTCTGGCCCGCCGCTGCCGCCCGCTCGCTGGTTCCGGCGGCGGCGCACGTGACCGGAAGCGGGGGGCTGTGGCGGCCGCGAGCGGAAGCGGAAGCGGGGAGCGGCGGCGGGATGGCGGCGGAGGGCGACGTGGAGCTGGAGCTGGAGACGGAGCCCAACGGCTCCGGTGGCGGCGGCGATGGGGCGGGCGGGCGCGCGGCCGAGAAGCCGCGGAAGCACGACAGCGGCGCGGCCGACCTGGAGCGCGTCACGGACTACGCGGAGGAGAAGGAGATCCAGAGCTCCAACCTGGAGACGGTGCGGCGGGCCGGGGGGCGGGGGGTGCCGCGGGGCGGCCGGGCCGGGCAGCGCCGTGACTGCGCTCGTCCTGCAGGCCATGTCGGTGATCGGAGACCGAAGGTCCCGGGAGCAGAAGGCGAAGCAGGAGAGGTAACGGCCGCGCTCGCTCGGGGCTCCGGGGGGCCTCCCGGTCTGACATCCCAGCCCTGCCTCGGGAGCTGGGGTGGGTGCCTGGCCCTCTCCCGGAGCACACCCCACGCTGCTGCAGGGGTAGTGACTGGCCACCGGAGCTGGGGGGGCCGTGTCTGTTACTGGAGCGGGACAGTCCTCTTTATCACCGGAGCAGGGGGTGCCGGTCGGTCACTGGAGCAGGGCGGGGGGTCCCATCAGTCACCGGATTGGGCCAGGGGTGCCAGTCGGTCACCAGAGCTTTGCCTGTCTCTTGACCCAGGGAGAAGGAACTGGCCAAAGTGACCATCAAGAAGGAGGACCTGGAGCTGATTGTGAGTAGGGGTGGGACACCAGGCTGGTGCAGCCAATGTCTGGTCACCAAAACTGCACCCAAAGCCGAGGCTGGTGCCCACCAGCGGTGCGGTGGGTGCGCGGCCCTTGCTGCTGACCCCCAGCCCAGCCTGCACCGCCATTCTGCGGCCACTGTATGAGGCTGTGCCTGTTTCCCTGCAGATGACAGAGATGGAGATCTCGCGAGCAGCCGCGGAGCGCAGCCTGCGGGAGCACATGGGCAACGTGGTGGAGGCACTCATCACCCTCACCAACTGAGCGCCGCGCCAGCCAAGCACTCCCTTGCCACACATGAGACTGGCTGGAAAGGGGCTGTGTTACCTTACCCAATAAAGGCACTGCTGGGAGGGGGCTGTTGCTGTGGTCTGCACTGGGTGCCCACCCCTGCCCCACGGGCTGCAAAGGGCTCAAAGGATTGTGCCGGCAGCACCCAGACCCCCCTGCGACTGGCACGGGACATGCCAAGGTGCTCAACAGACCCAGGCACGAGGGTGGGGGAGCAGTGGTGAGCCAGGCGCAGTGAGGGCCACCCTCCTGCACTGTGCCCAGCCCCTTCTTGTGTCTCCTGGGCTGTGCCAGCCTCCCATGGTTCACAGGAAGGTGCAGAACAGGCCGGCTGCGCTCCACAAACATGGCCAAAACATGTAAGAAAACAACCACTTTAATCAAACTGCCCTCCCCAACACGTAGAAAAGCCAAGCCCTGCAGAAAGAGGGTGAGAATCCGGCGTCGCTGCTGTTCCACACCAAAAAAGGGCCCAAACTGACACCAGGGAACGTACAAGCAATAGGAAGATGCTGTGGACCAGACAGGTACAAAAGTCTGCTAATTCCTCCAAAAGTGGGTGCGCTGGGGCCAGGGGTGTTGTTGCACCACTCCCACACAGCCCTGCTGGGTGCTGCCGAGGTGTTTGGGGCGGCTGCTGGTGGGACAGCGGTGCGACCACGGGCCAGGCCAACGTGGACAGGCTGTCATCCCCCACAGCACCCGGAGCAGGGAGCCCACTGGGTCTCCGCAGCACAGGGAGCAGGGCACTTGGGCAGAGGGCTTGGCAGCACACGAGTCCTGGCACAGTGCTGTGTCCCTTGGGTCCCTGGCCAGGCTCCTGGCACTGGCACAGCAGTGCCCTGCCTGGCTGTCAGCCGTGCTGCGCCCTCCTGCCCACTCCCTTAAGTGGTTTTTCGCTTCTTGGCTGAAGGTCTCTCAAAGACATCCCGTACACCCGCTGCTTTCTGCTTAAAGAACTTTGTGTTCTGTGCGCTCTCCTGGCCCCAGGCAGAGTCGAAGGAGGTGGTGTCCTGGTCCACCAAGTGTGTGTACTTCGTCCGCCCCGAGCGCCCGAAGTTCTTGACCTGGGGAGCAGAAGAGCTTGTCAGCAGCTGTCCCGGAAGGACACAGGGACCCGCCACTCCCCCCTCCCAAGGAGCTGCGACCCCTCGGTGTGGCAGGCAGGCCAAGTGCCCTCCAGCCAGCACACTTACCTGCATGACTTTGGGCAGGATGGTCTTGTTGAAGTGGTCCTCGAGGGTTGGGGCACTGAAGTCCCTCTTGTACACCTCCTCATCCTCATCCTGCAGGAGAAGGACACAGCCTGCAAGTTTCCAGCAAGCACTGGCAGAAGTAGGGCAGAGCCACCAGAAGCCGATACTGTTGCTCTGCCAGGGGCTGCTGCAGTACTTAAATCCTATTAACCTAATGCCGAAGGCAGGGGACATGAGCATTGTCCCCCAGGCCTGCCTCTGGTGGCCACCCCTCACGGCCTCTCAGGCCACTTCTCCAGAGCCTGGGCCATAGCTCATGCAGAGCTGGCTTAGTTCTGACAGGGTCTGTCAGCCCAAACAGCAGCATGGGGACAGCTCTGCTGCTTTGACTCAGTCTCAGCCAGGAACGCTCACTGCAGCGTGCTCGGGTGAGGCAGCACAGGCTGTACCAGTCCTCATCGGGCCCCAGATGGCAGCTGTAAGGCAGCAGCTGGCAGGCCACCATGGTGTCACTGCTCACACTCTCCCACCCCTGTTAGTGTCACTGCTTGCCCTCTGCCACAAGAGCTAGCCAAGTTCAGATCACCTCCATCGTTCTGGCCCCACGCCACCTCCAAGGGCTGGCTCTCACCCCAGGGCACCCCCAGCCCCAAGGCACTGCGGTGGGGGCTGCCCATAGGGAGAAGCCGGCCCTGCGCTCTCGCCCGGCGCACAGGCCCAGCCCCTGCTGCCAGCACAGCCATGCCCAGGCCCCGGCGGCACCACTCACCATGAAGAATGCACCGCGGTGGTAGTACTTCTGCAGGAACTTGTACTTGCCCTTCACTGCCTTGTTGGTGATGACCTTGCCGTTCGCCCGAAGCTCAGCCCGGCGTTCCTCCTCCGTCAGGTTCCGCATGCGCTCGATCTCTGCCTTCTCCTTCTCCATGCTGGGCAAGAGAGAAACCCCTGAGACCCCACGTCCCCACAGCACCTCCCAGGACGGCCGCTGTCACTGTCTGAGGGATTACACCTTTCCTGACTATGGAAGCAAAGGCACCCTGAGGGCAGGCAGTAAGGGAGGGCTCTGGGCACTATGTCTAGCAAAGACTGCTGCGGGCTCTTAGCCTCCTGTCTACACAGACGATACTTACGCTTCTCGTTCTTCACGGTCCCGTTTAATACGCTTCAGCTCACGTACTTTCCAGGCTTCATACTCCTCCTCGTCATTCTCATCATCTGTATCAAGTGCATCCAATGCTGCCAGCGAGCGTTTGTTCTCCTCCAGCTCCTTCTTCGCTTCCTCTTCTACAATCTGCAGCAAGGACCACGCTAAGCTTGCTGTGGTGACCCCCCCCTCCGTCGCATGACCCCCAGCCCTCCCCTTGGCACCTTGAGCGTGTACTTGCGCCTCTCCTCTGCCATCCTCTTTGCCTCCTGCTCCAGCTCCTTCTGCTTCAGGGCTTCTGCTTCTCGCTCCTGAACTGTGATCCGGTCCTTCCTGCAGGCAGAGACCACAACAGCCTTCAGCCTTCCTGTGAGCCAGCACAGCTGCTCAGCTCCTTGCTGACTTCTCCCGCTCCTGCACTGCTGCTGCTTTCAGCCTTCGCTCCCTCTAAGGACGGGCTGAGGCCCAGGGCTCTCCCCTTTCCGGCATCACCCTCACCAGGGCTACCACACTATTCCCCTATGGCTGCGGGTGTGCACACGAGCAACCAAGCCACCAGCTGTGGAGCACAGCCCACTGACAGCTTCCCTTTGCCACCGTGTAGCACTTGCCCAAGGGCTCTGGGCAGACCCCACCGAGACTGTGACCCACAGCCTGACGCCACAGCGACCCAAGGCAGCTGATGAGGGGCTGTCAGTGGAGGGATTGCCCCACACTCCCCGGCTGTGCCCTGGCAGGCTGTGACCATCGCTCCCCCACCCTGGGGAGGTGAACTGCTGCCCCACAGCAAAGGAAGATGAGACCATGGCAGTGGCATGTGCTCAGCCTCCAGCTCCTAAGTCTTGTGTCCTCGCCCAGGGCAGACCAGCATGGCCGTGTCACCTACTTGCGGATGAAGACAGGTTTGAGACGTGGCTCCATTTCATCCTCGCTGTCTGTGTACTCCTCATACTCGGACTCCGACTCTGACTCTTCTCCAGATCGACCCTCGTCTTCCAACTCCATCACTTCCATCTCCTCGGTTTTCCTCTCCTGTGCTCGCTGACGCATCATCCCACGCCGACGTTCAATCTCCTAATGGAGGCAAACACATGGGAGTCAGACAACCAGCCCCACTATACCTCCCTCTCAGTCTTCTGCCAAAAACATGTGATGTCGAGTGTTGGCTATGAGATGATGCACCCATCCTTCCAGATGCAGGGTGGCCTCTCCCAGCGTCCCATTCCATGCAAGAGGACAATAACCCACCAGTTATGTCACTGCCTGCTCTGACACCTGTCCAGCTGCACCAGACAGGCCACACATCCATGCAAAAGGCAGTTCCAGCCCGTACCACTCAGGGGCTTCCCCATGCCTGTTACTTGGCTCTGCAAGCATACCTCATCATCGATCTCCTCCTCTTCCTCTTCGCTGGTGTCCTCCCGCTCTAGGCGCCAAGCTTCCCCCTCCACCTCTGAATCGCTTTCTCCAACCACTTCAGGCTCCACAATTTTACGGTGTCTTGCCAGCCTGCAACAGACCCCGATTAAATGACGGTGCATCAAATGTAAAAAGGCTACAAGAAGTTGGTTATCCATGAATCATTCCTAACAAGGCCGTGGTGGAACTGCCAAGTGTGAGCGAAACCTGACATGTTCTTTTTCCCAGGAGGCTGGAGCAGCCATGCACTGGCAGCTCCTCCCTGCCCATGCACCAAGTAGGAACAGAGTTCTCAGCGGGAAGTCTCCCTGTTACTGGAACTGAAAACAGCAGCACCTCCATGGCAGAAGGCAAACAAGGTTCAGTTACTCCCTGCCCAGAGCATGCTTCCCATGACCCCATCCCTTTCCACTACCCCAGACCTCAGTCCATTACATTAATTTTTATTTCAGAGCCTGTTTTCACCTGCACCCCCCCAGCTGCACCTGGATGTGGGGCTGTGCCCTGGGAAGTGGTGACTCCTGGCTGAAAGGACTGCTCATGGCAGGGCCAGAGGCCCAGGCACAACACGGCACAGACATGAGAAGTCAGAGACTCTCCCACGCTGCCTGGAGCTCGCTCCCAGCTTCTGCCCGGTTCTGCAATTCCCCACTGCAGCACAGCAGAGCAGGCTCCCAGTCTGCCTGCTAAGGCAAACCTGCTGGGAGGCATGGCAGAGGCACAGCTCTCACTGACCCCAGCACTCACCGCTCTTCCACATCTTCGGCAATGCGGTTCTGGAGGCGCCGGAGCCGGGGGTCGTTGGCGAGTTCCTCCTCCTGCTCCTCGGGCTCCACCTCCTGCTCTTTCGCCTTCTTGATGAACTGGAACTCCTCATCCTCCTCCTCCGAGGACTCCATGGGCGCATAATCAGGCCGCTTCCCCGACACATACCGCTTCACCTTCACCTTCTCCATGGAGAGCTCGCCTGCGGGCACCCGGGCCGTCAGGAGGGGCCCCGCGCCCGCCTCCTCCCGCCGCCACGGCTGGGCCCGGGCCGCGGCCCCCCCACTCACCCTTCTCGTTGCGGACGGGCACGGCGCCCGCCGTGGACTGGATCGGCGGCTGCTTCATGAGGGCGCTGGGGACCGCCATGGTGGCGCCGGGAACGGGACAGACGGGAGCCGAGCAGCGCCCGCTGACAACGGCTTCTCGTAGCCGCTCACCCGGAACTGGAATCGCGCCCCCACTTCCGCCGGAAGCAGAACGCAGCCTGCGGCGGGTGACCGGAGGTGATGCTGTGCGCTGGGGTCACTTCCGGGGCGCCGCGCGGCGCTGTGGGTGGTGCGGGCCCCGGTGCTCGGGGCGGGGCCCGGTGCAGGCTGTGCAGGCCCTGCCGGGCCGCGTCGCGTCGCCCCCTCGGCCGTTCTCGTCCCGCGCCGAGCCGGCGGCAGCCCCGGCCGGGAAACTCCCGCTCCGGCGCCTCCCGGCTGGGGACGCGGTGGCGGCGTGTGCCGGGCCCCGCGCTGTGGCAGGGGGCGGGTGGGTGCCGGTGCTTGGGGGCGGCCGGCGGCTCCGGGCTCCCGACCCGCGGAGGTTCTTTCCCGGGTGCCGCTTTTCCGCTCTCCACCGTGGCGTTCGGGCGGGGTGGCGGGCAGGGCCGTGGCGCGGCGGGGCAGCGCCGGGGCAGGTTCCCGCTGACCGGCTGGAGGGGCCTGGCGCCCGCCCCGGCCTGCCGCGTGGGGCATGCCCCGCGGGGGGCCTGCGGCGGAGCCTCACCGGTGCCGCGGTGGCTGGGGCCGCCGCTTTAGTGCCCCAGCTGCCGCCCATTGCCTCTCTCGAGTGTGGCTGTGCTTTGCACGCGGCTGGGGTGGCAGTGACAATCCTCAGAGGCTGAGCCGGCCCCTGCTGGTACGGCGGGGGGAGCACAGAGCTTGGCATCACCGGTGATTTCCCTGGGGCCTGGCTGGGCCACGGGACACATCCTGCGCCTGGTGGGATTGCTGAACTCCCCTGGCACAGCCTGGGAAAGCCACTAGAGCCCCCACTGGGCCTGCAGTGTGCCCACTGCCAGCGCAGCTGCTCTCTGGGCAAAGCTGGAGCTGGGCGGTCACTGCCTCTCCAGCCACTGAGCCTTGGCCCTCCTGCTGTGCCTGCTGCCAGCCAGCCCTGCCGAGCCTCTGTGCTGCCACCAGGTCTCCCTCTTGCAGGCACTGGGGCCCCTGCGCAGCCGCATGTCCCACCGCAGCCCTCGGGACAGCCAGTGCCGGGAGACGGGGCTGCTTCTGGTGCAGCAGGGCCCTCCCACCATGCTGTGACATGGGGCTGGGGGAACCCCTGAGCTTCCCCTTGGCACTGCTGAGGTGATGGTGGTGGCGTGTATGTCAGGAAGGGTGAGGGCTGTGCCTGCTTTGTGGCAGGCACGAGGGGTTTTCTGTAAGTGGGTGGGTGCTGCCTGCATCAGTACACGTCAGCCTCGGAGGGGTGTGAGGTTTCGCTGGGGAAAGTTGAGGGCAGAGCTTGGAGCGATTGGCCCGCGTGAGTTGCCCCTGCTCTGGCACCCAGCCGCAGAAGATAAAATTTCTTTTGAAGTTGGGCAAAATTGGGTCACAACCCACCGCAGCCACGTCTGCCATCCTGTGTGCCTTCTCAAAAGAAAGGAAGAGGTTTTATCTTCCAGGAAGTCTGTTTGCTGGCACCCTGCGGCAGGGGGATTTGGGAAGCAGAGGGGCCAGAGCCATGCTTTAACCCCACCCTGCCAGGTGCCTGCCCTGCCTGTGCCGAGGGCTAGCACAGCTGCCCTCGTGGCCGTGTCACAGAGGCCATGTGGGTCAAGGCCAGCGCCGCACATGGCAGCCAGGAAACCCCAAAGCAAGCTTGCTTTTCCAGTTGAGTCAGTGCTGCAGCATGATCCCAAAGGAAGTGCAGGGAGGGAATTCTTTTCCTTTCAACATCCTTGGTTCTAGGCTGGGAGATGTCCCCCCAGGAGGATCTCATTCGGGAAGGGCAGACCCAGTACTGCCCCTCGTTGGGTCCCAGCGGTGGCTGCAGAGCCTGAGGCTGGCACAAAGGCAGGCTCTTTCCTAGGGGACTCTCCTCTCGCCCCAGCACCGGGACAATCCTGCTGGGCTGCAGGTGGTGGAGTGGCTGTCCCAGACATGGCGGGTCGTGTGGACCAAGCCCCTCACAGCACTGGCTGGCTGTGCCCAGCTGTCCTGGGCTCAGCCCTTGCTGTGGCACTGCGTGACAGCTCTCCCTGCAGTGCCCTCCACAACTGTCCCCCACAACCCCGGTTCTGCCCCAGGCAGAGCTGTGGGCTCCCTCCGGGCCCCCCCCTGCTTCAGTGTGTCGATGCAGCAGCTGGAGGAGCCAGGACAGCCCTGTTAGAGCTGTGCAGGGAGGAGGGACGGGGTGTGTGGCAGGACCCTGGTGCTGTGGGGCTCCTTTGGTGCCCTGTAGCTTGTGGTTTGCCTTGACAACTGAGGCATTAGTAGCTTTATAATCCTACAGCAACTGCAGGTCCCAGCCTTACTCAGGAATGAGCAAGAGCTCATTTGTGTTTCTGGCCTTTATGCCCAGGTGGCAATTAGAGCTCCCGCTCTGTGTTCGATCATCTGATGAGATACTAATCTTGAGGGTTATCACAGTGTGTTCCCACCTAGTGAGTCCTGTGCCACCATGGCAAGGAGCAAGCTTTGACAGGGGACTCGGTGAAACAATTAGACACACCAGTTAAAGGAAAGCTTGGGAATTGCACACAAAGCACCTAATGTCCTGTTCAGGTGAAGCAAAAATAAAGACCTCGGCAAACAGGGAAATGCTTTCGCAGCCTGGCTCAGTTCTGTGACCGCAGGCATTGGAGGCCGTGGTGAAAGGCAGCCCTTGGCCTGCAACGTGTCTTCTCAGCCCTGTGTCCCCCCGAGAGGCACAGCCAGGCTGGAGAAGCCAAATGCCAGCATTGCCCCTCGAGCTGGTGCTGCGGGAGCCATGGGGGGACCCAGCCCCGTAGGCGGGGGTGCAGGAGGTCTCCCCAGGCAGTTTGCGGGGCTGAGCCCCCTGTTCCCAGGGCGGTGCGAGGCTGACTGGTGGGAGAAGTCCAGAGCACGACCAGTGCCCAGCACAGGCCAGCCTGCTCCCCGCTGCTCTGCCAGCTTGCTGGTGAAAACCTGTGCCGGACAGGCTTCGGGCTAGACTGGTGTGCTCGTATCTGTCAGGACCCCCTCCCTGCCCCATCGAAGGCCATGGGCAATTGGGGCTTTTCCTGAAGGGCCACCGGTGGGCTCTCTACCCTGGTGTTCCCTGCACACGCGTGCTTGTGTCACTTGTGTGGAGCCCCCCAGCTGCTGCAGGCCCCGTACGGTGCTGGGGCCGGGCTAAGGTGTCCCTGTACCTGCAGAGCCGCAGTCACAGGGGGCCAGGCGACGGCAGGGTGTGACGCCGCAGCCCAGAGCAGGGGCAGTGCTGTGGCAGGCCCTGGGTCAATACCTTGGCAGCGTTACAGCTGCTGATGACAAAGTCAGAGGCAGATAAAGTTACAGAACCACCCCGAGCTGCTGCTGTTTGTGTCTGCAGCTGTACCGCAGGGCAAGGTCAGGCTGTTTGGGCTGAGTCTTGAGTCCCCTGTGTGTGACCGCAGCGAGATGTTGTGTCTGGGAGTGTGGCCATGAACAGAGCCTCCGGGGCCGGTGGGACCCTGCGGAGCGCAGCTCCTGGCTGGGCCGCGGCAGTCCTGGCACCGGGGCCTTCCCGGGAGCCTGCCGGTACCGTCCAGTGGTGAGGAGAGGGGCTGGAGAGATTCCAGGGAAAGGGGACAGCAACCGGAGCGTCAGGAGAGGGTACAGGTGGGTGAAGGGAAGGGGGCTGGGGAAACGTTCGCAGCACAGCAAAGGGGCTGCAGGCTCACCCCTGCCTGCGCCAGCACCAGGGCAGGTTGCTGCGCTCCAGGTAAACATTAAGTTACTGATTTAGTCCCTCTGGCTGTCCCCTGCCTGCCATTGCTGCCCCTTATTTGATTTTCTCCACTGTTTGAGGGCCCTCTGCCCTTCCTCTGCTGGTTCCCCACTCACCGGTCTGTCGCAGGGCAGCGGCACTGCTGCAGTCCTGCTGCAACCCCGAGCCCCCCCCAGCCTGGGGGTGCCTGCAGGCAGGGGTGCAGCCCCATTGCCACTCTGCCTCCCAGAAAGCTTGGGCAGATGGGCAGTTGCATCACTGTAGGAGCTTGTGCAATCTCTGCAACCCGAAAGCCAAAAATTGACCTGATTTTTCCATGAAAGTAGGTTTCTATTGATTGCGTGTGCTGTCAGGCCATGCTGCATCGTGTGCTTGGTGCAGAGGAGCACGGGGGGGTGTCTCCCCCCTGGCCCTGGTGAGCAGGATGCCTACAGCGTGGGCTCCAGGGAAGTTACAGGACATCACCTGGCTAGGAATGCCTTGTGGGGAGCTGCTGGCTGGCTTGCAGTAGTGCGCTGCCGGTGTGCCGGGAGTTGCTGCATGGGGCAGCTTGCTCTTGGCCACTACCCGGGAGCATGCTGATGCCTCCAGGACAGCTGAATGTCCAAGAGGATGGTTCGTGGTTGTGGGAGACGTGGCTGCTGTAGCTGCTTAACCTCCTTGCTGCCCCACAGGCAGGGGCTGACGAAAGGGATGCCAGGCAGCCCTGTAAGGTGTGGGGGGCGCAGCAGGCAGCCCTGCTCCTTGCTCTGTCGGCCCTTGGCCCCGGGGCACTGCTGGGCAGGCAGATCCTGATCATGTCCCTGGCTTTGTGCCACGAGCCAGGTGCTCCCGGGTTACAGGCGTTGTCTTTGGCAGGTGTGCGGGGTCAGCGTGCGGGTCCAAAGCCAGTAATTTATGTAAGAGAGATGTTCTTCCTGCCTGCCCGCCCTGCGGCACCGAGATAAGCCCCGTGGTGACAAGGGCCCTTTGTCAGCTCTTCTCCCCAGGGTGACATGTCACTGGGGCCAGGTGCAACAGCTTGTCATCTGTGGGGACACAGCCGCCAGCGCCTAAATGATGCACCCAAAGATAAGGTGTGTGGGTGGGGGGAGGCAGCCTGCCCACCACCCTCTCTCCCACCACGGGGCCAGGGTCTGGCTCAGGACCTGCCCCCAGCGTGGGTCCCCGCCATATAACTGTGGGGTGCTGCCGGCTCGCCTGTGCATCCCGATGCTGGCCTGGGGACGACTCCCGACCAGGCTGCGGTGGTCTGGGGGTGAGTGCCATGTGTCCGTGGGGTACCGGGGCCCCCCACCCCGGGCTGCCTGGTGGGACCATGGTCCCAGAGGGTGGTCGTGGGGTACTGCAGCCCCTGCGGCTAGTGGTCTTCAGCAGCAGCTCTCGGGGCCGCCACTGGGGTCAGTGGCTGCCCCTGGGGCGGTGCAGCAGCCAGGTGTCCGCCCTGCAGAACTAACCCACTTTAGAAGAGAAACCTGCCCTGTGCCAGATTTTCTGGGCTGTTCTCAGCATCTCAGTTACCAAGGTGACTGTTTCCTGTGCGATTGCTAATGCTTCATGATCTTGATCATGATATCCGAGTGACTTCCTTTCCTCTGTAAGGAGCCGGAGGACCCGCTCCTGCCCGGGGCTGCCCAGAGCCCTGCTGGGGTGTGGAGAATTCAGGTCAGTTTGGGTTCTGCTGCTTTTGCTTTTTGCGCTTGACCCGGCTCTTGCATTGCTCTTGATGTGGCCCCACACACGCGACGGCCAAGAGCATGTCGTTCTTCACAAATGACCGAAGCCGAGATGAGCCGCAATTCACTTCTCACCTTTTCTCCTTGGTGGAAAACCTCTCTCCTGCAACCTGAAACTGGGCTGATGGATTTTCCTTGTGTTGCTGCTCTCCAGACAGTTTTCCATCAGGCTGCCGGCCCCTGGGACCGAGCCCCCACAACATGGGACTTTGCGGGAAGGCCAGTGCTGTTCCCGTTGGCCTGCTTGGGGGACCCCCTGCTCCGGTGGCTGCCGGGGCTGGAACGGGCCGGTGTGGGCAGGTTTGTGCCTGGCCACCCCGTGTCGCAGTGACCCGGTGTGTGCCACGCCGGGCGCGCGGGAACGCGAGACGGGGCGTCTTCTGAGTGCCCGTCTCTGTGGGTGCCCTCGCACCCCTGGTCGCTGCCCGGGACCGCGGGCGTCTGGGATCTCTCGGGGCAGATCCGGGGCTCCCGCTCGCACTGGCACGGGTTGGCACCGGCAGCCCCATGCTGGGAGGGGGAGAGGCGGCGCTGAGCCCCGGGCCGTGCCCGGTGCCGCTGGGGGGGTGTCCCCAGACGGGGGCGAGCGGTGCGCCGGAGGGTGCCGTGCCGGGGGCCGGGCGCTGCGGCGGGCGCGGAGCTGGCGGCGGCGGCGGCGGCGGCGGCGGGGCGGGCGGGGCGGGCGGCGGTGACGGCATCCGGCGGCGCCCGGCGGAGCGGCGGCCGTGCCGCGCCGTGCCGGGCTGCGCCGGGCCGAGCGGAGCCGGGCAGGGCCGAGCGGGGCCGGTCGGTCGGTGCGGGGCCGGTCGGCGCGGGGCGGGGCGGCGGGCGGCGCTGACAGCTGCTCGGCGTAAACAAGCGGCCCCGCCGGCCGCCCCGGCCGCCCCTGCCTGGGCCGGGCCCGGCTCCGGGGCGGGCGCTCCGGGCGCCCCGCGGCGTGACGCGGCGTCGCCGCCAGACGGGCCCGGCCGCCGGCGGGACGGGAGCGGGCAGGCCGCGCGGTAAGGGCGCGGGCGCGGCGGCGGGGACGCGGCCGGGGACGGGTTCGCCCCGCCGGCGCCGGCGGTTTGACAGCTGGGGCGGCCCCGGCCGGGCGGGGACCCCAGGCGGGGGCGGCCGGTGGCGCCGCGGGCCGGGCCGCCCCGGTAGCGGGGGAGGCTGTCCGGCGGCACGGGGGCCGCCCCGGCGGGGGGAGCGGGCGGGGTCCGCGCTCCGGGGCCGGCGGGGCCGCGGCCGCCGCGGGGAGCCGGGGGCGAGAAGGGAGCCGGGGCCTGGTGCCGCAGCACCCTCGGGGCTGCCCCCCGGCCCTGCCACTGGAGCCCCGGTGCCGGTGGGCACCGGGCAGGGGCCTGGCCGGCAGCTGCCCGCGTCTGCTGGGTGCCACGGGCGGTGTGGGGCCGAGGGCTCGCCGGTCCCCGCTGCAGCCCACCGTGCGGGGCTGGACTGCAGCTGCCCGGGCTGCCCCGTGCCTCGCCTTCCTTCCCCTCCTCCTCCCGGGGGTGAGCGGGCAGCACCGGGTGTGCGGCCGGGCCGAGCGGGCAGCCAGCTGGCCTGGGGAGGGCCAGGCCCGGCACCCCCCGGCCGGGGCCGGCCATAGCGCTGGCCCCTCATGGAGCGGGCATTGCCGGGCAGCGGGGCGGCTGCCGGCTTGGGCACGGCGAGGCAGAGGCAGCTGCCAGCCCAGGGACCTGTGGAGGGGCGAGGTGCTGGCACACAGGCCAGCCGTGGCAGACAGTGTCCCCTTGTGCCCTGCTGTTGCTCCCTCCACTCTTGCAGCAGCTTTTCCCCCTTCCCTGGGGGCTCAGGACCCTTTCCCGCAGGAAACTGGGCCCTGGCAGGACTGGGCTCCCATCCAGCCTCCGGTGGGTGCAGAATTTGGGACGTCGGGGCTCCCGGTGTCCCAGCAGGGTGGCCAGGCCCACAGCTGGCCGAGGTCTGGTCAATGAGGGATAGCCACAGCATGCCTGAATCGCGGCACTGTCTGTGCTGCAGCCTGCGGTGAGGGCTCCGGCGGCTGCCAGGAGCTGCTCTCCTCCCCTGGCAGCACCACAGGCTCCCTGCTCGCCGTGGCCGCTGCTCGCCGGAGGGGGATGGGGCTCCTCTGGGCAGTGCTGGCTCTCACCTTTCCTGCTGTCTCTGAAACACGACCAGATATTTCAGGGTCCCTGCGGAGCTCCGTGCATGGAGCTCGCACCGGCGCCATCGTGTCGCGGGCGCCTCTGACCTGGGTGCGTCAGTCCCAGCCCTGCTCCCCACCTGCCTTCCCCCCTTCTTGTGTTTTCCCTCCGACACGGTGTGAGCTGTCCACAGGCATCCCTGGGTGCGGGTCCCTGGGTGCGCACTGGAGGTGACGGTGTGCCTCTTTTCCTAGTCCCTGTGCCGGTTTCCTTTCAGTTGTGAAGATGAGTCACACCGGTGTCACCATGTTGTGCTCTGGAGGAAGGGCAGAGCTGAGCTGTTGAGGGTGACAGGCAGCTCGGTGCTTGACACTACTACCGGGCACTGCCTGGTCGCTCGCTCACTGTGGAGGTGCTGGGGCCAGGGGCTACCCAGAGAGCAAGGGCTCTCCCTGCCTTTCTTCCTCCCAGTCTCTTGTTTAGCTGGGGTTCCTCGCACAGCATCTGCGGGCGTCTCACCAGGTTTCCGCTTGGGACTGGAGAGACAGGATTCCCATCCCAATTGTTCCCAGCTCCATACCCAGACAGGCCCGTGCCGGTTGGAGAAGGGGCTCTTGTCCGCTGCAGAGCATGGCGGCAGGAGGCACGGCTGCCCTCGCCTTGCCTCTTCCCTCCTTTGGTGCTCTTCTTCCCTCCCAGTTTGTTTCATGTGTTTGTAAGCCCAGTGTAAGTACACATTGGGCAACAGGCAACGTAAACAGTGGCTCTGTGCTGGAAGCAGGAGCACGGGCAGGGGCAGGCATGCCAGGGCACCCTGCAGGGCCAGCTGCTGCTGTGGCTCCTGGGGGCCCCAGGTCACATCTGGCTGTCCATGAGCCATGGTGGGCAGCGCGTGCTGTGTGCCAAGGCCCCGGTGGCAGAGCCACAGCTTGGTCTGGCGGAGCCTGTGCTCCCTGGGTTTGAAGAGAGGCACCGCGGGGCCTGACCGCTCTTCCGTCTCTCTGCAGATCGTGCTGCTGTCCTGGACGGTCTGTTCCTGCTGCCTCTGGCCCAGCTGCTGCGGGCTCGGCCCCATGCTTGCGTGGGCTGAGCAGGGACCAGCGGGGCAGAGAGGCCGGCGCTCCTCGGGGTGCTGACGCGGGGAGGCTGCTGGACCTGCCGCTCCTGGGACCCTCCTGCTCCCCAGCTAGAGGAACCCCGATATTCTGATGGATCTGAGGCCCTGCTCGCTGCTCCTGCTCTGGACTCTGGTGGTTGCCCTCGCTCTCCTGGCCCAGGAGGTGCTGGCCCAGCATATTTACACCAACACCTGGGCTGTGCTCATCCCCGCAGGGCCCCAGGAGGCTGACAGAGTGGCCAGGAAGCATGGATTCCTCAACCTGGGCCCGGTAAGTCCTCTGCTTCCCTGTCCTCATGGAAGCAGCATCCTCTGCCACAGTCTGGATGGGCGCTGGGCTCAGCCCTGGAGCCAGCTCGGGGGCTGCTCTCTCTGGCAGCAGGGCGACTGTGTTCGTGCCCGTTCACTGAAGCCTTACCGCATGTGCTGTGTTGACTGAAGGGTGGTAATTAGCTGGATGGAGACAGGGCCTCTCCTCACCAATGGGATGGTCTGGTGGCATGGCATGATAGGACAGGGCGCACTGCCTGCTGGAGGGGGAAGAAGGAAAAGCCCATCCTAGTGTGAAAAAATTGGGAGTGCTGTGCATTGGTAGAGGAGGGGAGGGCTCCGGGTTCACGGTGGTGCTCCCTGCTGCAAGCTGCCCCACTGCGGCACAGCCTCGGCTCAGCTGGGGAGGCAACAGCACCTCCTGGGTGTCCCCAGAGCAGGTGGTCTGACAGCAGCCACGTGTCCTGGGCCCTAAACAGAAGGTGTCAGCAGGTTCCCACTGCTCTTTGCTTTCTCTGCCCTCATCCAGGGATGGGATGGCACACGTGGCTGTGTTGGGACCATTGCCTCCCTCCTGACAGTGGGGTGGGGAGAATGGGGTGACAGTGAAGGAACCGGGACCCCTTGTGTTCCCTGCAATCCTGGCTGTTCCCAGCCTTGTCCCCAGCGGGAGGAGTTCCCCAGTGCTGTCCTCCTGGCAGCCTTGGCATAGCCCAGCTGCCCTGTGCTCCAGGCCCCAGGCAGCTGGCTCTGCTTTCCCTGGCTGGCTGTGGGCTGTGCCCTCGCTGGTAGCCAGAGTGTTCCCAGGTCTGACTCTCGTAGCGGTGGTGTGAAAGCTGAGAGCCACCGGGGGGTGGCCAGGCTCCTGCTTGCCAGCGCAGTGCTGCAGGCAAGACATGTCTCTGTTGGCACACCACGTCTTGCAGGCCAGCACTTCTTGATGCCACCGTTGTAGTGTGATGCCACTGCCCCGTGCTCTCGGCACGGGCTGATCTGTGGGGCTTTTCTTCACCCTGTGCCACGGGCAGGGCTCTGGCCTCTGCGCTGGTGGCAGGTGGGGACTTTGCCGATGGAGCTGGCACCAGCACAGCTGTTGTGATCACAGAGGGGGCCAAGGGGATCCCATGGGAGTGGTTGCAGCCGGGCTGGCCCAGAGGAATGCCTCCCCACAGGCATGGGGAGCAGGACCAGTGCTGCTCCAGCAAGGTGAGGCTGGTACTGGCAGAGCAGAGCCCATGTGGCTCTGCCAGCCCTGGCTGGGCTGTCAGCATGCCTGGGGGTCTGTTGCCCCGACAGCAGGATGCTGCTGCCGGGCTGGGCTGGCTCTCCGGGAAGGAAGCAAGGAGCAAAATCCCAGAGGAAATTGCACAACTCATGGCTGCGGTGTCAGGACCTCGCTGTGAGCAGCTGCCGCGAGCCATGGCGGGCGGGGAAGGTGGCTGCTGCTGGAACCAGCGGGTGCCTTGTCCTGCCACCCAAAATGAGCCCTGCATGGGGCTGGGGGTGTGCAGGGCTCTGGGGACAGGGAGCCCTGAGTCTTCCAGGGCTTGTGCTGGAAGAGGGAACTCTGTGGGGGCTGGGGCCAGGTGTGGGGGCAATGGGGTGGCCTCATATAGGTGCTGTTTGGGTGGAAGTGTCTTAGAGCCAATGTCGGGGCAGAGGATGTGTCGGGCCAGGGCTGCTGCCGTGCAGAGGGGACTGGGAGAGTGGCCCAGGATGCGTCCCACTGGGCCAGGTCTGTGCCAAGACGCCTGGGAGCAGGGACAGGGCTGAGGTGCCATCATCCTGCTCCTGACAGCGTTTCCCGTTGTGCTGTGGTGCAGAGCCCCGTGGCCCAGGCCTGTTTGGGGTCCGTCCCTGGAGCTGTGGAGGCTCTGCACCAGCTCTGCCCAGCAGTGCTCACCTTCTACCCATGCTATTTGTTCTGCTGCCAGAGGCTGGCACCTCTGCCCCGGGCTCTCCCAGCCCACGGCAGAGCAGCGGTGAGGCAGCACCTGCAGGCAGTGCCCCGTGGGCTGTGGCAGCTTGGGCTGCGGCAGGAGCTGCTGGTCTGGGCATGTTTTCTCCCGTTCTGGAGCCTGTCCCAGTGTCTGTGCTGTGGGATGAAGCTTGGCTGGCCCAGGTAGCCCGCTCCCACAGAGGGGCCATGGTGGCCCAGTGGGAAAAGCAGGGCTGGAAGGAGCTGGGCTTTCCCTCCTGGGAGGTTTCTGAGCTGCTGTTCCTGGGGGGTGCGTGCCGCTGGGACAGGATGCGGCAGCCAAGCTGGAAGGGGGGGAGCTGGGTGCTTCTGGCAGTACCCCAGTGTGAGGCCCCCAGGGTCCTTATCTGAGAGGATCCTGGCCTCAGCATGGGCTCTGGACACTGTCCTCAGAGGCGTGCTGTCCTGGCGTACTCCCCGCTCCACCACTGCCTGCGGAGCGGGGCAGGCGGGCAGTCCCCTGGGCCAGCGGTGCCTCCAGCAGAGAGATGCCAGGACCCGCGTCTGATGCCAGCAGCCTTGAAGGGGACCCAAAGGACAGCGTGGGGCGGGCGGGGGTCAGAGGGGAGGGACAGATGCAGCAGCGAGGCGGGAGCACAGTGGTTCATGCTGTTGGGGCTGGTGCAGAGGAGGGGGCACAGCCGGGGAAGGGCCCAGCTGCTGGTGCCAGCCTTGGGCTGCGCTGGCAGGACACCGGCAGTGCCAGCCCAGGGAGGGGTGAGCGCTCCCACCTCCCATACCGCTGGGCTGCTGGTCCCCGCTAGCCCCCACTGCCACCTGGCATGTCACCCTGCTCCCAGGGACGCAGGTGGGAGCACGGGCAGCCTGCTGGCCGTGGGGCTGGCTGAAGTGGCTGGGGCAGGAGCCACGGGCTGGCACTGCTCTCCGTGGGATCAGCGCCGCCTGCCCTGGAGACGCACGGGGCTGGAGGGGCAGCTCTGCCCTTGCTGAGGACAGGGACTGTGGGGATTAGGGTGGAAGCGTGTGGGCTGGCTGGCTGCTGGATGCCACCACAGTGTCTGTGCAGACCTAATCCAGTCGGGTGACCAGACAGAGCCATGATGTACGTGCAGGAACAATCAGGGCTCTGTCCTTACCCCCGGAGGGGGTGACGGGGTGTTGGGGGAGGGTGGCTAGCTTTCCCCTCTGCCAGCCCAGTGCAGAGGCTTTCCTCCTCAGAACCTCCCCAAATGCTCTGAGCTACCGGGCATCCCAGGCTGTGCTGGGGGGATGCAGTGTGCCACGGGGAACAGGCCCAGATCTGTCCCCAGTGACTTTGGCGGTGCTGGAGGTACGATGCTGCTGTAACAGGCAGGACTGCAGCTCTGCAGCCGGCTGTGCCAGGGCTCCAGCTGCCTGCCCGTGCCCTCAGGGAAGGGGTGTAGAGCTGCAGGCCAAGTCCTGGCCTTTCCTTCGCCAGCCCAGGGCAGGAGCAGTGCCCAGCTGCCACTGGCACCACAGAGCGCAGCCCCACATCACAAGCACCACGTCCTGGGGAGCCGGCACCGTCTGTGGCTTCCCTGGATAACACCAGCTGGCGCAGCATGGGGTTGATTTGCCCGCTGCACTGTCCCCCACTGCAAGCTTGCTCCCCACCATGGCCCAAAGTCTGGGGGACACACACAGAAAGGAGTGAGGTTCTGAGCTGGCAGCCAGGGGCTTTGCCTGCCCCTTTCCTGGGGCCTGGTGTGTGCTGGCATGGTGTGAGCACCAGACTGCCCTGGCGATGGAGCCATGGACACAAGTCCTGACCCTGGTGCTGGGCTCCTGCTGTCTTGGGCTGCCATGAGTCAGGTCTGTTCCCTTTCCTGCCCACGGAGCAGCTGGTGCATGGGGGGCTGCGCTGTGGGGGGAGCACTGCGGAGCAGAGCGATTCCTTTTGGCAGGTGGGGGCTTAGCCTGCTGGTACACGGTGCTCCTTGAGCAGCGGTGGTGCAGGCCCGGCTCCAGGTGCTGGGATGTGTTTCCCTTCACCCCGAAGCTCCCCTGTGCTCCAGAGGGTAAGTGCACGACTTGGGGAGCTGCAGCCCAGATTTGCTGCCCTGGGGCTGAGGGTGCTGCTCTGCCGGGTGCACCTTTCCTCCCCTGCTCAGCCTTGGAGGCTGTGTGGCTGGCCAGGGTGGCAGCACATCTGCAGAGCTTTGATAAGCTTGTGGGGGTTCATTAGCTGCAATCAAACTGTTTTGCGGCAGCCTGGGGAGGCAGAGGGCGAGATGTCCTCCCCCTCGTGTTTGTTCCTGCAGCCCTTGCACCCAGCCCCCCAGGTGACGGCACAGCCTGGGCAGCTGGATCCTGCCCATGGTCACTGCCCAGGCTCTGTGGCTTCCAGGGAGACAGGGTGGGCGCTTGGCCCCTTCTCCCCTGCCCAGGCAGGCTGCTGGGCTGGGGACCCTGGGTGGCAGGGGTGGGACCGCCACGACCCAGCCAGCCTCTGGGATCTGCGGGAGCGGGTAAGGAAACAACAGCACCGTAGGGGGTTTGGGGTTTAAGTAACCGTCTGGGTGGATGCGTGGCCGCCTGGCCCAGCTGGGCTGTGCTGGAGTCTTGTCGTGCCCCTGCCCAGGCTGGGCTGTCCCGGCGTGCGTGGGAGCTGAGCTGGGCTTAGCGCAGCATGGCACCTCGGCTCGTGGCTGTCCCCAGCTGGGGTCGGACGCCTGCGTTCCCCACCTCATCTTGCTCAGCTGGAGCTGGCTGTGCCCCGAGGTAGAGACCAGCGCCGGGTGGGTGCTCCGGTGGGGTGCTGGCCTGGGGCACACGGGGAGCAGGGCTCTGCTAGCAGCCTGTCCGGAGGGGCAGAGGCTGGCTCAGACCCTCCCTGCTCTGGCTGGGGCTGCCTGGGGAGCAGGGCTGCAGGCTGCCCGGGACCCTCCTGCACCAGTAGCAGGGGGTGCTGGTTGACTCCAGAAGAGGAGCGGTGGGTTTGGCACCTGAGGTTGGTGCCTCTCCCAGGCTGGCTCCAAAAGGCCTGTCCCTCTCTGCCACCTGCAGCAGTGGAGTGGGCTGTGGCCGGGGAGCTTGGCGCTGCTGCCTGGGACCACCCTGCCAGGGCAGCAGCTTTGTTGGATAATTTGAGACTTAGTGCCATGCAGGGACCCACAGGAGGCTGAGGTGGGCAGAGGCTGTGGTGTTGTGGCCCCAGGGTCTCCCCAGCTGCCTTGTCACCAGCTGCTGCAGCCTCTCACAGGAGGTCCTGCCCTGTGCACCCAGACACAAGCCCCACCAACCACTCCAGAGTGGGGCCCAGTCTGCCCATGGCAGCCCTGGGGCTCGGGATTGCAGGTGCGGAGATGGGGAACTATGGAGAAGGGGCTCTCAAGTCCATCCTGCTCCTTTCTCTGTTGCAGATCTTTGGCGACTATTACCACTTTCGGCACAGCGGTGTGGTGAAGCGTTCCCTCTCACCCCACCAGCCCTGGCACAGCCGTTTGGCCAGGGAACCGCAGGTACCTGCAGCAGGGGGGCCTTGCCCGCCATGCGTGGGGGGCCTGGCTTTGGGCCTGGGCACTTCACACTGGCATGTGAGCCGGTGCTGGGCACAGGATGGAGCTGAGCTGCCTTGAACCGTCCCTGGCATCGAGGCCCTTGGCAGAGCCAAGTGGGAGCCCAGCACGTGGCCGGCAGGGGCAGGGGGGCAGTGGAGCCAGCGCCACTGGCCTGTGGGCTGCTGTGGGCCCAGGGCACGGGGCAGCCTGCGCTCCCTGGAGGGTTCTCAGCCCTCGTACATGGGACAAGGTGCGCAAGGGCAATGCCAGCAGTGCCAGATCGCTGTGTGGCAGGGCTGCCGTGATCTCTGTCCCCTGGCGCTGGCCCAGGGGCCTGGCAGGCTGGCAGCAGAGCTGGGTGTGCAGCGTGTCACAGCAGCTGGCAGGCTTTTGGCAGCCCGCTGCTCGGCAGAGCTCTGTGCTGTGACCTGCCCGCTCCGCTGGAGCGCAGCCTGTCGCGGGACACCCTGGCCAGGAGGGATGGTCTGGGTGCTGCTGTAGCTCTGGGGGGGTCAGATACTCTGCCAGCCCAGGGGTGGCTGTGAGCTCCCCAGGGAGAGCCCCTCTGGGCAGGCTGCTGGCTGTGGGGCAGGGTGTCTGGGGAGCTGCTGGCATGGGCATGAGCTGCTTCTCTGTCCCCAGGTACAGTGGCTGGAGCAGCAGGTGGCAAAGCGCAGGACCAAGCGAGACATTTTCATGGAGCCCACAGACCCCAAGTTCCCGCAGCAGTGGTATCTGGTGAGTGCAGGGCAGGGGCTGCACGCTGCCGGGCAAGGAGGGGAGCCATGCAGCCACAATAGCGGGTGTGAGTTCTGGGGATGCAGACGTGGCAGCCAAGGCACTGCTGCCAGCCAGTCTGGCAGGGAGGAGGAGGAAGAGGAGGAAGGCCTGAGGCAGCCACCTGGTGCTGTGTGTCAGGGGGCACCCCAGGGAAGAGACCATGCTCGCGGAGCTGCGGCTCCCTGCTGGGTTGCTGACAGGGCTGGGGAGAGCCCCGGGCTGGACTAGGGGGGAGCAGCCCCTTGCCGGGCCCAGAAGCAGGGTCTGTGCCTGTCTGCATCGTCGAGCTCAGGCAGAGCCGTGTTTGGGGGGCCCAAGCACAGCCTGCGGCTCGGTCTCATTTCCGAGTGGCCCTCCCGGCTGGCTGTGCCCAGCCCTCTGCGCCCAGGTCCCCGGGGGCTTCCTCATTCCCATGTCACAGCAGAGCAGGGTGAAGGCTGCCTCTTGCCCTCCTGTAAGCCAGGGCTGGGAGGGGTCCAGGCACACCCCCGCTGCAGTGCCAGCAGCTGGGTGCAGCTCCTATTGCGAGGGCTTCTCTTGGCAGTACAACACCAACCAGCGGGACCTGAATGTGCGTCAGGCCTGGGAGCAGGGCTACACGGGCAAGGGTATCGTGGTTTCCATCCTGGATGATGGCATCGAGAAGAACCACCCTGACCTGGAGGGCAACTACGTAAGTGTGAGGCAATGCTGCAGGACATTGTGCCATGCGAGCCTGTTTGGGTGGCTGTGGCTGCTCAGAGCAGCCCCGTTGCTGCGTGGTGGAGGGCCTGTGCCTGCTATGGCGGGACATGGAGGAAAGCGACGTAGTTGTGGAGCCTTCCCCCCTGCTCAGCTCGGCCTCAGGAGCATGGAGCACAGGTGTGGCCCCAGGATTGGTGGGGCTCAGTGGCCAAGGTGGACAGTCTCTAACTGCCAGATCTGTCTTCCAGGATCCAGGGGCGAGCTTTGATGTCAACGACCAGGACCCAGACCCACAGCCCCGCTACACGCAGATGAATGACAACAGGTGAGGCAGGAGGTAGAGGCAAGTGTGGCAGAGCCCAGCTATGGCAGGGTTTCAGCGGCAGTGCCATCCCTCATGGATGGCAGGAGCATGCACGGGTGGTGGCACATCTTTGCCCCATGGAGAAACCCCCTGACATCCTTTCTGATATGAGCAGCATCCTCTGGGGCTGCCCGGTGCCAGCGCAGGCCATTCAGTCCCCCCTGCCCTGGAGCAGAAGGGTAGACAGAGGAGCCCTGCAGGGCTTTTTGTCAGCTCTCTGGTTTGGGAGGGATGGGAAGCAGCTCAGGTGCTGGTTGCTGCAGCCAGTGCCCAGCCCTGTGCCCCTTGCGCCCCATCCAAGCATGCCTGGTCCTGTTTTGACTGCAGACACGGCACACGCTGCGCTGGGGAGGTTGCTGCTGTGGCAAACAATGGAATCTGTGGTGTTGGTGTGGCTTACAACGCCAGGATCGGAGGTGGGTGCCACCCTGCCCTGTGCCGAGAGCAAAGCCTGTGCTGGGCTCCGCGGGTGCCTCATGGCCGGAGGAGTGGGCTGTGCCCGGGGATCTCGGCGCTGCTGGCCAGGGCAGCCCTGTGATGGCTCGTGGCACAGGGTGGCAGCAGTGGATGGAGGGCTTTCGCCAGCGGCACCGCTGCCCTGAGGTGCGCGGCCACCCTGCCCCGTCCGGTCGCCCGTGACGTCTGCTCTCTGGCCCTAGGCGTGCGCATGCTGGATGGGGAGGTGACTGATGCTGTGGAGGCCCATTCCCTGGGCCTCAATCCCAACCACATCCACATCTACAGTGCCAGCTGGGGCCCCGAGGATGACGGCAAGACTGTGGATGGCCCGGCCCGGCTGGCAGAGGAGGCTTTCTTCCGAGGGGTCAGCCAGGTGAGCAGGAGAGTTTGCCAGGGGAGCGCCAGCTGAGCTCCTGCCCCTTCCCCCAGGTCTCCCTTGCTCTGCCTGCCCTGGTTGTTGTCCCGGCCCTCCCGGGATGAGCTGTCTTCCAGCCTATCTCCAGGATCAGGCTTTGTTGGTTTTTCCAGTTCTTCTTGTGTGATGGCCCTGAGTCAGGGCTCCTCCCGTGCGTGCGGGATGCTTCTCACACCTTTCTGAGCAGCCCCATGCTCCCAGCTGAGAGCTCCTGTGCAGCCCCGTGCCAGGCTGGTCTCTCCCTGCTCTCTGAAGCCCTGTGCTGGTTCCTGCCTGGTTTCACACCAGCCACTTGCCCTTGCTTCCTCCGCCTGTCTTTCCCCTGCTGTCCCCGTGTGCTGTTGGTGCAGCAGCCCGCATGGTTAGCTGTGCCCCATGTTCCACCTGGGATTCCCTGCGTGGAGAGACGCATGTGCTGTGCAAGGCATGCTGCAAACCCACCCCACTGTGCCACGCCAGCTCTGTCACAAACACAGCGAGTGGAGCTGTGGCTTTTGGGTACCGCGCCGCCGGTTGGGGCTGCTCTGCTGAGCTCCCGCAGCGCTGCCAGGCGGCTGCAAATCCCACACAGGCAGAGTCAGCCTGGGTGATTTCCAAGCAGAAAAAGGCATCGGTTCTTGGAAGGCCCTTCTGCCACCCAGTGCCTTACATGGTGGGGCAGCCCCCGTAGCCTCTGCAGAGGTGCTCTGTAGGCGTGGTGGTGGTGAGGGATGCAGCACTGCGTGCCCTGGCCAGTGGGCTGTGACCAGTGGTGTCCCTCAGTGTCCCAGCTGCATCTGCTCGGTCTTTCCCACTCAGGCTGCAAGAACCCTGGGGCCAGCACCATCTGCTTGTCCCCAGCTCCAGCCTGGGGCTTCCTGCCCTGCGGCAGCGTGGGTGGCACCGGCGCTGGCCCTCACCCTGCCTCTGTTGCTAGGGCCGAGGGGGGCTGGGCTCCATCTTCGTCTGGGCATCTGGGAACGGGGGCCGCGAACACGACAGCTGCAACTGTGACGGTTACACCAACAGCATCTACACGCTGTCCATCAGCAGCACCACGCAGTATGGTAACGTGCCCTGGTACAGCGAGGCCTGCTCCTCCACCCTCGCCACCACCTACAGCAGCGGCAACCAGAACGAGAAGCAGATTGTGAGTCGGGGCTGCGGTGTCTGCAGGCGTGGGGCTCGTGGGGGTGGGATGCGCCGCGAGTTGCATCTGCCCTGGGCATCCCTCTGGGGACCGAGTGGGATGTGGTGCTGGGAGCAGGGCTGGCCCCGCTGTGCCATGCTGCTGCCTGCCAGGTTGCTCCCAGGACTGCGGTCTCGTGAGCTGAGGGTTTCTGGAGCTCATGAGCTGCCCCAGGAGTGGTGGCTCTGCCTCGCCTCCTGCAGCCCTTGTGGGGACACAAGTCCCCAAGACCCCTCCATCCTGGACATGGCTGGTGCCCACAGCACCTCTTACCCCAGCACTCCTCCTTGCAGGTGACAACTGACCTCAGACAGAAATGCACCGAATCACACACAGGGACATCGGCCTCGGCGCCCCTGGCCGCTGGCATCATCGCCCTCGCCCTGGAAGCCAAGTAAGGGCAGGCACAGAGCAGGGCTGGGCTGGGGGCGGCCGTGCAAGCCCCACAAGGCAGCAATGCCTGGGCACGGACCTGCCTGGGGCTGGCAGGACCCGACGCTGGTGCCTGAGCCCCGTGTCTCCCTGCAGCAAGAACCTGACATGGCGGGACATGCAGCACCTGGTGGTGCAGACGTCGAAGCCGGCTCACCTCAACGCCAATGACTGGGTCACCAACGGCGTCGGCCGCAAAGGTACTGGGGTGCCAGGGATGGACCAGGGACCCCCATTCCTGCAGGCACTGCTAAGCTGAGGGTGCTGGGGCACAGCACCCTGGGGGGCAAAGGAAGCAGGAGGCCCCGGTGGGCTGCACAGCGTGGCCGGGCACACGTCCCCTGCCAGGGACCCCCGGGAGCAGCACTGATCCCATCTCTGTCCACAGTCAGCCACTCCTATGGCTATGGCCTGCTGGACGCGGGGGCCATGGTGAGCCTGGCCAAGAACTGGACCACGGTGGGACCTCAGAGGAAATGCGTCATCGACATCCTCACGGAGCCAAAGTAAGGGCTGCTGAGCCCAGGAGGGCATCGCCCAGCGTCCTACCCACGCATGGCCCCACACAGGAGCACAAGCACCTCTGGTTCCAGGGCGGGGAGTGGGGAGGGTCTCCAGGGCTGAGCTGCCCCCAGGACCCCAGACCATCCTCCTGTGAGAGCCTGGGGAGAGTTGGGGAAGGTGCCTTCCAGCTATCCAGTGCTGAGGTCGACTGCCGAGCTTGCCTGCTCCTGCTGGGGCCGGGCTGGGCGCAGCGGGGGTGCGGACGGGCTGGGGCACTGCGGTTTGGGAGCTGCCGGCACAGTCATCCCCAGACAGAGGGGCTTTTCAGGGGTCAGACAGAAGCTCCTTTTAGTCCCGCTTGGCTGCCCCTGCCACAGCGCAACATGTGCCGAGTCTCGTGTGCGGCCGGGGTGCTCCCTGGGGGCTCTCGGGGAGGTGGAGGGGGGCATCCCTGGGCACGGATGGAGCCACAGTCTGTGCCTGCTGCCCTGCTGCAGTCCCCCGGGACCTGCCCCTGCCCATCCTGAGCGGGCAGTCCTTGTGACCAGTGTCCTGTGCTGGCACCAGGGCTGGCGCTGCGGGGCGGGGGGCAGCTGCATACAAGCACCGGGATGGGATGTCTGTGCCCGTCCCATCCCTCCCTGGCCGCGCCGTGCAGGGTGTAGCTGGCCCAGCGGCGGGTGAAGAAAGGGCCCATTCAGGGCTGGCATGGGGAGGCGGCACCGGGCAGCGCGTGCTCGGCAGGGAACTGGGGCAGCCCTGTCTGCTGCCTGCACCCATCTGGGGATGGAGAGGAGGCACTGCCAGCTGTTGTGGGATCGATTCTCACTCCAGCTGCCCTGGGGCACAGCGCCCAGTTCCTAGGGCAGCCACAAAGCCCCGCGGTGGGGGCCAAGGCACCCTGTCACGTGCCCCCCAGGCTGGAACGGGGCTCACTGTTGCCTGTCCTCGGCAGGGACATTGGGAAGCGCCTGGAGGTGCGGCGGAAGGTGGACGCCTGCCTGGGGAAAGCCAACTACATCAGCCGGCTGGAGCACGCGCAGGCCAGGCTGACGCTGTCCTACAACCGGCGGGGGGACTTGGCCATCCACCTGGTCAGTCCCATGGGCACCCGCTCCACCCTCCTGGCTGCCAGGTAGGTGCCAGGCTGCAGGGCACCCCAGGGTGGCCCCCGGGCTGGGCTGGCACGAGGGTGGATTTGCGCGATGCTGGCACTCACCTCTCGCCCCCTCCTCACCCAGGCCTCACGACTTCTCAGCTGATGGCTTCAATGACTGGGCCTTCATGACAACGCACTCGTGGGACGAGGACCCCTCTGGGGAATGGGTGCTGGAGATCGAGAACACCAGCGATGCCAACAACTATGGTAGGGCTGGGCCAGCCTCACCCCCACTGCTGCTTCCCTCCAAGCCCAGGGTGGCCTGGAGCAGTATGGGCACCCACATGCCCCCGAGCTGAGGGGCTGGTGACACCTCCGATACGCTGCAGTGACCTGGCTGGGGAGAGGCTGGAGCTGGGCACATGGGGTGGGGACGCAGCTGCTCTGGAGAGGTGGGGGCCTGGGGCAGCAGGTGCCCCTCGTGCCAGCCGGCCCGGCCCACTGTCCCATGGGCAGCCCTGCACTGGGGGTGCTCTTCCAGGTGGTGGGCACAGCCCCCCTGTCCCCTGACAGCCCGTGGTGGGGGACCAGTGCCCCTCCCTGTGCCTGTCCCAAGTGCAGGTGGTCCGGCGGGCACGGTGGTGGTCCTCACCCCATATGTTGTTGCAGGCACGCTGACCAAGTTCACGCTTGTGCTGTACGGGACAGCCACCGACTCCCCCAGCCTTTCCAACCAGCTGGAGAGCAGCGGCTGCAAGACGCTGACCCCCAGCCAGACCTGCGTGGGTGAGTGTGGGGCGGGACGGGGGTGCAAGGCGCAGGCGGCCCCCCAGCCTGTGCTGACCCTGCCTTTCCCGCAGTCTGTGAGGAGGGGTACTACCTGCACCAGAAGAGCTGCCTGAAGCGCTGCCCTCCCGGCTTCGCGCCTGGCGTCCAGAACACACACTACAACCTGGAGAACAGCGTGGAGCCCATCGCGCCCCACCTCTGCCTGCCCTGCCACCCCTCCTGCGCCACCTGCGCAGGGCCCGGCCCCAACCAGTGCCTGACCTGCCCCGCGCACTCCCACTTCAGCAGCCTGGACCTCTCCTGCTCCCACCAGACACAGAGCAGCCGTGCATCCCCTGCCCTGGCAGACAGCGAGGGGCTGGCCGAGGCCCCTTCTCCAGCCAACCTGCCTGTCCTCATTGCCAGCCTCAGCTGTGTCCTCATCGTTGTCATCTTTGTCACTGTCTTTCTGGTGCTGCAGGCACGCTCAGGCTTCAGCCTGCGGGGCGTGAAGGTCTACGCCCTGGACAGCGGGATCATCTCCTACAAGGGGCTCCCCTCCGACATCTGGCAGGAGGAGGGCCCCTCCGAGTCGGACGGTGAGGAGTACGAGGCCCACAGCGAGAGGACTGCCTTCATCAGAGACCAAAGTGCCCTTTGATGAGCCCTCCCGCCCCTCCCTCCTCCCTGCCCAGCACCGCAGGGCCGGGGCAGGCGAGGCCGAGGGGCCCCGGACTCTGTCCCTGTCCCCCTCCCGCACCGCAGCCGCCCGGGGCTCCCTACCTACCGGCACCGTCCCTCAGCCCCGGCCTGGGCTGCCAGGCACGGCCCTGCTGGCACCGTCCCCAGCTCAGCACCGTCCCAGTCTTGCACCATCTCTCTTTGCCCCGCGTCCATCCTGCACCCCATGCTGGGGTGTTTGATGGCAGCAGGACCCCAGGCGCTCACTGGCCCTGCGCTGGCAGCTGTGTCCGCTGCCTGAGGTGGGCAGCTGCTGCTGGGGGTCATGTCAGTCCCCCAGGGTGGGGAGTGCGTGGGGTCCCTGGCTTGTCATTGCT
This sequence comes from Falco cherrug, assembly GCF_023634085.1. Lineage (NCBI taxonomy): Eukaryota > Metazoa > Chordata > Aves > Falconiformes > Falconidae > Falco > Falco cherrug. The sequence continues at coordinate 3,220,238 of NC_073703.1, forward strand.
CAGGCTGGGCTGGCCAGGGCAGGGGGGGCTCTGCCCCACCAGAGCTGAGCCCAGCCCGTGGCACGGCATGCACCTGCCCCTGCCGCCCGTGGCACCACCGGGCCGCTGCCTGCCTCCCTGGCTTGGCCCGCTGCCTCCTGGCTCCCCGCCACCTCCCGAGGGCCTGTCCGCCTCCACCCGTGCCCTTCAACAGCAATAATGGCCAGGCCTCAGCCTCTGCTGCCTGCTTGCCTGCTGCCTGCCCATCCTGCCGCAGCTGCTGCCTGCAGTGCAGACGGGCCCCCCCCCCCCCACCGGAGAGCGTGGGGCAGGGCAGCGCCTTCCCCGTGCCCAAGGCTCAGCCCCCCCAGCGTGGGCAGGGACCCCTCGCACAGAGCCCATGCTGCGGGGCTGCCCCGGCCCCTCGTGCTGTGCCCCTGGCCAGGGCTGTGCGTGCTGCTGGCAGGGGCAGTGGGGCAGCGCCCGTGTCTGCGCTGCCCGGCTCTGCCTGCACCCTGCCTGTGCTGGGCAGAGCCTGGTGTCCCTGCAGCCTCAGCCCCCAGAGCGCCCCTGCCCCCCAACGTGCCTTGCCCCCACTTGGTGACAATCCGTTCTGCTCCCCGCCGGAGCCCCCTCCCAGTGCCGCCTGCCCTCACTGCCCCTGCCCCATGGGCTGGGGGCCGGTGCCACGAGCCCCTTCACCGTCCGTTGCCGCACACCGGGGCCGTGGCACGGGCTTCTGCCCACCCCGTGCCAGCACCAGCCCCGGCCCGCCACGGACGGAGCTGCCGGCCGGGGGCCACAGGACTATTTTTCTATAATAACTTTTTGGTGCACAGTAATTTTTTCTTGTAATTTAATCAGCCGGGAGCTGCCTCCTGAGCCTGTTTTTAATTTAATGGATGTGGATATAACGCTAGAGAGACTGAGTTATTAAATGTTCAGAACTATGCAAACCAGCTCCGCTACCTGTGCTCTGTGCCCCAGCCAGGAGGGTGCCAGGCTGGGGGTCGCCACCCCATGCTGCAGCCCCCCGTGGGGTGTCTGGATCTGCTCTGCAGCCACAGGAGGGGGCCTGGGGTCCTGCCTGCAGCTGGAGGGGAGCATCTTGCTGGGGGGCGTCCTTGCTGTGCAGGCAGGGAGCCCTGCTGCTGGCTGCTGCCAGAGCGCAGCTGCAGCCCTAGGTCCAGCTGCAGCCCCCGGACAGGACAGAGAAGCCCCCTGTTCCACCCCACAAGAGGTAAAGCACCCCCAGAGCCATGGGCTGCCCTGCCCAGGTCGTGGGTGCTGTGCAGGGGCTGCTGGTTGGGGACTCGGCACCCAGGCAGGGACTGGCCCCTTAACCTGAGCGTTGAGAAGCAGCTGCTCATTGGTAATGCAGAGAGAGGAGCTAATTCGGGAGCCGGCTGCAGCGCATGGAGGTGGCTGGGGGGGCAAAAGCCTGGGGAACTTGCACGCCTGTCCCACAGCGCGTGGGCTGAGCCCCTCCACAGCAGCCTGGGGACCAGCTGGGCTCACACGCGGCAGCCCCCGTGTCCAGCACCACCCTGCAGCAGCAACACGATGCCCACAGGGCAGCCCTAGGATGGGGATGGCCGGGCTGGACACAGGACCCTCTCATGCCCTAGCCAAGTTCCAGGCAGAGCCCACCCCAGCCCCCCTGAGCCCCCCATGGGGTCCCAGCCCCCAGGAGGATGTGTTGGGGCTGTGCTTACTCTCTCAGAAGCAGCACCTCTCTGCAGAGCTCCTCAGCCTCGCTGCACCCGTGGCTGCGGTGGCTTCCTGTGGTCAGGGGCGAGTTCCTCGAGGTGTGGTGGCAACTGCAGGCGCTGCGCAGCCCGCTCGGCCTTCTCTCATGAGGTGGGGGCAGGGACAGATCCCGGCCACCCCTGGGTGGAGGGCTGCGTGGGCCCAAGCTGGCAGCCGGGCACGGCGGGCGGGCTGCAGGCATCGTGTGCTGCGGTGATGGCTGCGGGGGAAGCAGGCGGAGTGGCCGCAGCCCCACCGGGCTCTGCAGGCTGCAGGAGGGTGGACAGAGGATGTGAAACTGGGCGAGCTGTAGTGTGGCCCCCAGTAACCTTCCTGCTGCAGGCAGTGGCTGGGGCTTCCAAGGAAGGAGAGGTTCTGCACTCACTGTTGCGCCCAGCGCCTTGCAGCATGATCCTGACTGCCCTGGCACCACCGCGGGGGAAGCAGCCCCCCAAGCCCCCAGGCTCGGATGTCCCTGATGCAGGCAGGGAGGGGGCCTGTGCTGCCTAGGAGCTGCCAGGGGATGCCAGGGGATGCCGGGGAGAAGCAGTGCCTCAGCCCAGCTTGTAAAACGCTTGTTCCCCCAGCTTTCTCTAAAAGTGGAATCAGCTCGGCTGTGTCCTGCAGGTGACCGTGACACCCCTGTGGGGCTGTGACCTCCCTGCCAGATGCTAGACATACCATGGAGGAAGCGGCTGAGCGGAGCTGAGCAGAGCTGAGCCATGCTGCACCAGTGGCGGGGACATGTGGCAGTGCTGCACAGAGGTGGTGGTGGTGGCAGCTGCCCCTCCAATGTGGCTGCCGGGGCTGAGCCATCCCACCGTGGCGCTGGTGAAGCACTTTGAGGGGCGAAGCACCTGGGGCTGCTTAGGAAGTGGGGTCCTGGCCATGCGGACACATGCTGGCAGCAAGGGCTGGGGCATGGCTCCGTGGGCGTCCATGCAGTGGATGCTCTGTCCCGTGGCCTTTCATGGTCACAAGGGCCCCCTTGGGGGTGATGGCAGGATGGCCACCCTTTAGCAGGGCTGCACAGAGTCCTGGGGACCCCCGCTGGGTACCCCACCAGTTCCTGCAGCCCCTGGGGGAGGCAGGGGCACGGAGATGGGCCGGAGGATGGGCAGGACTGGGAAGAGCTGAAGGGCCTTTGCTGGGTGAAGTCATTGTGGGGCCGGGGGCTGTGGACCACAGCTGGGGCAGGGAAGGGCCCTGGGCTCCTGCACGGCCACATCTTGCCAGTGCCAGGCATTGGTGTGAGGCAGCCGGGAGAGGCAGCGGTGCTGGGGGCTGCCCAGCTACGGTGGAGTCGTGTGCCGGCATTGGCCCCGGGCGCAGGGACTGGCAGGGAGGGGAGGAAGCACAGGAAATCTCGCAATGGCTGTATGGTCAGCGCTGGGTTTCCTGTTCCTCCCCAGGAGCCGGAGCTGCACCAGGTCCAGACTGCGCCAGCCCCAGGAGGACGCCAGCACCAGCGCCAGTCCCACGGCGGGGACATTGCGGCACGCACAGGTTAGAGGGGCCATGCCCCAGCAGGGCACTGGCAGGGATGGGGACCCCTTTGTGGGGCTGGGGGGGGTCTAAGCCCAAGCCCTCTGCGGAGTTGAGGGCTCTGCCGGGGGATGTCATACCCGGCACAGAGCCATGCCCAGCACCCTCCTGCTCCTGCTGTGCCCTTGCCGCAGGGCAGATCACCCCAAGACTGCGGCTGGGACCAGTGTGGCTCACAATGGCCGTGCTGGAGTCCCAGGTGCTGGGACACGTTCCGGATCAGCACCTTCCTCCAGGGTTCAGTACCCCATCCCCTTCCTGACAGCTTCCCACCTGTGCCCTGGCCCCCGGGAGCTCCCACACCGTGGGCACAGGGGTGACTGTGTTAACGGGCAGGACGGGGCCGGAGCTGCCCCACCACATGGGGCCAGTGCCCTGGCCAGAGTGGGGCCACAGCTGCGCTGCCCTGGGGGAGCAGCCCCGCGCAAGGCACAGGCAACGCTGCTGGTTTTGCTCCCACACTTCCTCCTCCCTGGCACCTTCCCTGTGGGCCCCAGCTGCTGGGGCTTGGGGCTCACTCAGCCCTCCTGCCTGCTTTGAATGTGCTTTGCAAGGCAGATTGTGTAGGACAGGAAGGACTCTGTCCAGCCACCCCCCGCCAGCTGGCCCGAGCACCACCTCCTGTGGCAGGTCGATGGGACCGTGAGATGCAAAGGGCTCCAGCCACCGGTCACCGTTGAGGGCAGCGCGTGGTGCAGGGTGGCAGCCACAGCTCAGGCTCTCCTGGCACTCCACAGCCTCCTCCCGCCCGGGACGACGGTGCCATGGGCTTCGGGCCAGAGCTTTGGTGCCCTCAGGGTCACAGCGCGCTGCTGCGGCTGCAGGACAGTGAGCTGCGCCTCTTGGAGCTGATGAAGAAGTGGATGTCGCAGCGTGCCAAGAGCGACCGGGAGTATGCAGGGATGCTGCACCACATGTTCTCCCAGCTGGAGAAGCAGGAGGGCCCTGGGCAGCTCCGCACCGGGGACCAAGGCAGCCAGATTGGAGAGGTAGGGATGCCCGGGTGCGGGAACATGCCATGCAGGAGCCCAGTGCGGTGCTGGAGGGTGGCCGTCCTCACGCCATCCCTGATGCCCTGTCCCTGCAGTCCTGGTGGGTGCTGGCGAGCCAGACAGAGACGCTGAGCCAGATCCTGCGGCGGCATGCGGAGGAGCTGGTGGCGGGGCCGCTGGCCAAGCTCAGCCTGCTCATCCGCGACAAGCAGCAGCTCCGCAAGGCCTTCAGTGAGCAGTGGCAGCAGCTTAGCCAGGAGTATGCCCGGGTATGTGGGTCCTGGTGGGGCAAGCGAGGGGCATGTCCCAGCCCCACGCCCCTGACAGCATCTCCCTCCCCAGACCACGCAGCAGGAGATGGAGAAGCTGAAGGCTCAGTACCGCAGCCTGGCGCGCGACAGTGCCCAGGCCAAGCGCAAGTACCAGGAGGCCAGCAAAGGTGCCTGCCAGCCTGGTCCCCTGCTGCCCCCGTCCCTGTGTCCCCCCAGCTCCCCTCGTGGGTCAGCGATGGCTAAGCACCCTGCGCCCTGCAGGACCCATGGCAGAGCCTGCGCTGGGTGGGGCTCTGGGGGTGAGCAGCAGCCTGGCCCCGGGGAGCTGGGAAGAACTCCTGGGGGTTACAGCCTTGGGACACTGTTCTGTGGGTTGGGAGCATCCCTTTGTAGGGGGAGTTGTGTGTGAACACCCTGGCCCTGGCCCCCTGCTTGCCATGGGACCCTGTCCCAGCCCTGTCACCCCCCTGCCCCACCCTCGCCATATGCCCATGCCCCTTGCTGGCTGCTCAGGGGGATGTGCTGCAGTGCGGGGACCGGCAGCGTGCTGTCAGCGGGTGTTTTCCATGGCCTCTTCCCCCAGACAAAGAGCGAGACAAGGCGAAGGAGAAGTACGTGCGCAGCCTCTGGAAGCTCTATGCCCTGCACAACCAGTATGTGCTGGCTGTGCAGGCGGCCACATTCCACCACCACCACCACTACCAGCGGGCACTGCCCAGCCTACACCAGTCCCTCTACAGCCTGCAGCAGGAGATGGTCCTCGTCCTGTAAGAGCCCTGCCTGCCCTGAGCCCTGCTGCCCATCCCTGGGCACCCCTATGGCCCCTCAAGAACCAGTTGTGCTCCCTCCTCCTGCCAGAGCCCCACCAGCCACATGCAGCTTCTCTGCCCCATCGCCTGCCCCTGTACCCACTGCCCCTCGTGCCGCAGCCCGCACGGTCACGCCCCCCAGGGCCACGCAAGATTTGGGGACCAGGAGGCAGGGCTGCGGCAGGCATGGTGGCACCTGGCCACAGGTGTCCTGGGCTGGGGGGCACAGGAGCCTGGCAGTCCCCAGCACCCGTGTCCCCGCAGGAAGGAGATACTCAGGGAGTACTATAGCATCAGCAGCCTGGTGCAGGAGGACATGCTGGCCGCGCACCAGGGAATTGCCAGTGCCATCCAGGCCATCGACCCGGCCACTGAGTACAGCAGCTTCATCCAGAACCACAGGTATGGCCCTGCACGGCTGCAACCTCTTTGCTGGGCACGGTCCTGCTGGGCACAGGTGCCGGTGGCCAGCACAGGGCAGGTGGGAGGCAGAGCCACGCTGGGTGCCCACAGGTACAGCTCCGAGGTGCCACCAGCTGTGTCCTTTGACGAGAGCTTGCTGGAGGAGACCGAGAGCCTGGCACCGGGGGAGCTGCAGCTGAATGAACTGACTGTCGAGAGCGTCCAGCACTCGTGAGCAGGGCTGGGCCGTGGGCAGGGGCCACCGCCACCAGCAGAGCGGCTCAGCACCATCCAGCACCTGTGTCTCTTGTAGCCTGACATCGGTTGAGGACGAGCTGGCTGCTGCCGTGGAAGCTGTGAGCAGCAAGGAGCAGCGGGTGCGGGAGCTGCAGGCGGAGATCCGGGGCGAGGAGCAGGGCCGGAGCCCTGGGGAGCGGTGAGGTGTGATGGGCGGGGGGGCGAGGGGCTGGGGGTGGCGGGGGCTGACCACCCTGTCCCGTCCCCAGGGTGCACTTGCTGGGCAAGCGGCAGGGGCTGCAGGAGGCACAGCAGCAGCTCGAGGGCTGCCTCTGCACCCAGGCCAAGCTGCAGGCGCAGCGGGACCTGCTGGCCGGGAAGCTGGCGGAGCTGGGTACCGGGGAGCCCCTGCCCGCCCTGCCCCTGCAGGATGACCGGCAGTCAGTCTCCTCCGTGGTGAGTCCTGCCCCACCGTGCCCCCGGGATCTGCAGGGACGCTGGCCTCGGGTCACCCCCCAGCCAGAGCACAGCTTATGCCTCTCCCCAGGAGCAGGAGCGGAGCGGGGCCACGGCGCTGGAGACCCTCAAGAACCACATCTCGGGCATCTTCAGCCCCAAGTACTCGGTGAGTCCCTGGGCACCTTTGACCACCCTGCTCTCCCACCCAGCTGCCCTGCTGAGCCTCCTGGCCGCCCAGCACCTGCTGCCCTCCCCTCTCTGGCCCCACAGCCCCCTCCCCTCCATGTTCCAGTCCCTCCAGGCTCTGTTCCCCCTGCCCTGGGCACAGCTTCCAGGCACTACTGCTGCCCCCACCTCCGGCACATCCCGGAGGCACGGCTGGGCTCACCCATGTCTCCATCCAGCTGCCGCCCCCCGTACCCCTTATCCCGGAGGTGCAGAAGCCGCTGTGCCAGCAGGTCTGGTACCACGGGGCCATCCCACGCTCGGAGGTGCAGGAGCTGCTGAGCTGCAATGGGGACTTCCTAGTGCGGGAGAGCCAGGGCAAGCAGGAGTACGTGCTCAGCGTGCTGTGGGATGGGCAGCCCCGGCACTTTATCATCCAGGCTGCTGACGTGAGTAACCACAGGCTGGGGGAGATGGCCAGGGGTGGCCCTGCATGGGCAGGTGGGGACCCTGCCCAGGCACAGCCCCTGGCTCTGCAGCCGCAGGGCCCCTGGTGTGAGTGCACGGGACGTGTGCTTATAGTACAAGCTGTGCACGCCCGTCCTTGCATGGGCTAAGCGTGGAGTGTGGGGTGTGAGCCCTGCATCGTGCATGTAACTCACACGTGTGTGTGCTTGCCCTGCTGGGTGTGTGTGCATGGCCTGTGCCATCTGTGCTCGTGCATACTCACCCATGCATGCACACCTACGCACCCCAGCCCTCGTGAGCATACCCATGCGTGCGTGCAGGCACAACCCCTCAGCTCCCCTCCCCACAGAACATGTACCGGCTGGAGGGGGAGGGCTTCCCCACCATCCCGCTGCTCATCAAGAACCTCCTGCAGAGCCAGCAGCCCATCACTCGGAAAAGCGGGATCATCCTGGCCAGGGCTGTGCCCAAGGTGACGGTGGGCAGTGGGGAGGGGGACGAGACCCCTGCGCACAGGGAAGCCCTGCCCAGCCCTTCCTCCTGCCCACAGCTGGGCAGCTGTGAGCCTGGGACAGGCTGGGGGCTGCCTCACCACCTCTGGTGTCTGCTCCATGCAGGACAAATGGGTGCTCAACCATGAGGACGTGCTGCTGGGGGAGCGCATCGGCCGCGTGAGTGAGGGTGCTCTGGTCCCTGCTGGCCTGGGGTCTGGGGGAGGGCAGGGCTGTCCCAGGGGGTCTGCAGGAGGAACAGGGCTGTCCCCAAGGCATCTGCGAGTGGGCAGGGGTTGCCTCGGGCCATGCTGCAGCAAGCTGGGTCAGTGCACCCGTCTCTTGGCAGGGTAACTTTGGGGAGGTGTTCAGTGGCCGACTGCGTGCTGACAACACCCCCGTTGCTGTGAAATCCTGCCGGGAAACCCTCCCATCCGAACTCAAGGCCAAGTTCCTGCAGGAAGCCAGGTCTGTGTGGCCATCGTGCTTGTCCCAACCCATCTGTCCATCCTCAGAACGTGGAGCTGTTCAAATCCCACTGGGCCTGCAGCATCTTTGTGCTGAAGGCTGTCCCCCCAGGCTGGCCGGTCAGAGTGTGCTGGGCACGGCACAGACGTGGCCTGTGCCAAGGGTAGCCATGCCCCCCGTGCACTCACAGTGCCCTTCCTCATCCCTACAGGATCCTCAAGCAGTACAACCACCCGAACATCGTCCGGCTCATCGGTGTCTGCACCCAGAAGCAGCCCATTTACATCGTCATGGAGCTGGTGCAGGGTGAGTGGCCTCATCCTGCAGCCCCCGTGCCGCTGGGGCACCCTGCAGCCGGTGCCAGCTCCCCATGGAGTGCCAGGGCAGCCACCCACCAGCTCCCCAAATCTGGGTGCAGGGGGGGACTTCCTGAGCTTCCTGCGCAGCGAGGGGCCCCACCTGCGGGTGAAGGAGCTGATCAAGATGACAGAGAACGCTGCTGCTGGCATGGAGTACTTGGAGAGCAAGCACTGCATCCACAGGTGGGCTCTGGCAGCGTGGGTGGGCACCGGGCCAGGCAGGGTGAACCCTGGAGCCCTCGCTGCCCCCTGTCCTGTGCCAAGCAGGGGTCCCTGGGGACAGCTGGGCACACGGCTGATGGCTCTGGGCCATCCCAGGGACCTGGCTGCTCGCAACTGCCTGGTGACAGAGAAGAACACCCTGAAGATCAGTGACTTTGGGATGTCGCGGGAGGAGGAGGATGGTGTCTATGCCTCCACAGGGGGGATGAAGCAGATCCCTGTCAAGTGGACCGCGCCTGAAGCACTTAATTATGGTACGGGATGGAGCTGGGCACAGCCTGGCAGACCTATGGCACAGCTGGGAGCCAGGAGCGTGGGGCACCCTGCCCTGCTCCCATGAGCCTGGTCCTGGGGAGGGAGGCAGCGACACCTGGGGCACCCCAGCCCTCATGAGCACGGCACAGCCAGGGCAGCAGTGCCTGTCCCGCCCTGTGTCCTCAGGCCGATACAGCTCAGAGAGCGATGTCTGGAGCTTCGGGATCCTGCTGTGGGAAGCCTTCAGCCTGGGCGCCATCCCCTATGCCAACCTCAGCAACCAGCAGACGCGAGAGGCGGTGGAGCAGGGTAAGGGACGTGGCCAGGGTCTGGGTCTTGAAGGTCACTGCGGGGTGGTGGGTCTGGCACAATGGCTCTGCAGCGGAGCCCGTGGGACAGGCAGGATGAGGCGGGGGGTGGCGAGGGGCCAGTGGCTGGGGCTGCCATGTCCCCACCCCAGGCATGCGGCTGGACCCCCCGGAGCAGTGCCCCGAGGAGGTGTACCGGCTAATGCAGCGGTGCTGGGAGTATGACCCCCGCAAGCGGCCCAGCTTCAGCACCATCCACCAGGACCTCACCGTCATCCGCAAGAGACACCGGTGAGGGGGAGCACCGGGCTGAGGGCAGCCGCCCGCCGGCCCCGTGTGCCTGGATCCATCCCACCGACAGCGCCCGTCCCTTGGGCAGGGCTTGCCTGCGAAGCAGGTGCTGCAGGGCGGCCAGACGCGGCTGTGCCCCCTCCCCAGCCCGGGGCAGGGGGCTCTGCACGCCCCGGGGATATGGCACCCACAGCTCCTGCCGGGTGTGATCCTGCGTAATAAACCAATGAGCTCTGCAGCGCCATGTCGGTGGGGGCTGCGCGGGGGCACCGACCCCAGGGAGCCAGCGGGGCCACACACCTGCGTCGTGCTCAGGACGACCGGCACCCCAGCCTGGCCCCGGGGCTACAGGGGGCCACTGGGCTATGGGGGGGGCGACGCGACTGGGCCTGTCCCTAGGGGTGTGGGGGGGCCACTTGTCTATGGGGAGGGAGCAACTGGGCCTGTCCCCAGGGCTACATGGGTGGGACTGGGCTATGGGGGGAAGACTCGGCCTGTCCCCGGGGCTGTGGGGGACCACCCGGCTATGAGGGGGACAACCAGGCCTGACCCTGGGGATATGGGTGGCCACTAGATTATGGGGGGGGCAACTGGGCCGGTCCCCAAGGCTATGGGGGGGCGTGACTGGGCTATTGTGGGGCGACCGGGCCTGGCCTCGGGGCTATGGGGGCGGGCGTGTGACCGGGACCGGCCCCCGGGGCTACCGCGAGTCCCGGCGCGGTCAGTCCCGGCGCGGTCGGTCCCGCCCCGCTGCCGCCCGCTGCGCTGCCCGGCGGAGCCGCCTCCCGGCGGGGCCGGGGCCGGGCCCGGGGCCGGGCAGGCGGAGCGGCGGGCGGGGCCTGGCCCATCCCGGCCGCGGCAGCCGGCGGGCCCGGGGCGAGCGATGTAAGGAGCCGGGCCGGGCCGCGGAGCCGGCCAGGGTAAGAGCCGAGCGGCCGCGCCCCCGCCCCCGCCCCCGGAGCCGTCCTGCGGTGGGCGGCCCCGGCCCGGCCCTCCCCGGCCCTGGCCCCGGCCCCCTCCGCTCCCGGCGCGGAGGCCCCGTGCCCGGCTCGGCGGAACCGCTGCGGCCTGCCCCGGCTGCGGCCCCGGCTGCGGCCCCGTCCCCCCCGACCCCCCCGCCCGCAGCCCGCGGCGGCCCGGGCCCGAGGCGCGCTGGGCCCTGAGCCCCGGCCCGGGCTATAAATACCCGGCGCCGGATTAAGCGAAGTAGGACGCAGCGGGGGAAGGGGGGGTGAGGAGGAGGAGGAGGAGGAGGAGGAGGAGGGGGGTCGCAGAGGGGGCGGCGGCCCCGTGCTGCGCTGCCCCGGGACCCCCGGCCTGTGGCGGCCCCGCGGCTGGGCTGGCAGGGGCACCGGCACGGCGCTGTCCCGGCGCAGGTCTGCCCCGGCGGCCCCGGGATGAAGCTGAAGAAGCAGGTGACAGTGTGTGGAGCTGCCATCTTCTGCGTGGCCGTCTTCTCCCTCTACTTGATGCTGGACCGGGTGCAGCATGACCCCACGCGCCACCAGAGCGGGGGCAACTTCCCCAGGGTGAGCGGTAGGGATGGGCAAGTGGCCCAGGGCTAGTGGGAGCCAGCTGGCACAGCCTGAGGCCAGCCGGTTGCCTGGGCCAGGGCTTGTTCCCCGCTGCTGTCAGGGCAGGCGGGGGCCGGGACCCACCTGGCACAGGGCACCAGAGGCTCTCACGGTGGCATCTGTGTCCCCAGAGTCAGATCTCGGTGCTGCAGAACCGCATTGAGCAGCTGGAGCAGCTGCTGGAGGAGAACCACGAGATCATCAGCCACATCAAGGACTCGGTGCTGGAGCTGACAGCCCACGCAGAGGGGCAGCCGGCGCTGCCGCACCACACGCCCAATGGCTCGTGGGTACTGCCCCCCGAGAGTCGCCCGAGTTTCCTCTCTGTCTCCCCACAGGACTGCCAGTTTGCCCTGGGGGGCAAGGGACAGAGCCCAGACCTGCAGGTGAGGGACCGGCATCCCAGCCCAGCAGCTCAGGGCCCATCTCTGCTAGTATGAGGGGGTCCATAGCAGGGTGTCCGGGGGGTCCTGGCCCTACTCCTTGGGGGTCTCTCAATCCGATATTTGCCCTGAGCCCTGTCTCCCACCCGGCAGATGCTGGCTGTGTACTCCCTGCTGCCCTTTGACAACCAGGACGGCGGCGTGTGGAAGCAGGGCTTCGATATCACCTATGAGCCCAATGAGTGGGACACTGACCCCCTGCAAGTGTTTGTGGTGCCGCACTCCCACAACGACCCGGGTGAGCAGCCGGTGAAGGTGGGCAGGGGAGGGGAGGGGCTAGCCCAGGCCCTGCTGGTGAGGAAGCGGTGGGCCCCGCACAGTGACCCCCTGGCCTGTGCTGACAGGCTGGATCAAGACCTTCGACAAGTACTACTATGACCAGACGCAGCACATCCTCAACAGCATGGTGCTGAAGATGCAGGAGGACCCACGCCGGCGCTTTATCTGGTCCGAGATCTCCTTCTTTTCCAAGTGGTGGGACAACATCAGTGCCCAGAAGCGGGCTGCAGTGCGGAGGTAGGGCTGCCCCCCGGCCACACTGCCTAGCGCAGTCGCTGCCCAGAGGCAGGGTGCTGCAGGAGGCATGGGCTGTGAGCATGGGGTGCATGAGGGAAGGGCCCTGGGGAGACGAAGGCTGTCTTGTGGCCGCAGTGTAGCAGCTGTGGGCTCCACAATGCCCGCCATGGGGTGCCCTGCCACTGCAGCAACCTCTCAATGCAGCAGGATGTCAAAACCATAGCAGTGTGGAGTACGAGCCAGGGTGCTGCCAGTGCTGGGGCATCCACAGCGGGGGCCTGGGGGGCCAGGGGAGGCAGGTCTTGCCCTACGCTACTCCCTGTGCTCTCAGGGCTGGGGAAGTCCCTTTCACCACTCTAAACCCAAGCATGCGAGCACCGCTGTGCAGCCTGAGCAGTGCCAGTGCTTTGCAAGGCCCAGGGCACCCTCAGAGGGGTGGGAGACCTGGAGAGACAGATTGTGCGGTAGGAGAGGGCTGTCTCGTCAGCCCACTTGTTCTGGGAGTGCTGTGGGTGGAGGACAGAGGCAACGTGGGCTGCAGGACACAGTGGAGGATGCTGGCCTGTGTGGAGATGGGCTCTGGTTGAGGCTTCAGCCAGTGTGGTTCTGTGGAGGGTTGTCTGTCTGTGTAAGGACAGCGTGGGCAGTGGGACTTGGCAGCCAGTGGTTGCAGAGGCTGCAGGTGAGACGCAGGAGGCTCGAAGGCAGGGAGAGGCTCTGCCATGGACACACAGCTCACTGCTGGGCTCTGCCTGGAGCTGATTGCATCTCGTGTGCCCCCCTTGCAGGCTGATTGGCAATGGGCAGCTGGAGATGGTAACTGGTGGCTGGGTGATGCCTGACGAGGCCAACTCCCACTACTTTGCCATGATCGACCAGCTGATTGAGGGGCACCAGTGGCTGGAGAAGAACATCGGTGAGAGCTGAGTGGGATGTCGGGCAGGAGGGGCAGCATGTTGGCTGGGGGCCTGCTTGATGTGCCAGTGGGCACCCCCATCCCTGGCAGGAGCCTCCTCATGGGAGGTGCTGAGAGGCCCGGTGCAGGGCTGATGGGTCTCTGTGTCCCCAGGTGTGACGCCCCGGTCGGGCTGGGCTGTTGACCCCTTTGGGCACAGCTCCACCATGCCCTACCTGCTGAAGCGCTCCAACCTGACAGGCATGCTCATCCAGCGCGTGCACTACGCCATCAAGAAGCACTTTGCAGCCACCCAGAACCTGGAGTTCATGTGGAGACAGACGTGGGGTGAGGGGCTGCTGGGAGGTGACTGCAGGGGGGCCCCTGCCGGGCTGGGGGGCAGCAGGGAATAGCTACCAACCACTTTCCTGTATGGATGGCGAGCCGAGTGCCGGGGAGGGAATGTCTCTGCCCTGCTGCTGTTCTGCCCTGAGGGACAGCGCCCGGGTGACCACCTCCGTGCCCATGCCCAGCATTCTGGGAGAGGCTGCTGTGCTCTCTGGGCTCCAAGCGGGTGACCCTGTGTGCCAGGTGTGCTCTGCGCCAGCAGCCTTTCACGTGCCCGTGGGGCTCCCCTGCTTGTGAATAGGCAAGGGAGAACCATTGCTGGTCCTCACCTGTCCTTTGTCCTGCAGATCCAGATGCCAGCACCGACATCTTCTGCCACATGATGCCCTTCTACAGCTACGATGTGCCCCACACCTGTGGGCCAGACCCCAAGATCTGCTGTCAGTTTGACTTCAAGCGCCTGCCGGGTGGCCGGATCAACTGCCCGTGGAAGGTGCCTCCCCGAGCCATCACCGATGCCAACGTGGCAGAGCGGTGAGTGCTGCAGGGGCGAGTGGCTCTGAGCCCCACAGCCCTGTCTGGGAGCCAGCCTCACACCCTGGCCCCCATGGCAGAGCCCAGCTGCTGCTGGACCAGTACCGCAAGAAGTCCAAGCTGTACCGCAGCAAGGTGCTGCTGGTGCCCCTGGGAGACGATTTCCGTTACGACAAGCCGCAGGAGTGGGATGCACAGTTCCTCAACTACCAGCGCATCTTTGACTTCCTCAACTCCCGGACCAACCTCCATGTCCAGGTATGTGCGGGGAGGTCTGGGGCAGCACAGGGGGCTGGAGGAAGCCAGGCCCCACAGGCGGGGGTGGTGGGGATGCCACCTACAGAGCCCAGTGGGAGGGTGGGCAGTGCTGGGAGGGGTGGTGGGAGCCCTGGCTGTTCCCCGTTGGGCTCAGGGCTGCGATCCTGCAGGCGCAGTTTGGGACGCTCTCCGACTACTTCGATGCTCTGTACAAGAAGGTGGGCATCGTGCCGGGGATGAAACCACCCGGGTTCCCAGTGCTGAGTGGGGATTTCTTCTCCTATGCGGACCGGGAGGATCACTACTGGACAGGCTACTACACCTCCCGGCCTTTCTACAAGAGCCTGGACCGGGTGCTGGAGGCCCACCTCCGGTGAGGGGAAGCGGGCCCTGGGGCAGGGTTTGTGTGCAGGGGGCACGGGCAAGGGTCGGCCAGGCAGCACCGGGGAGCCTGGGCAGTCCTGCAGTCTGCGCCCACCTGCCAACACGCTGCGGGTGGCCTGGGCACGGGCCGGGCAGTGCCAAACCCTTGCCCAGCCCCAGGGCGCTGCTTGGCCCGGAGCATTGGGGTGCTGGGGCAGGGACCTTTGGTGACTTTGTCCCTGCACAGGGGGGCAGAGATCCTGTACAGCCTGGCGCTTGCCCACGCTCGCCATGCTGGCGCCGATGGCAGGTACCCGCTCTCCGACTACGCCCTGCTGAGCAATGCCCGCCGCAACCTGGGCCTCTTCCAGCACCACGATGCCATCACCGGTACTGCCAAGGAGGCTGTGGCAGTTGACTACGGAGTCCGGTGCGTGCAGGGGGCCAGCGTGCAGCCCTGAGGGGTCTGTCTCAGATGGGGGCTGGTGGGCAGGGGGCTGGGAGTGTGGTTGGGTGTGGGGGTTCCGTGGGGCTCCTCTCCTGGGGGGAGGTGGGGGATGTTGGGGGAGCTCTGGGACAGGACAGGGGGCCGGTCCCGGGTGGCTCACTCTGCCTGTGCCCCAGGCTGCTCCACTCCCTCACGAACCTCAAGCACATCATCATCAACGCTGCGCATTACCTCGTGCTGGGGGACAAGGACGCCTACCGCCACGACCCTTCTGCACCCTTCCTTGACACAGTGAGCAGCTCCCAGCCCCGCGGCTCCCTGCGCCCCAGCATGCTGGGGGAGCTGTTCCCATGGCCCCGGGGAGCAAAGCCCTGCTTGCCTGCTCAGGGCTGGGTGGGGGCCTGTGGAAAGGGTCCCAGCCTGTGCCTGTGTCCCTGGACCGGGCTGGCAGGGGTGGTGGGTGCACCCCAGCTCTGACCACTCCTCTCCTCAGGATGACATGCGCCCCAGCCAGGACTCCCTCCCGGAGAGAACAGTGGTCAAACTGGACACCTTGCCTCGGTAGGGGCTGTCTGGCTTGCTCTCAGGGCTAATGGGGCTGTGGGAAGGCAGTGAGGGGCTACCTGGGACCCAGCAAAGCAGTGGGTGGGTGCACAGGACTCGTGGGTGGCATGGGGCATGGAGCACCTGGGATGCTGTGGGGCTGGGGTGGCCATCCCTGTGTGCCCCTACCCTGCAGGTTCCTGGTGGTGTTCAACCCACTGGAGCAGGAGCGGCTGAGCATCGTGCTGGTGCTGGTAGACTCCCCACACGTGTGTGTGCTCTCCGAGGAGGGGCAGCCCCTGCCTTCCCAGCTCAGTGCGCAGTGGGGCTCTGCTACGGACATGGTGCCCAACGTCTACCAGGTACAGGGTGCCCCACTGTCACTGCCTGTCCCCATCCTCAGCCTGCACAGCCCACATGTGCCAGCCTTCTGACCTCACACGCTGCCCCCTTGGCTGGATGTCCCGTGAGCCCTCCTCTGTGGCAACAAGTGTCCCCACACCACAACATGAGCTCCCACTGCTTGCAAACCCCCAGTCCCCCATGCACTTCCCTTCCTCAGCAGAGGCCCCAGAAGTTCCAAGCCAGGGTCTTTGCCCCAGTGACGGCTGGCAGGTCCCCGCACGCCAGCTGCCCTCCTGCAGAGAGGCTGGCTCAGGTCTCCGTGTTGCTCGCAGGTGTCCATCCTGGCCCGGCTGCCTGCACTGGGGCTGCGTGTGCTGCAGTTGCACAAGTCCTTCAACAGCCATGCCACGCTGAAGTCCTCCGTGCGCCTGTACCTGCACGGCCGGGACTTGCCTGTGCGTAAGCAGGAGGCCGTACCCGTGCACGTCTTCCCAGCCACCACTGATGACTTCTGTCTGGAGAACCAGCACCTGCAGGCCTGCTTCTCGGGACACTCAGGCTTGCTGCAGGTGAGTGCAGGGGTCTTGACGGGTGGCATGGAGGTGAGGGAGGGGAGGGGGACACAGCACTGCATCGTGACAGATGCGCTCACCGCTGTGCTGGCTGGCACCCCGCAGAGCATCCGCCGAGCTGGGGAGGAGCGGGAGCAGAGGGTGAGCAGTGAGTTCCTTGTCTATGGCACCAGGACCTCCAAGGACAAAAGTGGAGCCTATCTCTTTCTGCCTGATGGCGAGGCCAAGGTACAGGGACCGCCTCTGCGAGCCAGCTGGCAGCTATGCCCGCGGCCACCTGACAGTCCTGCAGGCAGCAGCCTCAGCGCAGCTCTCCTTCTCCCCAGCCCTACGCGCCCAAGGACCCCCCAGTGGTGCGAGTGACAGAGGGACCCCTCTTCTCAGAGGTCGCCAGCTACTACCAGCACATCCAGACTGTGGTGCGGCTTTACAATGTGCCGGGTGAGACAACGTGAGGCTGTGCTGGGGGTGTCACTGGTGCAGGGGTGCTGGGCGATGCTGCCCATGGGTCCCAGCCCCTCACTGCCTGCCCACAGGGGTGGAGGGCCTGTCCCTGGACATGTCTTGCCTGGTGGACATCCGTGACCACATCAACAAGGAGCTGGCCCTGCGCTTCAGCACTGACATTGAGAGTGATGACACCTTCTTCACAGACCTCAATGGTTTCCAGGTATCCCTGGGGAGGGACAGCAGCTGCCCATGGGGGGATGGTGCCCTGGCACCACGGGAGCCACCTCCAGCCACTGACCTCTGTCCCTCGGCAGATCCAGCCCCGCAGGTACCAGCGGAAGCTCCCGCTGCAGGCCAACTTCTACCCCATGCCCACCATGGCCTACATCCAGGACATGCAGAGCCGCCTGACGCTGCACACAGCCCAGGCCCTGGGGGTCTCCAGCCTCGGCAGCGGTGAGCTGGGGCCGTGGGGCTGTGCCTGGGGCAGGGGTCTGCCACAGAGCTGGGGCTGCCCTGGGCGGGGGATGGAGGTGCTGAGGGCTGGGCACAGGGTGCCCTGGTCCTGCTGTCTCTGGGGGTTCTCTGGCTGCCCCCAGCCCTGCAGGAGCATTTCCATGCACGGTGGTGGCAGAGGGGCCATGCGGGGCGGCTGGCTCCTGCTAAAGCCCAGGGTGCTGGGACCCGTTCTCCGCAGGCCAGCTGGAGGTGATCCTGGACCGGCGCCTCATGCAAGATGACAACCGGGGCCTGGGCCAAGGGCTGAAGGACAACAAGCGGACCTGCAACCGGTTCCGCCTCCTCCTGGAGCGCCGTGCCACCGCCAACAAGGTGCATGGGCTGTAAGGCCGCGGGACGGGGCTGTGGTGCAGTGCTGCTCGCCCGGAGAGCTCAGCCCAGCCTTGGGATGGAGCAGGGTGGGGATGTCTGCAGAAAGCCCCACATGCAACTGGATGCAGGGTCTCCTCCCCTGCTGTCCTGTGGCCCTCCCTGCCGTCGTGCTGGCACTGCACTGGGACAGGCCTGGAGCAGGGGGTATGGACAGGGTGGGACCGTGCAGTGGGGTCTGTCCATGTGGAGCCATGCTGCCCTCGTATTCACAGTGTTCTTGTCCCATCCCCTCGCTGCTCTCTATGCATGCTCCATGTCACCCATTCAGAGCTCCAGCTTCTTTTCCAAACTGGCCTCCGTGTTTAAAGCCTTGGGCTTCCCCGGCACCAGGACTGGCAGCCCAGAGGTAACGGCCAGCTTGGCCCCGCTGTCTCTCCCTGTCTCGTGCACTAGCTGCTAGCGACTAGCCTAGCCAGCCCCCGTAGCAGGCCTGTAGTCTGAGCATTGGCTAGCCAGGGTCTGTGCAGGCTGCCCGGCTGGCAGCCACTCTCCCTGTTTGGGTGCTGGGGAGGGGGGTCTTGCCTGGGCAGGGGCAGCTATGGGTGCCCTGTGCTCACAGGTGCCTGTTCAGGTGCTGCTGGAGAGGCTGTGAGGAGCAGGAGGTCCCGTGGGCCCTGTCCAGGCTCTGCCTGGCCCTGCTGCTGCCCTGGCCTTTGCTGAGCCATGTGCTCTTTGGCAGGTGCAGGACAGCCGCCCGATCAGCTTCCCCTCCCTGCTGAGCCACATCACCTCTGTGCACCTCAACGCCGAAGCCTTGGTCATGCCCGTGGCCCAGGAGAAGCCGCCAGCCCTGCGCTCCTTCATGCCCCTTTCCACCACCTTCCCCTGTGACTTTCACATCCTTAACCTGCGGATGCTGCAGGCAGAGGTGAGCTATGCCCCATGAGCAGGGTGGGCAGTGGGGTGGGCAGCGGGACACCTGGGCGGGGGGGTTGCACTTGCTGTCCCCCGCATTGCACCTCACACCCCGGCTCCCCAGCAGGATGACTCCCTACCCTCGGCTGAGGCAGCCCTGATCCTGCACCGCAAAGGCTTTGACTGCAGCTTGGAGGCCAAGAACCTGGGGTTTAACTGCACCACCAGCCAGGGCAAGGTAGGACCAGGCTGCCACCTCCACCCACCGCTGGGTCAGAGGCAGGGCCCCCCACTACGTCCGGTGCCAGGCCTGCCTCCTGCCTTCTGTGTTCACGCCCAGCCAGGCTGCAGGGTGCCCGAGGTCCCCCAGCACCCCAGCACCAGTGGCTGGTCAAGCGTTCCACAGCGCAGCATGCAGCCCTGCTCTGCTCCTTGCCCAGGCAAAGCTGGAGGGTGTTGGTTTCTCAAGAAGTGGGTCTGGAGCCTTCTATGAGCCCTGCACGCCCAGCAAGGAAGGGCAAAGCCTGGGCTGGGCTGGGCCAGTATGGTGCCCTGGGTGCTGTGGGGGGCCTGCGAACTGGCTGCTGGCCCAGCACGTGTGGGGCTGCCCCGTGCACGGCGCTGCACTACCGAGCTGCACCTCATCCCACTCATCCAGGCCACCCATCCTTCTCCCTCCTCTCTCCCTAGCTGGCCTTGGGTGGCCTGTTCCAGGGGCTGGAACTGGGCTCCCTGCAGCCCACCTCGCTGACTTTGATGTACCCGCTGGGCACGGCCTCCAACAGCACCAACATCCACCTGGACCCCATGGAAATTGCCACTTTCCGCATCCGCCTGGGGTAGTGTCTCCTGGAGTGGGAGAGAAGCAAGACTGGCTGGGCAACGTGGGAGCAGCTGCTGAACCCAGCAGCACCAGCATGGCCCAGGAGAGGCTGGGCCAGCAAGCCCGTGGCAGGCAGGCAGGCGCTGGGCAGGAGGTGCCAGACTTGCAAAGGCTGCTGCCTTCTAATTTATTAGTCCTGTGTTCTCTGATAGATTTCCGAAGTGAACTGCTGCGGCAGGGCTGTGCAGACTGCCGGGTGCTGCCCGGGCATAGAGGCCACAGGCTGAGTGCTGCCCTGAGCACAGCACGGCTGGCAGGGGCGGCGAGCCGGGCTCTGCTGCTGCCGGCAGGGTGGGCACAGCCGCCCTGCTGCATTCGCTTGGCTTCCCCAGAGGGTGCCCACCCCGGCGTCTTAGGGCAGGGGCCCGTGCTGCAGTCCCCCAACCAGTGGGGCAGCATGGGGGCTGCCAGGAGCCTGGTGGGGTTGGGGCAGCTGGCCGGGAAGGTGCTGTGGACTGTAGTCTGAGCTCGCCTGGAGCTAGTAGGAAACATGAGGCTGTTTCTAAGGGCCCTGGTCTGTGTCTGGTTTGTGTTTCTTGCACTGTGTGGGAAGCGGGATGGTGCTTGTTGGGGTGACAGGGCAGCACCCCAAGGCAATGTGGAGGCAAGCTCGGAGCTGTGGCCAGGGCCCAGCTGGGTGGGCTGCCAGGGCTGTGCTGCTGTGTTCTGGGGGGGTCCCTGCCCTGCTGGTGCTCTGGGGCTGAGCCAGCTGTGGGGCCTCTGGCACATGTGAGAGGCCGGTGGCACAGCCAGGCACAGCCATGCTCAGGGACAGGCAGCACCTGGTGCTGGCAGGAGCAAGGGGGACAGGGTGCGGACTGAAGTTAGGCAGCTCCCTATGCAAGCAGCACCATCTGGATTAAGCGTGGAAATGGCCTCTCCCAAGTTCAGCACCTTTAGCCCTCTTTTGGTGTGAGCCTAGCAGCCTGGTCTCTACTGGGGCTGCCAGCAGTTGAGAGGCAAGTGATGACAGTCACTGGGGACCCCCTAGCACCCCAGGAAGGTTGGGCCAGCCCAGCAGTGAGGGGATGGACATCATCTGCCACAGCACCCACATGTGCACCCCTGCACAGCTGGAGCGAGCACCTGGCACAGCAGCCTCCCAGGGCTGGGGACTGCCGGCTGTGCTCAGGGCTGAAATGCATGCAGCTGCTGGGGGAGCTGGACCCTGTGGGGTGCTGCCGTGGGGTGCTGCTGGCTGTGCCTGGCGATGCTTTGGTGCCCGAGGAGCCTGGCTGGCCCGTCTGCAGCATCCCAGGGGCCATGGGAAGCCACACCACCAGGAGCATCCTCCCAGTTGCTGTGGGGACTGAAGGGGCTGCCACACTCCCCTGGTCCCCCCGGGGCTAATTACTGCGAGCAGGTGCCAGTGCAGAGGGCCACGGGGGGGGCCAGGTGAGGAACTGGCTGAGCTCTGTCTCGGTTTCCTGCGCAGCATCCCACGGGATCACCCACAGCCCCGCACGCCCACGGCCCCGCGAATGGGCAGAGTGCACGGAGCTGGTGTGGAGTGTCCCCAGCAGCTCAGCCCCTCACGCTGCCCCAGGGACAGCCTGGTGGGGCAGGACCCCCGGCTTGGTGCAGGGCTGGGGGCGTGAGCATGTGGCGGGGCCGTGCTGGGGAGCAGGAGACCACGGCCCTGTGTGGCACAGCGTGCCGCCGGCGGCTCTGTGGAGCCTGGCTAATGGCACAGCTGGCGGGGGGCCAGGCTGCTGGTGCAGGGCCTGCTGCCCACCGGGGGCTGCCGGGGGGCTGCAGCACAACCTGCCTGCCCACAGCCCCAGGGCCAGGCACTTGCCCTGTGGCCCTTGCCTGCAATGCTGGGAGCCCCAGGTGGGGTGAGATGCCCAACCGGTACCCATGGACCTGGTGCCCCACTGTGGGGTGGGGGTGGCACCTCCCATCCTGCACTTGGCCCCTGAGAAGAAGCTCATTAGCGATGCTCCCGCCTCCTGCCCTGGTCTCTGGGGAGCGGGCAGCGAGTGAAGGAGGCTCTAATGGCTCCAAGCAGCTCTTGATGGGCCGCGATGGAGGCGGGAGCAGGAGGAGCTGTGGTTTCTGCCTCTGCTGTAGCCAGAGCTGCCTCTGCCCAGGGTCAGCTGGGAAGATGCAGGGTGGGCTCCTGCTCCGGCTGCTCCTTGCCACAGCTCTGTGCCCCGGCCTCCTTGGGACAGGTACAGCCCCGCTCCCACCCCTCCTGTTCCCTGACCCCATTCTCCCCATCCCTGCTGGGCCCTTGTCCCTTGTAGGCTGCTCCCCGACAGCCCATGATGGAGGCTGGGGGGTCTGCGCCGGGAGGCAGCTGTGCACACTTGGGGATGGTGGTCCAGGTGTGGTGGTGTCGGGGTTGGTCCTGCATGTCTGTGGGGTGAGGGTGCTGTCCCTGTGGGGCGGTGGGGAACAGGGAGGGGGTTCGGCACGGCAAGATGGGAGCTGGCCCACTGGCCCAGGGGCTTTCCCCTCCCATCTGCCACCATCACGCTCCTCGCTTGTGTTTGCCCTTGGGGCCGTGGCAAGTGCTGGAGGTCATGGTGCACACCACAGCAGGCACTGCCGTGTGGGGCTATGCTCAGCGGTGCTGCCCACCGGGCTGGAGCCCTGCTGCCACCCGAGCCCACCCCACGGGCTAAGCTGGGGGCTCCTGTGCTGAGGCCCCCTGGGGCCAGCGTGCTCGAGCCCAGCCTGTCCCTGCCACAGCTTCGCAGGGCTCTGCTCCGCAGCACAGCATCCCTGCAAGGGCCACCACGCTGGAGCTGGTAGCCTGTCCCCGCGGCACCACACTGGCTGCTGGCCCCCCGGCCCGCCCTGCTGCAGGGGTGAAGCTCACAGACTCTGTGGCACCCTGCCGCAGGGGCTGAGCCCCGGTGCCCGCTGAGCTCTCGCGCCTTGCCGCAGCCTCGGTGCAGAACCTGCACCTCTGCGAGGGCTATGCAGGCCCCGACGGCCGCTACCACCCCGGCTTCTACTGCCCACGGCTGAGTGACCCGGCCGACTACCGCTACTGCTGCCGCCGCAGCCCCCTCACCCTCAAGACCTGCTGCTCCCAGCTGGCCCTGGAGGCCCTCACTGGGGTGAACCTCTCCAGCCTGGCCGGCCCCGGGCTCCTCCGGTGAGCCGCGGTGGCTGGGCTGGGGCTGCTGGTGCCCGGGAGGTGGGAGGGGGCGGCGGGGCTGGCCTGGCGGCGCTGGGGGCTTGCTGTGGCTGCGGGGGGCTGGGGTGTGCGGTGCCACCCTGCAGCCCAGAGCGGGGCTCTCGCCGGCGCAGGGTGCCTTGTGCTGGTGGGGGGCCGTGGCCACCCCTTCCTGAGATGTGTTCCCCCGCAACAGGAACCCGCTGGCCCTGCCCTTCGTGGGGCTCTACGGGCTCCTCATCCTCCTCCTTATGGCCGTCGACCTCTTCCACTTCTACCGGACCCGGCGCTGCCGCCTCGGCCGCCTCCTGCCCTGCGCCCGCTGCCTGCCCTGCGGCCTCCCAGGGGGGCCCCGCTCCCCGCTGCCCCCCAGCCGCGCCTGCTGAGGGGGGGGCCGCGGGCAGGGCAGGGTCCAAGGGGGGGGTCCGGGGCTCCCTGCCCGGGGGTGCGGCGGGGCGGGGGGGCAGGCGGGGACGCACACGGACGGACTGAGGGGCACACGAGGTCGCACGTGGCCGGTGGCGGCACCGCCGGGCCGCGGGGGGGCGCTAGAGGTCCCCGCCCGGCCCGGCCCCCGTCACGTGACACGGGCGGCGGCGTCCGCGTTCCCCGGGCGATCGGCGGTGACGCCACGGGAGCGGCGGGAGACGCGCGATGGGGGAGGCGGTGAGCGGCCGCGGGCCAGGAGCGGCGGGGCCGGGGAGGGCAGGGCAGGGCAGGGCAAGGCAAGGTGGCCGCCATGGCCTGGTTGGGCGGGTGGGTGCCGGGTGGGGCCTGGTGTGCAGGGCTCGGTGCCCAAGGCCCGTCCCGGGACAGCTGTGGCCACCGTGGCCGGGTTGGGCGGGTGGGGGCCCGGTGTGGGCCCGCTGCGCAGGGCCCGGTGGCCAAGGCCCGTCACGGGGCAGCCGGGGGCAGCGGGGTCCTGTCCTGGGCCTGTCCCCGGGGCTGTGGGGGCTCAGGGCCATGCCCGGGCCCCCTGACACGCGTGTCCCAGCCGGTGCCCGTTGGCAGGTGACGGCGGGGCAGCTGCGGGAGCAGGGCAATGAGCTCTTCCAGGCTGGGGACCACGCCGCCGCCCTCGCTGCCTACACCCAGGCACTGGACCTGTGCGACGCTGTGCCGGAGCGAGCCGTGCTGCACCGCAACCGGGCCGCCTGCTACCTGAAGCTGGTGAGTGCCGGGCGGGTGCGTCACCGCGGGCCCTGCAGGAACCTGCCCAGCCGCCCTGGCCTGCTGGGGCTGTGCTGCTGGCAGCTGCCCTGGCCTGGCCCCTTCGCCAGCTGCGCACTGGTGCTGAGAGGCCCTGTCGGTCCTTGGGCAGGGTGCTGTCACTCCTCAGACAGGATGGTGCCTGGTGTTTTCTCTCTGCTCACCTTTTCTCCTGGCCCTGCCTGCTGTGCCACCTCCTGGGTGGGCTGTCAGGGCCTGGGCAGGGCACCCTTGTCCATGCCTGAGCTGTGTGTCTGTGCTGGGGCTGTTTCCCAGGCAGTCACAGCTTCTCTGATCTCCCAGCGTGGAACTCTCTGAGGCAGGGTGGAACACAAGGAACCTAGGGTCTCGAGTAGACCGTGAGCACTTGAAAAGCACTGGGGGCCCTAGGGCTTCTTGGGGACCCAGTGAGGTTTGCATTCTAGGAAGGATGGGATGTCCTGCTATACTGGTTCAGTGTCCTCTGATGCTGTTCCCATCCTCAAACTCCACAGTCCTTTCCCTGCTCTGCTCTAAAGCAGCAGGTCCTGCCTCAGCCTGCAGCAGGCTGGGCTGAGTGAGGCCTGCACAGGCAGCACATCAGGCATTTCCCTCTTGCTTGACTCTTTCCTTCTCTCTGCAGGAGGACTATGCCAAGGCAGAGGCTGATGCATCTAAAGGTACTATCAGTGGTGGCTAGTGGGGGACCAGTCTCTGTGCACTGCCCGTGTGGGTGGACTGAAGCCGTTCAGGGGCTGTGCAATAGATTCCCTACTCATCCACAGCCATTGAAGCCGATGGCCGGGACATGAAGGCGCTGTTCCGCCGCAGCCAGGCACTGCAGAAGCTGGGCCGCCTGGACCAGGCTGTCAATGACCTGCAGCGGTGTGTGAGCCTGGAGCCCAAGAACAAGGCCTTCCAGGAGGCCCTGCGCGCCCTGGGGAGCAGCATGCACGAGAAGGTGAGTGGGGAGGCAGTGTGTGGTTTGAGGGCTCCTGTGCCCCTCTCTGTGGGTGGGTGTGGTGGGCTGATGGAGGCGGTGAGGGCTGAGATGCTCTTTCTGCTCTGTCTCAGATGAAGGCCATGTCCTGCACGGACTCAAAGGTAGAGCAGATGTTCCAGATCTTACTGGATCCTGAAGAGAAGGATGCGGACAAGAAGCAAAAGGTCTGAGCTCGGGGGGGCGGAGGGCAACGCAGCTTGGCTGGAAGGCGAGGAGGGGAGGAACGGTATTCCCAGGTCAGCACTGCTGTCTGAATGGTGCTGCCTGGGTGAGGCCAGGCTTCCTGACAGTAAAACATGCTCCCCAGAGACTGGGGGTGGAAGGCGGGTGGGTGCCTGTGGCTTTGCTGGCTGCCCAGCCAGCTCCTGCTGCGGAGGTTCCCTGTGCACAGTGGGCTGCATCCTCGTGGGCAGATGACCCAGACACAACTCTCTTTTTTCCCAGGCTGCGCAGAACCTGATTGTGCTGGCACGAGAGGAGGCTGGAGCAGAGAAAATCTTCCAAAGTGATGGTGTGCGGCTGCTGACGCAGCTCCTCGACACAGCCAAGGCTGACCTGATGCTGGCGGCCCTGCGCACCTTGGTTGGACTGTGCTCTGGGCACCGCTCCCGGGTAGGTCCCACCATAGTCCAGGTCTCCTTTGTGGTGGGGCCTGGCCCAGGGGAAATCAATGTTGGGGAGGCTGCGAAGCGTGTCAGGCAGGGGAGCGTCACTAGTGTCTGCCTGCAGCTGGCTGCAGCTCTGCTGAGCAGGGGAGCTTTGAACTGTCACCTGCCAGACCTGAGGCTGTGAGAGCCTTGTTGCAGTGGGGAGCTATCCTGATAAGGTGCTGGGAGGTGCCAAGGCTTCCCCAAAGTCTCTAGCAGATGGCTGTGCTTGTATTTGCAGACCATGGCCATTCTGGCAGAGCTGGGGGCCCCTCGTCTCTCAGCGGTGCTGGGCGTGGAGCACGAGCAGGTTTCCCTGGCTGCCTGCAACCTTCTGCATGTAATGTTCGAGTCTCTGAAGGAGGGGCTGCAGAAGGACTTCCGTGGCAAGGAGGACGCGGTGGTGCTGGGTGAGTGCCTGCCGTGCTGGCTGCCCGGTGGGGGCTGGGGGGAGCACCCTGGGGAGGCACTGAGTTGCAGTGTGTTTTTCTCCCACTGCCCACCTTGTCACTGCTCCCTGCCGCAGCGCCGGGGCTCTGGCCTAGGGTTAATAAAAGGTTGAGCTGGGGGAGAGGAGCCCCTGGTCATGGCAGCATCTCCTGCCAGCCTTACCATGGTGGAGGTGAGGCCTGTGCCCATGGCACTGACTGCCGGGCACCATCTCTTCTGGAAGATTCTTCCAAGGACCTGAAACTGCTGATCAAGCACCTCCTGGAGCTGCTAGTGCTGGAAGGGGCCTCTGCGCACGGCCGTGACAATGCTCTCAACCTGCTCATCAAGGTGGTGCCCAGGAAGTCGCCAAAGAAGACCAATAACAGCATGAGCCTCTGGGTAATCGACCAGGGTGAGTAGAACAGCGTACCCCTCTGCCTTGGGGTGCTGCGTGCCTTGGCTCTGCCTGCCCACCCCATTTTGTCCCTCGCTGGGGTGACTGACCTCATGTTCTCCTAGGCCTGAAGAAGATCCTGGAGGTGGGCAGTACAGTGTGCGGCACCCCGGGCAGCCTGCCCGTGACGGAGAACAGTCGGATGAGTGCCTCAGTTCTGCTGAGCAAACTTTACGATGACCTGAAATGCGATGCTGAGAGGGAAAACTTCCACCACTTGTGCGAGGACTACGTGAGGTGAGCCCGGCATCCCTGGGGGTGGAGAGGGGGTTCGGTCTCATACAGCCAGCAGCCTTCTGGGGAAGTAGCAGCACCCCAGACCTATTTGCTCTTAGTGGTAAAAGCAGATCGCAGAGCTACCTGAGACCTGCTGTGTTGGGGTTCGGCGGGTGGGGCTGCGTGTGGCTGAAGGCAGTGGGGTGGGACCAGCTTTATCCTTCCTGGTGGTCTTCCCCTGCAGGAGCTGGTTCAAGGGGCCTGAGCTGGCTGGGAAGCTGCGGGCCATCCAGACGGTGTCATGCCTGCTGCAGGGCCCCTCAGATGCGGGGAACAGGGTGCTGGAGCTGGAGGGGATCATGGACAGCGTGCTGTCCCTCTGTGCCTCCGTCTGCGAGGCACACCAGCTGGTAGCAGTGGAGGCACTGATCCACGCTGCCGACAAGGCCAAGCGTGCCTCCTTCATCACTGCCAACGGCGTCAGCCTGCTCAAGGAGATCTACAAGCACAGCGAGAGGGACAGCATTCGCATCCGGGCACTGGTGGTGAGTGTGCCAGGAGTGTGGCGGGATGGGAGGAGTGGCTGTGCTGAGCGCTGTCCCCTCGCTGCTGGGGGATCTTGGAGACGCATTGGGGTGACCGTGAGACCGTTCCTGCTCTGAGTCTGCTCCTGGCTGCAGGGGCTCTGCAAGCTGGGATCTGCTGGAGGCACCGACTTCAGCATGAAGCAGTTTGCCGAGGGCTCCACAATGAAATTGGCCAAGCAGTGCCGCAAGTGAGTGCTGCTGGGTGGGGGCATGGTGGGGCAGCTGGGCAGGGTGCCCCGCAGCCTGGGCTCATGGGGCCCCTCTCCCAGGTGGCTCTGCAATGAGACGATCGACGCGGGCACACGGCGCTGGGCGGTGGAGGGCTTGGCCTACCTCACCTTCGATGCGGATGTCAAGGAGGAGTTTGTGGAGGACAAGGCAGCCATGCAGGCCATGTTCCACCTGGCCAAGGTGCGTGCTGAGTGCTGTGATGGAGGGCCCTGGGTGGGGGGCACCCTGGCGCTGTGCAAATGTGCCAGAGGGGGCTGTGGGTCTCACACTATGGGGCTGGGGTGTGGAAGGGCCCCATGGTGCTGGGTGGGCTCGAGCCCTTGTCTTGTCCTCTCCATCGTGGGTGTGATGGGGGCCCCGTTATCGCTGCAGTCAGAGGACAGGAGTGTGCTCTACGCCGTCGCCTCCACACTAGTGAACTGCACCAACAGCTATGATCATGAGGAGCCGGACCCGCAGATGCTGGAGCTGGCCAAGTATGCCAAGCAGCACATTCCGGAGCAGCACCCCAAGGTGAGCAGGGCACGGCTGCTCTGGGGAGCTGCCGGGAGCCCTGGCCCTGTAGGAGGGCGTGTGGGTGTGACCGAGTCCTGAGTCTCGAGTGAGGACAGGGCCTTCAGGGACGAGGGGGAACACCTCACAGCAGATGGCAGCGGGCGGCAGGCTAGTGCCACCGAGCCAAGTGGTGACTCTGCCTCTGGGATAGGACAAGCCAGACTTTGTGAAGCGCCGGGTGCGGAAGCTGCTGACGGCTGGTGTGGTGTCAGCTCTGACCTGCATGGTGAAGAGCGAGAACCCGGCGCTCACCAACTCCTGCCGGGAGCTGATCTCCAGGTATGGACATGCTGGGGATGGCAGGGAGGGAGGCTGCCGGTGTCCTGCCGGCAAGCTTTTGTGCCTGTGGTGAATGCAAGCTCCTAGGAGAACAAATGGGATGTCTGCGAGCCTGGTGCAGCATAGGCCTGCTGCGGGTGTCCGGGTGCTCCGGCTGCTCTCACTTTGTCCTTAGAGTGTTCCTGGCGCTGGTGGAGGAGGCGGAGGACCGGGGTGGTGTGGTTGCGCAAGGAGGAGGCAAGGTGAGGGGACAGGCCCCGCTGTGCTGCTGGCGTGTGCTGTGCAGTGGGGCTCTGGGGGGGTGGCTGTGGTTTAGCAGGGGACCGTACTGGCTCCCTCGTACATGAGACCAGCGGAAGCTGGGGCTGCTGTGACCTGGCTGCAGGACTGATCACTGTGTCTCTGCCTGCAGGCTCTCATCCCGCTGTCCCTGGAGGGCACTGAGGCGGGGCAGGCCAAGGCAGCTCAGGCCCTGGCAAAGATCACCATCACCTCCAACCCGGAGATGGCGTTCCCTGGAGAGCGGGTGAGTGTTGCCGCTGTGGGCTGCGGGGACGCAGCTGACAAGCAGGGGCCCTGCGTGGGCAGTCAGGGCTGCACAGGGGCTCACGTGGGGAGTAGCAGCGGGCACAGTCTTGGCTGTGCCCCACTGTCTATGCCTGGGCTGCTGCAGCCAGGTGTGTGTCGGCTCTGGGGAAGCATTGGGCTGAGCAGCACGAGGAGGGAGGAGGGACTGCCCTGGTCGGAACTGCCCTGGTCCCAGTGTGCAGCATCTGGGATAGGGTGGGCTTCGGCTCCTCCTTACCCACTGGGAACGGACTTGGCAGCCCTGGGGCTAAAGGCCACAGGGCTGGTGATCCGAGGTGGGATCTGCACCACAGGAACTGCTAGCATGGGTTTGCCCTTTCCTGGGGAGCGGGAGATGGCAAGACCTCTGGTGTTCCCCACTAAGGCCCGATGGCCCAGGCCTGACCATGGGAGCAGCTCTGCCTTTAGGCTGGGCTCAGGGCTCCATCCACGGGGTGCAGAGTCCCTGCCCCTCTCTGAGTTCGTGCCCTGCACTGCTGTCTCCACAGATCTACGAGGTAGTCCGGCCCTTGGTGAGCCTTCTGCGTCTTCAGCGCACAGGCCTGGAGAACTTTGAGGGGCTGATGGCATTAACCAACCTGGCTGGCATCAGTGAGAGGCTGCGGTAGGGGCTGGCCTGGGCCAGGGGGGAGGGGAGGGAGTGCGCTGTCCCTGTCTGGCCCAGAGGTGTGCTACCCTGGGCAGGGAGCGCTCACACACGCCCTGTCCCAGGCAGAAGATCCTGAAGGAGAAGGCTGTGCCCATGATTGAGGGGTACATGTTCGAGGAGCACGAGCTGATCCGGCTGGCTGCAACGGAGTGCATGTGCAACATGGCCATGAGCAAGGAGGTGAGGGCTGGGCCAGGGCCCGTGGGGCTTCTGCGCTGGGCTTCTGGCCCCCTGCACCCCCACTCACCCCCCTCCTCCTCCGCAGGTGCAGGAGCTGTTCCTGGCAGAGGGCAACGACCGGCTGAAGCTGATGGTCCTGTACAGCGGGGAGGAGGATGAGAAGCTGCGTCGGGCAGCCTCGGGGACCCTGGCCATGCTGACCGCCTTGCACCCCCCCATCTGCAAGCGGATCCCCCAGGTGGTGAGTGCCCAGCAGTGAAGCAGGGGGCACTCGGGTCCCCCTGGGACAGCACCCCGTGTTCCATGTTCCCTCCCCACAGTGTCCTGGAGCTGCGTCCCAGTGCTGGCCCCAGGAGACTGGCGCAACCTCTCCTGCCCTCAGCCTGACTCCCGGCTGGGGGTGCTGGGGGCCAGCAGGGCTGCGGGGGGGGGGGCAGCACTGAGCGTGGCTCCCCTCTTCCCCGCAGACGGTGCACTGGCTGGAGATCCTGCAGGCGCTGCTGCTGAGCCCCAGCACCGAGCTGCAGCACCGCGGGGCCGTGGTGGTGATGAACATGATGGCAGCCGAGCGGGAGGTGGCCGAGCAGCTCATTGCCAGCGAGATGCTGGAGATCCTCTCGGTGCTCGCCAAGGACAAGGATAAGCCGCGCGTGGCCCACGCGGCCAAGGAGAGCCTGGCACAGGCCGTGGCTTATGGCCTCATCAAACCCAGCGCCGGGCAGGAGTGAGGGCCCGGCTGGGGGCCGCCTGCACACGATGCTCTGCTCAGGGATGGCTGGCCCGGCCGGGGTCCTGCTGCCCGCGGGGGCTGCGCCCGCTGCCCCGGGGTGAGGGGGAGGATGGGGCTCACCGCTGCCACTGCACCGTCTGCCTTAACCGGGAGGGCCGGCCCGGGGTCCTGCACGCCGGGGCCCGGTACGGCGGCGGGCCCGCCCGGTGACACTGCACTAAAGCTGCTCTTGGACCACGGCCCCGCCTCTGTCCCTGCGTCCGCCGGCGCCGCCCCCTCCCGTCGGTACCGGCGCCGGCCCCGCCCCCTCCCGCCGGCCCCGCCCCGCCATGGCGGCCCCGCGCCGCGCCTGGTTCGTCTTCGGCTTCAGCCCGGAGGAGGCGGTGGGGGAGCCGGGCCCCGGCCCCGGCCCCTGGCGGCTGGAGTCGGGCCCCGAGGGGATCCGCCGTGTCTGGCCCGCCTGGAGCTACGTGGTCGTGGAGACCGGTGAGCGCCCCCCGGCCCGCCCGGTGCTGCCCCCGGTGCCCCGGGACAGCGGGTGCCCGCTCCCGCCCTTCCCCGCCGCGCCGCGATAGCCCGTTCGCCCCGGCCCCTGACGCCGGACCCCCGGGAGGGACCTCCCCACGCCCCCCACGGCGCCGGTTCCCTCGGGATGTCACCCGCTCCCGCAGTGCTGGTCCCGCCGGGATGTCCCGGGGACGGAGTCCTCCTCTTCCCCCGGCGGTGCCGCTCCCCCGAGATGCTCCATTCCCCTCCGGATGTCCCAGTGTCCCTCCCCGCTCCATTGGCCCCCGGGATGTCCCTCGTCCCTGCACCGGTCCCCCCAGAATGTCCCCGTCCCCTCAGGGATGCGCCATCCCCCTCCCAGCGCGGGTCCCCCCGGGATGCTGGCGTTCCCCACCGCGGGCTGTCCCCGTGCCGGTCTCCCCGGGGTGCTCCGTTGCCCCCCGGGCTGTCCCTGTCCCCCTCCCTGCGCCGCTCCCCCCGGGATATCCCCGTCCCTCCGGGACGCTCCGTTATCCCCCGGGATGTCTGCTCGTCTCGTCCGCCGCCCCGCGCCGGTCCCCCCGGGGTTGTCCGTCCCCCCCCGCGCCGGTCCCCCCGGGGTGCCCCCGTCCGTGTCCCACCCACCCACCCACCCCCCCCCCCTCCCCGCGCCGGTGCCCCCGGTGCGGCGCCCCGCTGACGGCCCGGTGCGGCAGGCGCGGGGCTGGAGGTGCGGAGCGCGGGGCTGCGGCGGCCGCTGCCGGGCTGGGCCGAGGCGCTGCCCTCGGAGACGCACGTGGTGCTGCGGGGCCCGGCGGCGGCCCAGGCCTGGCCGCGGGCGGCGGCGCTGCGGGGCGCGGGGGAGGGCGCACCCGCCTGGAGCCGGGCGCTGCCCCCGGAGCCCCGCTGCCCCCCGCCGCTGCCGCTGCTGCCCGGCGGCTTCGCCACGCCGCGGCCGCCCTTCTTCACCGCGCTGCCCGGTGCGCTGCGGGCCCGCCGGCTGGCGCTGGGCCACGAGCACGTCCTGGTGCTGGGCGCCGCCGGGGAGGCCTACGCCTGGGGTGGGGGCAGGTGAGCGCGGGGGGGGGGTCACGGGGCTGGGGAGGGGGGTGTGGGGATGTTACGGGGCTGGGGAGGGGAGTGTGGGACCGTGGAGGGGGCCATGGTGCTGGGGAGGGGGGTATGAGGCCATAGAGGGGAGCACAGGGCTGGGGAAGGGGGAATGAGGCCATGGGGGTGTTACAGGGCCATAGAGGGGAGGTATGGGAACATGGGGGGGGGCTGCAAGGCCATGGTGGGGGGGGGGGGGGAGGCTATGGGGGTGTTATGGGGATGTGGAGGAAGGTGTGGGGCCGTGGGAGGGGGTACAAGGCTGTGGGGCTGTGGAGGGGAGGTGTGAGGCCATAGGTGGTGGTGCAAGGCTGTGAGGGGAAGGTACGGGGCCGTGGGTGGGGGTAGGGGCCATGGGTGGGACAGCAGTGGGTTCCCGGGCGGCTAGGATGGAAGGCCGGAGGGCTGTGGCAGGTCGGTGTGGGATTAAGGATATGGGGCGGGGGGAGGGGCATGGAAGGCAGGTGATGCAGGGATGGACGCCAGGTGTGCTGGGGGGATGCAGAGGGAATATTGGGGGATGCAACAGGGAGGCTGGGGAGGACGTGGGGGATACAGGAGGGACTGCGCAGGATGCAGGTGAGAGGATGTCAGGGTGGGGGTCCCCTCAGGGTCTGAGCCCCCCATTAGCTTGCAGGCTTGATGCAAACTGGTTCAGGTTTCCGTAGTGATGATGGATTAGTCAACACAGTAAAATAATCTAATGAAGTGAGTACATGATCAGTAAACTAATTGACTAATAAACACACCACTCATTACTTCATGATACTGTTGTTATTCATGGTGTTGCACATAATTATTGAGCTGCAATTAATAACTCTTAAGTCATTACATACAGCGCTGTTGAGTTACAGCGCCTTCTCCTTTCCCTGTTCAGCTTGCCAGCAGTTGTACTTGGGTGCAGTGAACAGCCAGAGGCATCGCTCAGTTTAATCTCTTAGAGGTGTTTTTGCACATCCTGCCCGGCTGCCACACAGCCAGTAATGCTTTCCCAGACGATGACTGAGGGCACAGCTCCGGGCCGTCCCTCCGTCCCTCCCTTGGATCTTGTGATTCCTACTGCCTGGCCGGGCGAGGGATTCCTGCTTCTCCCTTTGCCCCAAGGCTGAGGTGTGGTTAACACAAGGTGCCAGTTCCTACCTGTGCTGCCATCTGCGGCGCTTGTACACGGCGTTGCAGCCCCTCATCTATGACTGCTCTGGGTTCCTGCCCCATCCAGCCATCGGGTCCGGCACAGGGGGGTAAACCCCTGCCAGGGCCACGGCATGCAGCGGTGCAGCCTCTGGATCTCAGCGCCGCGAAGATCTGCTGGGAGCCATAGGCCGTTAAAGCTCCGTTGCTCTAGGGCTTGTTACTGGGTGTAGCTGAGGCATCGCTGGGTCTTGCTGAGCCCCATAAATCCATTGGGTTGCAGCTGTACATCCCCAGTGCCACAGACACACACTGGCACTGGGTCAGGGTGCTGGTGTGCGATCAGTCCTGACGGCAGTAACCGTTAGTTGTTAATACCCGTAGGGTGGAAGGGATCAGTGTTCGTCTTAAACCACCAAAGGCTGTCGGTCGTAGTCAGCAGAGCTGTGTGACCTGGCCCATCACCCTCCCTTGATGTTTCTGATCGGCTCAGGAGTGCCTTGTTCCCCATTCTCTGTTGGCTGGTGGCTCTCATAGCCAATGTAAAACTCAGTTTAAATCAGCAGTTGTTGCATTTGCAGATACCACGTTATCTTATCCTTTGCTTTCCCTTTGGAGGAAAGGTTTCTGCACTTGTCAATGTGTATTTTAGGATTAACTGTTTTGGAAAAACTAAATGCCGTGGTTAAGCTTTGGTTGTTTAACAAGGCTGAGAATCCTCTAACGTGTCCTTGTGCCATGTCCTGCAGTGTTGCCGCTCTGCTGTATAACAGCTAGGTGGTGGCTCCACTCGAGCCTTTGTAGCCCCTTTCTTACTGCAGGCTGTGGTCACCTTCACTTGCTTGGGAGCCCCTTTCCGGCTGCTGCGAACCCTGCCTGTGGGCTGTCGGAGCTGCTGCTCGTGCCTGTGGCTGTGCTTGGGGCCCAGCCCTGCTCTCAGCCTCGCTGGGTGCATCTCTTTGCCCTGGTCTTCTGCTGATACCCCCATGAAGAAAAACGAAACATCTTTCCAACATCATTGCCTCAGCACAGTTTTTGGCATTCTGTTCTGACACTTTGATGATCCCCGGGATGCAACACTAGTTACCTGCTACATGCGCCTGAGCTGTTTATTTTACTTTTATAGCCCTTTGTAACTCCTGCTTTTGCAACAGCTTTCACAATTAAAGCCACTGGTGCTTTATATCCCGCTTGCTCACCACAGGCGTAACTGGGCTGTCAGTCTTGGCCCTGTGCATGGGATGCCCTGTGCTGGGCTTCGCCCTCTCACCGGCGCTCGGCTTTTCCCTATTTCTGGTGTGAGCTCTTTCCCTCAGTTGTGGTTATTCCTTCAGCAGCTCAGGGTTGGCTGCCTGAACCCAGGCACTGTGTGTACCTCGTCACCTTCGCCTTCTCCCAGGCTGGGGCTGGCACTGCCTGGCCCCCCCTGCACTGGAGCCATTGGTGCTCAGCGCTGCTGTCAGCACCCGTGGAGGCACAGCTCGCCCAGGCAGGGAGGATTTTGCAGACCTCAGCATGTGGGTCCAGCTGGTGCCACCCTCTGGGATGAGCCCAAACTTGTCCCCTCGTGGGATCCCCCTGCTTTCACTTGTAGGCGTGGGGCTGCACTGATTGCTGACCGCACTGTTAATTCCTGGCTCAGCATGGGCCAGACGAGCTCAGCGACCGGTTAGATGATCAATGGACTAACTCGTAAACATGTTCCTCAGTTCAGAGCTGTGTCATTTGCCGCACTGTTGCACGACAACCCAGACTCTTGTCTCATGGCTGTTGTGCAGCTGCTGCTTGAATTACAGCCTTGCATGCCACAGCCTGCCTGCCCAGCCCGCCAGGCACCGGCGCAGCGAGCACCCACCGGCCTCCCACGTGGCTGGGCACAGGGGCACCCTCCTGCCTCCCCATTGGGGCCCAGCAGAGGGGGGTCCTGGGGGTCCGGGGGCTGGGTTGGGGGCAGGGGCAGCAGCAGGCAGGAAGGGGTTCAGTCAGGACTGTGGGCTCATGGTGGGGCAGAGAGGTGCAAGGGCTGGAGGGCAGTGGGGTATGAGAGGTGTCTGTCTGTCTGTCTGTGTCTCCCCACAGGCATGGGCAGCTTGGCCACGGGACCCTGGAGTCGGTGAAGGAGCCGCGGCTGGTGGAGGCGTTGGCCGGCGTGCCGATGCAGACTGTGGCAGCCGGCGGGTGGCATTCGGCCAGCGTTAGCGGTGAGGGGGCTGTGTCGGGTGGTCAGGGTGGCTGGTGGCAGCGTACAGCCCTGGCTGGACCTGGTCCCAGGGAGCCTGGTGCACGGTGCTGTGCCATGTGCACTGGGTGCCGGTGACCCTGGAGCAGCCAGCTGCTGCCGCTGAGCTTTGCTCTGGGGCCACCCCTGCTGCACTTCCCACACACAGAGGCAGGAGACCTGTACATGTGGGGCTGGAATGAGTCGGGCCAGCTAGCTCTGCCCTCCAAAGGGCTGGCTGAAGAGCAGGCACAGGATGAGGACGCGGGTGCAGGTGAGGGTGCTGCTGGTGGTGGGTGCTGCCAGGTCCTGCAGGGCCACAGGCAGTTTGGTGTGGTTCAAGCCTGCAGATGATGCTGGTGGGGCCTGGTCGCTCCTGGGAACTGAGAGTTGGCTCTTCCCCAGGGAATGCTGAGCTGCCGCCCCGCCAGGAGCAGCCAGCTGCTGAGGGCACCGCGTTCATTTCCATCCAGGCGTTCCCAGCCTTGCTGGATCTGCCGCAGGACCT
The DNA here is from genome assembly GCF_023634085.1 of Falco cherrug. Taxonomy (NCBI): domain Eukaryota; kingdom Metazoa; phylum Chordata; class Aves; order Falconiformes; family Falconidae; genus Falco; species Falco cherrug. The sequence goes on from NC_073703.1 coordinate 3,255,949, forward strand.
GGAGGTCAGCAAGGTCAGCTGCGGGTCCCGGCACACGGCTGTTATCACACGTGAGTTCCTGGCTCGGGGTGGCAGGCAGCACTGGAAGCAGGTTGCTGCCTGGGAGCGGGGTGGGGGTGGCTGGTGGGGGCCAGCGGCCCCCCGTGCTGCAGTGTGGGCGCTGGCTGATGGGTGCTGTCCCCTTTGCAGGAGGCGGCGAGCTGTACACCTGGGGCTGGGGTAAGTGATGCCTTTGCTCTGGGACAGCACAGCACCTCCCCAGGGCCAGCTTTTGTTTTCAGCTTCCTTACTGTTGGCCTCTTTTACTTGTATTTTATCTTTATATTTACTTTATATTATATATATTATTTATACATTTTTATATCTATAATGCACATATATATACACACATTGTATTATTTATATATACAAGTATCTTTATATTTACTTGTATTTTATCACTGTGAGGCTCCATAGCAGAACACTTTCATGGGTTCCTGGCTGGAGCTGTTTGTTATGGGGTGCTCTCACCTTCCTTCCCTCACATCATGGCACGCCTGTGGTGTCTGCAGGTAAATATGGGCAGCTGGGACACAGGGACAATGCCAGCTCTGACCAGCCACGCCGCGTCGAGCACCTGGTGGCCGAGGGGCTGCAGGCAGAGGAGGTGGTGTGTGGGCTCTGGACCACCTACGTCTGTGTGCTGGAGCCGGAGCCGTGAGGGCCCTGAAGCCCACCCCCCCCACCACTACAGCTGCCCGCAGTGAGGAAGACAGAGGCAAGCTCCACTCCTGCCAGGACCCTCAGAGCTGAGGCAGGCAGCCCCCCACACCTGGATCGGGCCAGGTTTAGCCCATGGTGAACTGAATTCACATGCCAGAGTCCAGGCTGCAATGGCACGAGTGCTCAAGGCAACTAAACAAAAGGCTGAACATATTTATTGTATCTATTTTTCCATAATGGCTGTGGTGGTACTTTGTGTTGCGTACAAAGGATGTTCCCAGCTTCCTCCAGCCCCCCTGGAGCCAGCCCCAGCTTAAAGCTGTGCCCAGCCCTCCTCCCCGGGGGCACCTTTGGTCACCCCACAGACACACAAACAGCAGCAGCTATATACACATAAAAGTATTATTTCCATTAACATATATACAGAACAGATTACAGAACAAGGGGAACGAACTGGTAGCATAACAGCAAGTGGGGGGGAGTGTAGTGATAACAAGGTGCAAATTAGCCATGACCAGGGACAAATAACATATATACAGAGCTTCTTTAACAAAGGTGCAAACAGGCCCCCCTAAACAGTGCCCAGGGCTGTGTTGTACCGCCAATGCACTGGGCTCGCTGACCTCTGCCAGGGCGAAGGGTGAGGGAGGGCAGCGGTGGACGGCACAGAGCAGGTCCTGGGGGTAGGAGAAGCTGCCCCCCCTTCCCGATGGCAGGGAAGAAGATCTTGTCTCACTGTAGCTTGCTTCCTTGGTAGCACTGCTTGCTTTGGCACTCCCTGCTGCAGGCTCTGCCCCTCCACAGGGTACAGGCCATACTCCCCGTCAGGCTTGCCTCGCCCCAGGTGCCCTGCTGCTGCCCCCCCAGCAGGGGCGAGGCCAGTGCTCTGGGGCCAAACAAAGCCTGCTAAGGGAATGCCAGGTAAAACAAGCCTGCTGTGATGTTGAGAAAGGAAGATGCTACGGAAATATGCAGGGGAAAAAAAGCCTGCAAGGAAAGGCACTGAGGCCAGCTCTGTGAAATGAAATGGGTCCTGTCTGTCCCCGAGCATGCTCAGCAAGGCAGAGGCCCCGCGTCCAAGCACCAATGGCTTCCCCCGGGGGCAGGAGCCAGCACCCACTGCTATGCTACTCTAATACAACATACTTAAATCTTTAATTACAATTTTTTAAAAACAAGTTTTTAAGAAGTCCCCTTTCACACCCTACCCCAGCAATCAGGAACCCCCCTTGCCCTGCCCCACAAAGAGCCCGGCTGGCTGGTTGCGGGGGGAGCTGTGTAACACTCGGCCTCAGCAGCAACTCACTACAGCTAGGAGAAGCTGGAGCGCCGCAGACAGCATCTCAGGAGAAGGCAGTGGTGGAGTTCAGAACGCGGGAGCTGCTGTCACACTTTGAAGCCTTTGAAAGTTCGCGCTGTGGAGACAAGAAGCAGGAGATGGGGATGAGTGGAGGGAGCGTGCGGCAGGGACAGAGCTGTTGCTTCATGGCTTTGTGAGAAAGCAGGGGTGGCTCCAGGCCAGGCTGCTCCTGCTTGTTTGGGGTTCCCCACCCAGCTCTTGCTTCAGAAGAGGGCAGGAAAGCATTGGCAGCCAGCAGCTGAGAAAGAACTCCGAGCCCTCAGCCTCCAGGAAGCAGGAGGAACCTGTAGCCCAAAGAGCTGCGGGCCAGGAACAGCACGGCTCCCTCCGGCACAGGCTGCCCCTCAGCCGGGGGGGAGCAGGGCAGGGACAGCCATGCCCAGCTGCTGGAGGAAGGGAACGCCGAGCAGGAATCCACCTCCGTGCCAAGCCAGCACCCTGTGCCAAGCCCGGGACCACAGCCTGGCTGCAGGGAAACCCTCGGCACACCCCCAGGGGCACGGCACACCAGCTTAGCTGCCACAGGGAAGAAAGGCGCCTGGCTTTCTGGTGTCAGAAGATGCTAAAGCTTGGGCTCAGCCCATCCTCGTGGAAGGGCAGAGGCTGCTGCAGGACCCCCAGACAGCAAAGCCCCGTCCATCAGTAGGGCACCTTCTTCAGCAGCCAGGGCAGCTTCCCAGCCTTGCTCACCCAGCACACCACAGAGAGAAAAGGTGGGACAACTGCTAGGGTCCCTGTGCAGGCTCAGCGCATGGGGGGACAGCGAGCAGGGTCCCACGCAAGCATTTGACAGATGAGTCTGTGCAGGCAGGAGGAAAAGGCTTGCCCCTGCCAGGGCGTCAGGAGACCCTCCCTCCCACCTCCCACTGACCGAGTTAGGGCAGCACCTGAGCTGTGTGCTGCCAGCCGCCCAGGCCACCACGCTGCAGCCCTGGGAGAGGCTGGGGAGCCACCACCCCCAGAAGGCACAGCATCGAGGGACTCGGACCTCAGGGGGGAGACTTTGCCCAAGCAGCTGGAGACATACCCACCTTATGAGAGCGGCTGCATCATTGCACAGGGCTGTTTTCCAGGGGGGCTGTGCTATATAGGGCTTTGCCCCTGCATGGGGCTGGGAGGTGTCCCCCCCAGCATCAGTGTTTTTCTTGTGTTTGTCTATTCCCCATTGGGCTGCTCAGGGCCTTTATGTGACATGAGCAGTAGTCAGCCTCAGCCACCAAACCTCAATGTTAAGTCCTCTGCGTAGAACTGGCAGGCACTGGCAGGAACAGCCATCCTGCGCGGGGACACCAGGTGCTCTAGGATGAGGGAGCACACCCTCAGTGCTGCCCAGTGAGGAGAGGTGGGTTAAAAGAGGTGAATTACCGCAAATTCAGAATAGCTGCTGGCAACAGAATTAACGCTCTGGTTACGCTGGGCAGGGGCTGTAGGGGTGCACCCACCGCTGAGGGTGGTTCCATTCAGGTGGGACATGTTCTCCTTGTTCTGCTCCCTGCGTCCAGGACGGGAAGGCTTCACAAGCATGCGGCTGGGGGTCCGAGCCTGGCCAGTCTACAGGAAGAAGTGACAGTTAGATGGGACACAAAAATCAAGTAGAGCTAAGAGAGCTGAGCTAGCTTCAATGTTGCTCTGCAGTGCCAGAATAGTTTTACACTCCAGGAGCCCTCCAGGGTCTAGGACCCTGTTCTGATCCCAGAAAAATACAGCACTACACCCACATTTGAAGGACCCCCCAAGCTGCAGGCTCAGCACAGAGGTACACTAGAAATCTGGGCTAGAGGAAGACTTCCCTGAACGCTGCTCCTACCCTCCTCCTCCCTCAGGTCCCAGAAACATCCTGCCAGGACCGCAGCAGCCCAGTGCAGTGGGCTACAGACAAAGAGGTGCTTTTGTACCCCAGGAGCTTGTCAGGGGAGTCAGTGAGACACAGCAGGACAGCAGTCGAGCTCACCCCTCTCCTGCCCAGCCCACCCTGCCAGGCAGGGACTCCCTGGAAAGTTCCTTACCTTCCCTCCAGAAGGTGGCAACCGTGATGTTGGCGAGTGGTAGACGGCTCCTCCAAAAGCTAAACGGATGGTACTGTTGGGTGTGGCCCTGGAGTGGAAGGTGCTGTTGAGCTGAGGGGAAAAGCAGAGCACATGTCACACGGGGGGAAGCCACCGGGTGCACTGCGCTGGGGAAACTGAGGTGGAATTCCCGGCTGCACAGAGCTTCCTGCCTCCAGCGCATCACAGGGCAACAGGCCCACTGGTCCCCAGGGAGAACAGAGGTGCCCACGGCCTTGGCCCTTTCCCTGCCTCCCCTACACCCCAAACCCTCCCCCCAGCTCCATGCGGGACCCCAGCCAGCCTAAGACAGGGCAGGGCTCTAGCCCAGTGACAGCGCTCTGCTCCCACCACAGCTACGCTGCTTCACACAGACCGTTTACCTTCCTTACTTTGCCAGGCGTGTGGGGGCCAAGCACTTGCCGCTTGACAGGTGTTCGTGGGGTGCTGCCATACATCATCTCGGTCTCAATCTGGCGGCTTTTCTTCAGGTGCTGTGGGAGAGATCTGCACTTACTAACTGGTGCAGAGCTGTGGAGCACCAGGGGAAGGGCAGGCTTCTGGCAGCGGGCAATGCCCTGCGGACAGTCTGGCACAGCCAAGCAGCAGCTATTTCAACAGAATAGCAGGCATCCAGAGCCAAGCTGCAGTTGTGGCACAGCTGGGGCCGAGAAAGGGGGTCAATGCACACAGACACCAAAAGCAATGGACACCAGACACACCATCAAAGAGAGGTGACTGCATGCAGAGCCACTTCCAGGCAGAGAATGAGAAGACAGAGCCCCGGGCAGCAGCTGGAGCAGTTTTCCAGCTTGTACAGGCAGGGGACACAGACACGCTGGTATTCAATGCAGCTGAGGCTCCTTCAGGCCAAGAGGCAGCACGCTCAGTTTCACACTCACCCTCTCCTGTTTCTCCTTCTCTTTCTCCAGGTGGTACAGCTGCCACTGCTCCATCACATACTCCAAGAACCGCTGCCCCTTCACCAGGAAAGTCCCCTCATGCTCCTGCTCCCAGGCCTGGACCCTGCTCTCCAGCTCCTCCTGCAACTGATCAAGACACAAGGGCAGTGTCAAGAGACTGCCCTCCTGAACATGGGCATCTCCATGCCCAGAGACACCCCTCGCCGGCTCTCGGTGCTGCCCTTCTCTCCTCAGTCAGCACTACACATGCTTATCTGGGACTACAGATTCTTCTCCAGGGCTGAACCTACCTTGGAAAGTGTCTTCTGCAGCTTCGCTCGCTGCTTCTCTTCTTTCAGCAGATTCCCCCCACGGTTGGTGAAGCGACTGGGGTCAGATGCTTTCTTCTAATACAGAAGGGAGGTCAGGAGACAGCCAAACACACCAACCAGTCCCCCAGCCCACCAAACCCCCCCGTGGGACTGAGGTGCTGAAGAAAGCCATCCCTGCTGCGCAGCAACCCCCCCCCAGACCATACCAGTGCCCTAGGTACAGCACCCCATCCCCTCACTGACCCACTGTGGTTTCCTAGTGCCTCCCTGGTCTTTCCCAACAGCCCCTGGAATACGGGAGCAGAGGCATGCGCTACCCAGTGACCCAGCACCCAGCCAGACAGAGCACATTCCTGCCCAGACAATACCTCCAGTTCCAGGAACAGCTTCCAGTTCTCGTCCCATTTCTGGACAGCCTCAAACAGATCTTTGTGTGTTTCATAGTAGCTCTTCATCTTCTCCACCTCAGCTTCGTGGAGATCAAGCAGGGTCTCTGTATAGTCCTCTGGAGAGAATACAACAGCATGTTCAGGAGGCAACAGGGACTTCCATGCGCCAGCAGGCAGCCCACAGCTCCCACAGGGGAATCGATGAACAGGAAGAGCCAGCACCCACCGTCGTAATAGGGGCTGAAGACTTCCCTCTGCTCCTGACTGTAGAAGCACTTGTCCCAGTAGTCAGCCAGCTCTGCCCGAATTCCTTGAATCACAGATCTAATGTTCTGCAGCTTCAGCTCCTCCAGATGGTCCACTTCCAACTGCAACTGCCAACAAGATGAGAGCACAGACTCAGAGAAGGCAACATGAGAAGAGGAGCAGAACAGGATTTATCTTCTGCATAAGCTGCTTCCTAAGATGAGGTGGTCACCAGCACCAACTCCCAGCTTTTCCACGCATGAGGGCAGGATTTGGCCTGCTCATCTCACACCTGACTGCTGGAAGTGGCTTCTCTACTCTGGCTGAGCAAACAAGTGGAAAACACAGAGCTGCTGCTCCCCAGCCCCAGCCCCTCCAAGAGCACAGAACAGTCCTTACAGCTTTCCTAGTTTTGGCTCTGGATCCAGCCACGTGCACCGCAGAAGACTCTCTCTCCTCCAGAGGAACCTGCAGCCTTTCCCAGAGTGCAACAATTCTGGAGCGCAGCTCTGTGCACACAGCTTCATTCAGGGATCGCTGGGCTTCCAGCTACAGGGGCGAGAGCACGGGGTCAGCACCAGCGCAGCCTGGCCCCGAAGGGCATGAGCAGACCATCTGGTATACTGCACCTAGCGAAGCCACTCACTCAGTTCCCAAAATCTCCTTGCAAAAGCTCCCAAACAATGTTCAAACACACAGGTGTGCTGAAAAGCCAGCACTCACTCTTTACATCGTGATGCCAACCATGCCATCAGCTGCCATGCAGCACTGCCTCAGTGCGCCAACATACCTGCTGCAGCAGATTCTGGAGGGCAGCAATGTTGTCCTCAGACAAACAGAAGGCTTCCTCGTCCTCGGTCACCACATCCCGCTCAAAGCTTGTGTCTGGAGTGTGGTCCAGCTCCTCCATCAGGAGGATGATTTGCCGCTTCCTGCTGACAAACTCTTCCTGCCTTTGCTCCTGGAAGTGATAAGTGGCATTAGAAACCAGCGAGCACCTTGCATGCCACCCACAGTGAGGTCCTCGCTCCCTCTCCGCTTACCTTCACAGCGGTCAGGGAGGCCAAGTGGCGCCTGTAACGATCCAGGTCCTCCAGGCTGGGCACAGCATCACTGTTAATGCAGAACAGGGATGTGCAGAGAATGTCACACAAATCTCGATCTTGTTCTTGCAAGGTTTTCAGCTCCTGCTTCCTGTCCCTTTTCTGCTTTAACAACACTTCCACATGGGTGCGCAAATTCTTTTCCATCTGCAGAATGGTACTTCCTTCCTCCACCTAGAAGATTCCAGAAATCAGTTCTGCCACAACTCTCACAGACCTGACTTAGATATTTAAGCTTCCCAAATGAAGACCTGGGACACAAGCCCTATTTCTGAGCAAGTAGTTCCCCAGGAAAGTGTAAACACAGCAGCAAGGAACAAAATGAGGTGCTGCAAGACACCTGGGCTCCTCACAACCACCTCCCAGCACCCAGCCTGCGAGGAGCCACAGCACCTTTGGCTCTACCAGGCATCAGGAAAAGTGGTTTCAAACAGGCATTTTCTCTGCGAGCTCTGACCTCGCTGAGACAGCAGGGCAGAGGCCAGGCAGCAGCAGAGCGTGGCCAGCGGGGTTCTAGGAGTGAAAAGCACTACTTCACCTGGATGGGCTCCAGCTGGAGCTCCTTGCAGAGGGCGTCAAGCTCCCTCCGACACATGGCGATGCTCTTCAAGAGCCGCTCCTTCAGGTTCTCCTCCTCTGCCACCATCATGTCTAGGAGGTCCTGTGGCACGGGTGTGGTTAGAGCAGGTTGCAGGGACAGAAAGCAAGCGGGGACCGCAGGAGGAGTCTGGCAAGGGCATGGGGCAGGCAGCGCGGGGTGCCCCGCAGGATGGGGCTGCACGGGGCAAGGGTGGCACAGGGATACCCGGGGCTCTCCCAGCCCATACAGGGGGCTCCCGCCGGACCTGGCCCATCTGTCCCAGGGACCTCGGCAGAGTGCTTCCCGGGGGCTCACGATGAACGCATCCTCCTCCCCCCCACCTGACCACCGGGGGGGCCCCGCCTCTCACCTTGATGTGCTTCTTAACGACATCGGTACGCTCCAGGCGCTGCTCCTCGGGGATGCCGATCTCCTCCCAGATAGCCCGCAGAGCCGCCATAGCCCGGTTCAGGCACGACACGGCCTCGGCCGCCAGCACCTCACTGAGGGCAATGGGGCCACCGGCCGTCAGCCGCCGGGAGGGGTTCGGGCCCACCGCCCCCGCCCCGGCGCCCGGTCCCCCCCCCCCCGCCATCGCCGCCCCGGCCGTCGTCCCCCCCCCCGCCATCGCCATCGCCGCCCCGGCCGTCCGTCCCGTCCCCGCCCCCCCCCCCCGCCATCGCCGCCCCGGCCGTCGTCCCGTCCCCGCCCCCCCCCCCCGCCATCGCCGCCCCGGCCGTCGTCCCGTCGTCCCCCCCCCCCCCCCCCGCCATCGCCGCGCCGGCGTCCCCCCCCGCCCCGTCCCCCCCCGCCATCGCCGCCCACCACTGGCGCCCGGGTCCCTCCGGCGCCCGGTTGTCCACCCCACCATCGCCGCCCACCACTGGCGCCCGGGTCCCCCCGGCGCCTTCGCCACCCACCACTGGCGCTAAGGGTCCCCCCCGCCATCGCCGCCCGGGCGCCCGGGTCCCCCCCCGCCATCGCCGCCCACCCCTGGCGCTGAGGTTCCCCCCCGCCACCCCGGGTCCGTCCTCCCGCCCCAAACCAACCCGGTGCCCGGGTCCCGTCCCATCCCCGCCGCTGCCCCGTACCTCTTCCTCATGGCGGCGACACTCTCCGCGCCCGCCGCTGGCCCCGCCGATTCAAACCAACCGCTCCAACGCCCCGGCCGCCAACTGCCGCTGCTCAACCGCCGCTCTACAGCGCGGCCCCGCCCCAAGCCGGCCGCCAGCCAATAGCAGCGAGGAACGGTTGCCGCTTCTAACCAATCAACGAGCGACCCTGGCCCCGCCCTGACGCAGGTAACGGCGCCCCGTGTTTGACAGCGAGCACGTGACCTCGCGCGAGAGCCGCCCCGCGCGGCCACTGGCGGCGCCTGAGCGCCACTGCGCACGCGCCGGGTGTCGCGTGTCCCGTCCCTGTCCCTGTCCCCCGCCCCGGTCTTCGCCACACCGGCACGGCCCCCCCGGCCGCAGCGCCAGCCGAGCCGGATCCGTGCCTGCAGAGATGTTTATTGGCGCTGGGGGGCGGAGGGCAGCCAAGCCCCACCCCCCCGGCCGAGCATCACGCCTTGGCCTCGATCATGGCCTCCATCATCCGGGCGCTGCTGGTGATGGCCGTGGTCAGGAAGATGAACTTGCACCCTGGGGGAGAGGCCCCGGCAATGCCCTGCCAGCCCCCAGGGCTGGGGCATGGCTATACCCCCCTCCCCCAGTGTGTGGGGGACCCACAGACCTCGCCGCCCCCCCGCCACAGGGGCTTCAGCCAGTGCCAACACTGAGCACGGCCGCTGCGCCGAGACCCCCAGGAGCCCCTGCCCACCCCCTGCCCCTCAGCAGGCAGCAGCCCCCCCAACTCCTACCTCTCTCCTTCCCCAGGAACCGGAGCGCAGCGATCTCAGAGAAGGTGCAGCCCCCCAGGAAGACAGCGAGGACAATGCGCTGGGACTCCCAGGCCAGATTGTCCTCCACGCTGCTGTCTGGATGGGGCAGAGTGCTGTCAGACCCACCGCCCCCCCGCCCACCTGCCCCCAGCCTGGCATTACCTGAGACCGAGAACTCGTTGCCATTGAGCCCGGCATTACCTGAGACCGAGAACTCGTTGCCGTTGAGCAGCCGCACGACCTCCTCCAGGCCCAGCCAGCCCCGGCGCTCCAGCACCTGAGGGATGGCAACGGGGGGCTCAGCGGGGCCGCACCAGCACAGCGGGAGGCACTGACCAGCAACGACCACCACCAGCCCCAGCCCCGGGCAGCAGGCCCCCAGAGAACACCCCAGGAGGAGGCCGGGGCTCAGGGGGACAAGCATGGTGCTCTCCAGGGGCAGGGGGGCTCACCTGCTCGATGATCTTGCAGCTCAGGGGGATGTAGGCCCCGCTGAAAACGTAAGCCATGTCCCGAGGCATCTTCAGGTCATATTCTCCGTCCACCCGGGGAATCTGCAGAGACATGTGGTGCTCTGGGTGCGGGGCCAGCTTTGCTCAGGGTTTCCCTGACCCCGTCTCGGGGGGACAGACGCTCTGAGCAAGCCTCTGCCCCCACCTCCTGCCCTGCCACCCCAGGACCAGCAAACACAAAACCCAGGCAGATTGTGCATTGGAGGGACAGGAATGGAAACGTCACCTCTCCATCACCCCAGGACCCCCCCACTGCCCCAGGACAGAGGCCGCAGAGCCGCCTGCCCTGTGCCAGGCAGCTGCATGCAGTTGGAGCAGGGCCGGAGTGCTCTGCAGGTGAGGCAAGCGTCAGCATGGCTGAAGCACCCAGCTCTTCATCACGCTGGTGAAGCCCAGAGCCAAGGCATGCCAGGAAGCCCACAGTGACCCCCTGCCCAGGGGAGAAGCCCCTCCACTGCCCAGAGTGGTGGCAGCAGCTCTGGCCCCGTGCAGTGCGTGTCTCTGGGGGTGCTGAGCCTGCAGACCCAGGCGAGGGCACAGACTGAGCAGAGCTCCTCTGGCACCAGCGCGGAGGCCAGCAGCCCCACAAGGACATACCAACCCCAGCTTCTTGCTTATGGCTCGAAAATTGCTCCTCCTGGCCAAAGAATTAAACGCATCTGTGATCTTTCCTGGAAAACAAGGAGAAACAGCTCAGAGCCTCTGGCTTAATCACAGCGTGGCTGAGCAGAGGGACGTGCAGAGCTGCTGGCTCTAGAAGAGAGCCGGCAGCGGTGCCCACCAGCCCTGCCACCCCCGCAGGCAGAGCCCACTGCCCCATCTGCAGCACCATCTCTGGGGATGTGCTCTGTGCCAGCAGTGCCCATGTTTGCCCCCTGCTTCCAGCCAGCGCCAAAACAGCAGCTCCCGACAGGGCAGGTACCCGCAGGGCTCCCCACAGCCCAGGCTCCCAGGGGACTTGGAGCTGGCTCTCACCGGCAGCGCGGTCCGTCACCAGCTTGCTGACTCTGCTTTCCACAGCAGTCAGGGTCTCTCCAGCTGACTGCTCGGTCAGCAGCCCGATGCGCTTGAGGTTGTGAAAGGTCAGCAAGTGCTCAGGCCCATAGCTCTGGGGAAGAGGGCAGCCGGATCAGTGCGGAGCCCCCGCTGCACGTGGGGAGGCAGCAGGGTGCCACCTCTGTGGGGAGGTGCAGGCTGCTTAGAGCAGCCCAGCAGGCAAAGGGCAGGGGCAGGCAGAGCTCGGGGCACATGCGGAGCCTGTGCGGGCCAGGGCTGTGCTGCAGAGACAGCCTGAGCATCCCTAGGGAACGCTGCTGCCTGGCACCTCATGGCGAGCAGCAGCCGGGAGGGGAAGCCCGGTCTGATGCAATGCTTTCTCTGCTGTGAGTCCCCAGATACACGCACCTGCAGGTACTGGGTTTTCAGCGAGCGGTAGTCTTTGGGGACAAGACCTGTGAGGACCATCAAGGTGAGCTCTGCACCAAGGCTGGGGGGGTCCCAGTGCCACCCCTCCCTGCCCAGCGCAGCCAGACACCTCACCGTTCTCTGTGATGGACAGGAGGCACATCAGGCGCAGGCTCTCGATGGGGGACACCTGTGTGGGAGCAGAGGCTGAGCTGCTGCGGGCCCCGTGTCCCTGCAGCGGCATGGGGCAGCCGGAGAAGCCCGTTCCTCCGGCTCAGCACGGTCTCACCTGCCGGTCAATGTGCTCCTCTATGAAGCTGGTGCTCTCACGGATGTCGAAGCCCTCGAGCAGAGCTGTGGCAGGGCAGGAGGCAGTGTCACTTCACCCACTCCCACTTCACACACCCACCAGCTAAGCAAGCTGGAGTCTGGGCTCAGCCTCCCTCCCCAAGCCCCAGGGAGTGAACGGCGCAGGCTTGCGGTGTTGGGCCTCCTACCCCACCATGCATCAGTCCTCTGAGGACGCAGCTTGACCCTATTTAGGATCTCAAGACCCACCCCAGTACAAACAGTCTGGAAGGACTGTGTGCACACAGGGGGCACCCAGCTGTGAGGCTGCCCAGGCCTGGGGCAGTGGGGCTGTGGGTTGGAGTGGAGGGTGGCAGAGTGAGGATTGGGATGGGGGTAGCAACAGATGTGGGACAGGGAACAGCACTCACAATGTTCAGCCTTGATCATCTCCTGGAAGTCCTGCTTGGTTTTCTTTTTCATGATGGACTCGCAAGCACCAATATCTGCATAACCAAGAAAGATAGATGCTTTGGAGGAGTGACGAGCTCTGCATGCAGCTTGTCACCTCAGCCCCAGCCCCACTGTGGACACCTGCACATACTAACAGTCTCTGCTACCCTGCCCACTCCTCAGATAACCCACCCCTGCGGGGACTAGCAGTACCCTTCCACCCCCACTGCTTTCCCTGGGAGCCCAGGCACCCGCTGCAGCAGCCGAGGGCCTCTCCCTGCCCGCTTCCCCAGCCCCAGCTCCTACGCAGGCTCAGCAAGCGATGCTCTTGCTTTAATCCCTTCAGTTCCTGGGAGACAAAGTTCTTCATCTGCTTGATGTCCATGCCGCGGCGCCGCTGTGGAAGAAAGTGTTGGGAGAGGGGTCTGCCAGAGTCAAGAAATTACTCAATAGGAGTTATGCATCTTGCTCAATTTTATTGGCTTCTAACATTTCTTATATAGCCTCAATACACAAGCATGCTCCCAAAGCAAACATATAACTGGTTATTAGCCCCTAAGCACGCGCTGCTCACACACCACTATTTACCATGATTGGTACAAGCATTCTGTCCATGCAGCTATTTGCGTTAGCTATGTTTTAGCCTTGCGGTTTGTTACTCCCTCTATCTACATTCCGTTCTCTATCTCCCTTGGCCTTGCACACGTCTTCCCTAACAGCTGCAGCTTGTTACAGCCATGGCCTGTTAGTACAATAAAGTTACTTGGTCTCAGGATTCAAGAATAGATCAAGGCCACTTTCTTCTAAACTTCAGCACAACAACTTCAGCACAATTCTAATGCCAGGCCTATTCTAATTCCAGGCCTGGATTGTGCAGATCCTTAGGGATTTTGTGGCCACACTTCTGCAGCCATTCTTCTACAAGAAAGAGCATCCAGGGAGGTGACCTGGCTGCAGAGGGATGGCGCCATGGGTGTCCCACACTCCGGGGTGATACTCACGTCATACTGTGCCTGCAGGTTGCGCGACTTCTGGCTAAGGAAGCCGAACACGCTGGAGAAGTGCTCATTCCGAATCTGGCTGAAGACCTGCAGAAAGCACCGCAGCAGTCGGTGCCGTGCACGTGCCCTGTGCTCCCGTGCCAGCACAGGGCCTGGCCAGCCACAGCCCCCAGCACTGCAACACCGGGGGTGACTCTTGCTAGCAGCCTGAACAGCAGCAAGACAAGGTGGTATCCTTGCTGCGGGGGTCAGTGCCCCAAAATACCAATTGTTCGCCATGACACACCCCTGCATGCAGGGACTCTGCCGACTACGGAAGCCAAGCTGTGCTTGTAGACTGTGTCTCTGGTCTCTGTGCCCTGCCCCATCCGAACCTCTGCTCCAAGGCCCTGCAGCACCCAGCCACTCCCTGCTCATCAGGCTTAGGGGAGGAAATGCCCTGCTCGGCACGTGAAAACTCACTTTGTCCTGGGCATTGAGCAGAACCTTAATGCTCTTGTCAGAAGAGGTGACGTCTGGCCCAAAATCCACACTCCCTGCAGGGAAGGATGAGGAGCTGCTTTGCCCCAGTAGTAGTAACATACACACACATGTCGGCCCTGCTGCAAAAGGCAGCAGAGACAGGGGACACCCACCCAACCGCTTGGTCAGACCGAGAGCTGTCCCCATAGATGGCCTCCAGCAGCACCCAAAGTCAGGGCCATCCCTGCCGGGGGCAGTGGGGGCTGCAGCACGCAGACCCTGGCCCGATGATGCCAGGCACAAACCCCACAGACTCTCGCTACGCAGGTGTGGAGCCCTGTGCCGCCCCGTTGCCTTCTCCAGTGACCTACCACACTTGATGCGGAAGGTGTCGTCCACCAGCCCCTCGTACACCACCTGGGAGCACAGCGCTGTCACGTAGTCCGTGTCTGCAATGAGAGCCAGCACCCCGGCTGCCCTCCCGCTCCTCGCCTGCCCGCCACAGCCCTGCCCAGCCTCCACCTCTGCAGGCAGCAGCCCACGCCTCCCGCTGCTCCCTGCAGCCAGCACAGGCTCTCCCTGCCCCTCCAGGCAAGCTGCCAGCTAAAACTGCTTCTCCTCGGCCAGCCCTTGCCCACTGCCCGTCTCACTCCAACCTACCTCTGTCCATGAGGAAGATGTTGCCAATCTCAGGCCTCCTGCCCTGGCCATCGCCCTCACTCTCCTCCTCCAGGTCCCGCCACAGCTCGTAGCTCATCTGTGAAGAGGCAGAGTGTGCCAGCACCGGGGGGAACAGCCCTAGGCCCCCACCGAGAGCCACAGCCCACCCCAGCACCAGCCCCTCATGCACCATCGCTGTGTGCCAGCCCAGCAGTGTGGGCCATACCTTGGCACACCGGCCAATTCCATAGGCCTTGCTGAAAGGCCCATACAGGGAGTTCAGTAACTGCAGGGCTCGAGCGATGGAGTTGATCCAGCGGTGATCTCCCTCCTGCAAGGATCAGAAGACTTGGGGAGTGAGTCTGGGCAGGCTGGCTGGGAAATGGCTGCCACGTCAGGGGAGCTGGCTAGAGATGGACTGGGGACAGAGCGTGCCCTGGGCTTGGCGCTTCCAGGAAGAACATGCACAGGAATGTTCTGGGATGCCCCAAAGCTACTCGGGAAGGAGCAGAGGAGGGGCCAGCACAGGGGGAGCTGTATGTGGAGGACAGGAGGGATCACAGCCTGACAGAGCAGAGCAGCCACCTCCAGCAAAAGCCACTCCAAGACAGCAGACAAGGCCCTGCTGCAAGCGCTGAGCACACTGAACAGGACATCATGCATCAGCTCTGTGAACAAAGCTCTTCTGTCCTGAGCCCAACAGATGGTCAAGGGAAAGGCAGCATCCCCGCAGCAGCATCCCACTGACCAAGAAGTAGTCGCGAAAGAACTCAGGCAGCTCCATGCTGATGATGTCTTCGTCCAGGGGGAGCAGGTAGAAGGACCATTCATCACAGGTGACATCTGAGTTTGGGACAGGGAAAGGCTACAGTTACCCAGCCCTTGGCAGAAGCGGCCCCACAAATGGGTGTGGGGAGCAGAAAGACAGAGCCTTTCCACAGGGATTCACAACAGGACCCTCTCTCCTCCCAGAAGACAGAGGAGAGGCACCGATGCTATGGTGGGCGCACACCTGCCTGCAGGCAGGCAGCCAGGCTCAAGGGAACCTGCACTTCCTGCCCATGCTCCCATCCCTGCCAGCACTGAGATCCCAGTACTGGGATTCAACTGGGATTCTGCAGCATCAGAGCTACTGCAAGCCAGCCCTTGGGGAGGGGAAGGGGCAGGCACCACAGCTCCACTCACCACCAAAGACTCCCTCTTCCTCCAGCACCATCTCACAAGCATAAAACTGGAAGAGAAGGAGAGACCCTCAGGGCCCAGCCAGGCTCCAAGTGTGCAAAAAAGATCTGGTGATGGAAGGGACCAGCTCATTCCCAGGCATCACAATATTTAGTTTTAAGCATTTCTGGATTAGAGAAGTTTTTGGTGTCTGTAAAAGGAGTGGAAGGCACAAAGGCCGGGCATACACAGCACAGTGGGGTAACTGGCAGCAGAGCATGGTCAGACTGACCTTTTGGGGGCTGAAGATAATCTTGTACTTCCTGCTCCTCCCCGACATCTTGTCGGCATTGACAATATCTACAGACAAAAAACACACGGACTCTGCAAAGGCTGCCCACTGCCCTGAACAGACACAACTCCTCTTGTCTGATGAAGCCCAGGGTCCTGCATCTCACAGAACCTGAAATACCTCAGACAGAAAGCAAAACCCCAGGCGTGGGGCCCATCTGCCAAGGCTACAGACTCACCAAAAGCCCTTCTTGTTATAGTTGAAATTGAAATAGCTAGAGTCCGAAATAAATTCACTAAGTATTTATTAAGGCAGGAAAGCAAAAACAGCGCTGGGCAGCCGGGGAGTTGCAGCTCCATCCAGGCTCACAAATTCCGACAAGTAACACAGCCCTTTTATTCTCATCTTCAAGGCCGGTTTAAGCAAACAGTTATGCTCTCAGTCCCATAGCAAGAAGCTGTACATTACAAACTAAACTATTTTTACACTAAAGTCTAGACGAAGACAAAGTTGTCATAGTAACATGAGATTATGGTTTAACATTGGCCTTGAGGAGGTACATCTCCAACCTCATGGTTAACAGTTAACTCTTTTCTCACTAGACAAAACATTCTCAAATCTGTTACAGCAAGATCATTCCTTTTGTTAAAAACCCCTTTGATCAGCAAATTGCACTTAGTTACTTACGACACTTCTCAAGCCCACTTGACGCTGGTAGCCCAGAGCCACCCACACAGAGCGGGATGCTCCCCACACCTGTGTGTACCACGAGGCAGCTGCAGCCTGAGTCCCAGCGCGGGGCTGAGATGTCACCCAGTGACAGTGGGCAACAGAAAACTGCCCCTCGGCCGCTGACACTCACCGGCAATGTACCTCATCGTCTTGATCCGCGGCCGGACAAGGAAACAGAACCTGCCATCACAGAGGGGAGTGAGAAGCCCCACATACCCAGCTCCGTGTTCCCCAGCCCCTTTCCCTCAGCAGCTCTTCCCTGGGACTGGTCTGGTCCAGTGGAGCAAAACCCTGAGCTGGAAGAGGCGCCTGCCTGCCCCCTCCCCGTCTGTCCCCTGCCTCTTCCCGCCCGCTCCCCAGATCCCTCCAGCCTGGCCCAGCCATGGGGGTGCCGCGGCGGTGCGGGACTCACTGGTCGCTGGTGCTGAGGGCCGGCCGGCTGTCCACCTTGTACAGCTTGTCCACCTCGTGCTGCTGCAGGGAGAGGCTGGGGCGTGAGTGGGCAGAGCCGGCAGCATGGGCAGTGTGGGCAGTGTGGGCAGCACGGGTAGCTGCCCGCCCCGGCCCCGTGGTACCTTTAGGATGGAGACGTTGGCGATGCGGTCCAGAGGGCTCATCAGGTCGGCCTCGATGAACAGGTCCTTCTTCCCGGGGAGCTGAGGGCAGGCCGGGCGTGGAGCCGATGCCACACCGGCTGCCCCTCGTCGCCGGCCCCGGGGCCCAGCCCCCTTCCCGTGCCGGTACCAGGCCCCTCCCGGGTCGACCCCGCTCCCGCCGCCTCCCCAGCGCCGCTCCCGGTGTGCGGGACCCCTCCGGGGCCCGGCCCCGCCTCCCCGCCGGGCCCACCCCGACCCCCGGTAACCTCCCGGAGCGGCCCCGGACCTGCTCCAGCAGGTAGATGAGCTGGTCCCGCGCCAGCCGCTTCAGGATACCGAAGTCGGGCGGCTCGGGCACGTCGCGGCGGCCGGCGAAGGCCATGGCAGGGCGGCGGTGAGCGGCGCGACCCCCGGAACCCCCGAACGCGGCCGCGGCGCCGGCGGAACCCCGCGGCGGAAGTGCCCTGCGCCGTAACAACACAGGAAGGCGGGACAACCAGCTCTGCGCACGTTTATTGGCTGCCGCGGCCCGCCCGCCCTTCCCGGCCCCGGCGGTCACAGGGCCAGGCCGCGCTCCTCGAAGAGCCGCTGCAGCGCCATCTCCAGCGGCGGGCTCGTCCCGCGGAGACCGGCCACCACCCGCGCCGCCCATCGGAAGTACTCCTGCACCCGCTCCGACGACCACCCTGCGGGGACAGACGTGCGTGCGGGGGAGCAGCCCGAGGAGGCTCCGCCGCCGCCCCCCGGGGCCGCCCGGGGACTGTGTGCCAGCAGGGCCCCGGCTGGGCCGCCGCCGCGCCCGGGGCAGGAGGCGGGCCGTGACCGGGCGCTGCCTACGGCACCGAGCGTGCCCCCACCGGACTCGGCTGAGTGGGCCAGGGCATCCGCCGGGGGTCCCGCTCCTCTGGCACGGCCGGCCCTTCCCAGCACTGTGACACCTCTGTCCCCCGCCGCCGGGACAGGCTCGGGAGCGGGGGCTCGGCCATCCCTCAGCACCGCGCAGGGAGCAGGGACCGGCCCAGGGGCAGAGGGGCACCCCCAGCTCACGGCCCGAGCAGCCCCCCTGTGGTGGGGGCAGCCCCTGGGGTGCCCCGGGCTGGTGCTGGCGGCCAGGCCCTGGTGCGGGCTCGTACCTTCCGGGGTGCAGCGGTTTAGGTCTCGCAGGTTGTAGAGCTTGTCGGCGAGCTTGACCAGCTTGGCCTGGGGGCTGCTGCCTGGCGCGTGCTCGACCTGCAGCCGCTTTCGCTCCATCTTGGGCAGGGTCTTGTCATCAGTCACCTCCTCCACGACACGCCGGACCTCCTCCCCGAACTGCTCCTCGATCTCGGAGAAGGTGGTGTCTGTGTCCTCCACCGTGTCGTGCAGGAGGGCGGCCTGGGGTGAGGAGGGGACAGTTGGGGGTCGAGGGCCAGGCCCCCACCGTGGTGGGGAGTGGGCAGGGGGTTACCTGCAGCACGACAAGGTCTGTCACACCAGCCTCGTGGGCCAAGATCCTGGCTACGCCTGTGATGCAGAGCAGAGAGGTGGGGAGGGGGTGCAGGGGGGCAGCAGGCAGGTCCGGGCCAGGGCAGTGGCTTGCAGGGGTGACAGATGGGCAGCGAGGGGTCCCCTGTGATCCCCCTGGTTGGGCAGTGCCCGGGGCTGGGGGGGTGGGGGGTGCAGACCCCGCTGGCACATCCTGTGGGGTGACAGCCTTGGGCAGGCAGGTCCGGGGGGCTGGCAGCCGCCGGGGGGGGCTGTGGGGACAGCAGCCTCCATAGGCACTGTCCGCTGGGGGGTGACGGCGTGGGGGGGGCCCCCATAGCCGAATACGGAGGGGGGGGCGCTGCAGGAGCTCTGCCGGCAGTCGGATGCGGGATGGTGGAGGGGGCCCGGCTCACTCCAGGGGCCGGGGCGGGGGGGTCCCGGGGCCGGGCAGCTCTCTGGGGCAGTGGAAAGGGAATCCCGGGGACTCCCTCCCAGGGTCGGGAGGGGGTCCAGGGGCTCCCCCCCGGCAGGGCTCCGCACCGATGGGGTGGTTGATGTAGGGGGTGCCCTCGGGGTCCTTCCGCCGCTGCGCCTTGTGCTTTCTGGCAGCGAAGTCCGCCGCCGCCAGCAGCCGTGCCGCCTCCGAGCCCATGGCCGGCGCGGCGGAAACGGCGCGGGAGGCGGGTCCCCTCCAGCCGTTTATTGCGCGCCGGGCCCCGGCCCGCCCCGGCCTCGCGGCAGCCGGTACAGCAGCGTCCCGTCGGGGGCGCGCACTTCCGCGCCGGCGGCCGATGGCGGGCCCGGGGCGGCGCTCAGCGCCTTGGCGTCCTGCCGCAGGCGGCGGTGCGGCGGGGGGCAACCCCGGCCCCGCAGCACCCGCCGCACCACGTCGGGGCTGACGCCGAAGCCCTGGGCCAGGCGCTCCAGCGGCCACTCCTCGGGCAGCTCCTGCCGCAGGAACCTGCGGGCACGGGCCCGGTCACCGGGGCCCCCATCACCGGGGCCCCGGTCACCGGAGACGGTCCCGCCGCTCACCGCATCTGCTCCATCGCCTGCCAGGTCAGGGTGCGCTCGGGGGGGCCGCGCTCCCCGCCCAGCTCCCGCCGCAGCCGCTGCAGCCGTGCCGCCACCCGCCGCCGCCGCGCCCTGCGGGGACAGACGTGAGCCCCCGCGGCCCGGGTCCCGTTCCCGTGCCCTGCCCGGCCGCCCCGCACCTCTCGGCCTCCTCCAGCACCGGGTCCGGTGGCTCCGTGTCCCCTGTCCACGCCGCCGCCGTCCGCCGCGGGGTCCCGGCGAGGAGCGCGACCGCTCGCAGCCCTCGCCGCAGCAGCGCCGCCATGGCCGGGACCGGGGCTGGGACCCGGGAACCGGGCGGGGCCGGCGGTGGGGCGGGCCCGGCCCCGCGCCCCGAGGGTCCCGGGCAGCCGGGGGGGCCGGGAGTGCCTTTGGCGGGGGGGACGCTCGGCTGCTGCCGGGCAGGGCGGCAGACAGAGGTAAAGCGGCCCGGGACAGGCAGTGGCACCCGTGCTGGCGCCCGGGCCCCGGTTTATGGTCACAGCAACCGGCCCCGGGTCTGGCTGGGGGCAACCGGGCCCGTCCAGCTGCCCTGGTTCTTGGGCAAGCGCCCACGGGGAGGAGGGCCCTGCGTGGGCATCCCCTCCGCTGCGCTACCTGCGCTTGTCAGGCTGCGAGCGTGCGAGGCGCTGGCGTGGCGCGAGGCGCTGGCGTGGCGCGAGGCGCTGGCGTGGCGTGAGGCGCTGGCGTGGCGCGAGGCACACGTGTGCTTCACGCGAGCAGCGGAGATGGGGAGCTCCTGAGCTGCAACGTGGCTGAAGGTGCCGTCGCTTGTGGCCTCCGCAGTGCTGACCGGGGACCCCGGGGGACAGTTGCCTGAGTGGAAGGACAGCTCACCAGCTTCACCTGGAAGAGGACAGGCAGACATGGAGAGGTGGTGGGAGTGTGGGTGCAGCCCTGTAGGCAGGGTCCGACAGGCGGGGCTGTGGGCAACAGGGATCAGCATGGTGAGGTTGGGAAGGGGCGGGGGGCCATGCTGTGTCACTGAGATCTCCTCCTTACTTCCCACAGCTAATGTGCCCCTTCAGATGTCCCATCTGCTGCACTTCTGACCCTACTCTCAAGTACTTCTGGGCTTCTCGCGTTCCCCTCTCCCAACACATCAATCCTTGGTACTGGGAAACAACCCACTTTCTTCCTTGCCCCTGCAAATGGGATACTACCAGCCTCAGTCAGAGACTTCCAGTGTCCACCAGTTCCCAGAGAAGAGTACAGCATCCCCACCTCAGGGTCTGAGCACCCCAGGGATTCTAAGCTCCATCCAGCCCACCCACTCCTCCTATCCTGGCAAGCCCAGGAACATCCCACAGCTCCCATGGCTGCCCACAGCCCCGGGCCACCGATTTGATCCCCGCACAATGCAGACAGACTCAAGGGAATGTGATACTTACAGTCTTCTGCCTCGTTTCCAGCACCAGGGAGCCACTGGCCTCTCGCCTGCAGCCCCTTGGGTTCGGTGCGGGGCTGGGTAACTGCTGCTGTCCATCCTGCCTGGCCCCACAGCCAGCCCCTGTCCTGTGCCCGCAGGCCCTGCAGTGCATTGTGCTGCTCATGGTAAAGGATGCTCTGGCCTTGAATGCAGAAGGTGCCCGCGGTGGCAGGATCTGAGCCCAGGGCAGCTGGTGGCTGGGCTTTGGCTCTAAATTTGTGTACAAGCTGCTGTCCCAAAGGCCGGACTGCACCTCCCAGGGGCGAGAGCGGGATGAGCATCACTAAGTGGTGAGTGTCCTGGCCTCTGAGGGCATCCAAGAGAAACTGTGGCTGGAAGGAAAGAAAGCAGCCACAGCTTAGCTCCAGAGGCCTTGGGAAGAGACGGGAAGGAAAAGTCTTCTCTAGTCATCTACAGGCACTTGCTAAAGCATTGCCCTGTGCTTTCTCCCCAGGCACACCACGGTCACCCTGCCAGATTCAAATCATCTAAGGGGTCACAGCAGCCGCCTGCCTGATCTGCCTGCAGCCTCATGTCCTCTGCTCATAGCACTGGGCTGAGCTGGAGCAGGGTTTGTGGAAAAATGTGCCAGAGCGGGCTGGGAAGACTCAGTGATGAAGGATCTGACCCACCCCTAGATAATCCTTCACTGCTGAAAGAATTATCCAGACTTTAGGCAGAGTTTGGGTTTGGGGTTCTGTTCTGCTTTGTCTGGTATAGGAAAAGGCAGCTACCATCAGTTCTGACAAATCAAATCCCATCTTAGACTTCTTTTGTTAAATTAAGGGACCACTTCCAATTTCTTGTAAAGTACTAGAAGACTCCTACGTCCTGAATAATTCCTGCAACTCCGGTGCCCTGAGTTTGTCATCATCCTTTTGAGGTGTGTCACCCTTCCAGCTAGGAGCAGGAGGCTTTTCTGGAAGCAGATAGTGTCACTGGAAGAGGCAGTGGACCTTGCAGGGGGTTTCACTAACTACAGGTCCAGAACTAACCCTTCCCCAATACAGCAGGTAACAGCCACCATCAGCATTCCCAAACAATCCTTGTAGCCTAGTGGAGACCACAGACCACAGACTGTGGCCTTCCTCCTCGTCTGGCTTTAGACCAGTAGCCTGGTTTGGGAATCGGTGTGGTCGAAAAGACTCTTGAGACACCCACGCAGATGTCTAGGTCCAAAGCCTGGTTCCCGTGGCACAATCCTCTGGAAGCCCAGCTTTCTTCAGCTGCACACTGTGGCAGTGTGGGACACAGCAGCTCTTGCAGAGCAAGGGTGACTGAAGGGGGAGCCCCAGACCGAGGGCTGAGTCCTACGGGGCTTGGGCACATGCCCTAACTTCGCATTTGAACACGTGCAGTGGACATCATCACCTTCCCTGTGTGGGGAACGGTGTAGTGTAGAAAGCAAGATGTTTAGGGAGAGGCATTGTCTGCAGAATTCACCTGAAGACTTATTTATGGGTTTTTTAGGCATCCCTACACTTCCCTTCAGTCCCTCTTTGCTGTGTGTGCTCCTTTACCACGCCCCTAGCATGTCGGTGCTCCTAGCCTACCCAGGAATTAATTTGATTCAGCTAGGAGAATAACACTGCTGCCCTGAAGCAGCAGCTCACGCTAAGCTGTGTGCTGGGGACAGCGGGATCCAAAAGGCAACATCCCTGTGGTCTGTTCTTTGGAATAGCAAAGAGAGGGATCTTCAAGGGAAAGGTGCTCAGGGGCTCTATGCAGCCAGTTGTCACACTCCCAGTGTGCCCATTTGGAAAGGGACAAAGCTGGTAACTGTATGAAAACCCACAGACCCAGACACTATGTTGGCTCTCATTTGACTGAGCCGCACCAGAGATGCTCAATGCCCATGATTTGTTCCTTGCAATCCCCCCGCAAATGGCTGGCTCGTGTGTTGGCCTTGCAGGATGGATCTGGGCAACCTTCAGTTACCTGGCTCTTGGAGATAATGGTGCAGGACCTCTGGGTGTCAGCTGGTCTGTTGGTTGTGGGGAGCAGCTGGGAGAGCTTATTTATAATGCCCAGGCGTCGGATAAGGTTCTCACGCCGCTGAAGAGCATTGACTCTTTTCTTCTCCTCATATTCCACAATATTCTGGGGTTGCATAGAGTCGTACTGCACACACTGTATCTTAGGAAAGAAGGACCCAAGTTACAGTGAAGTTGAAGCTATCATAATGTGCAAGGGAGATAAAGCCACAGACTGCTCCAAGCCCTAAGGTGAATTACAGACTTTGGGGTGGAGTGGGATAAAGATCCTGATGGAAGCACAACAGGGAAGGGAGAACATGGGTGCTTGCAAGTACCTGCCAGCACAAGCTGTCAACTCTCCGGACTACGGCGAGCCAAACCTCATAGTTCTGTTCCTTCGGAGATACCCACAGCCCAGCACTGTTCCCAGAGCCACGTTTTTGCCTTTGAGAGCCCCACAATGACTGATGAGAGTGAGGTACCTTTCTGTCCCATGCTTTCGTGCTTCTGTAGGTGAGGTGGGTTGTAGGAGCTCTGGTTTTATTATGGATCTGGGATTTGTCCCCAGCTGACTCTCCATGCAGGTCTTCCTTCCTCTTTGTTTTCTTCTTCCTGGTAAGAGCTTCCAACTTTTCTTTTTTCAGGTGGATTTCCTTCAGTTGCTGCCTGCCGTAGAACAGTAGTCTTAGTCACTGGTTCAATAGAAGCCATAATGGCAAAAAGCTATTACAAGGCCTTCAATCCAAGGACATTTTACTGCAGTCAGGAGTTCTCTAACAGACATGATAGAAGCATGCCAAGAAATGGGCCAGGAGTGCTTTTAAGAGAGACTCTCACTGCTGTAAGAAATGCCCTTGAATTAGGCTGTGCCTGCCAGAAGGGTGGAGGATCCTTGTGACATGGTGCCTCAAGAGTCCAAAAGTCAATGGAATATTACATTTGCCTCTCAAGGGTACATGCAAAAGGAAGTTGCTTTGCTTTGGTGACATAGCACATGTGGGCTCTTTCCAGCTCTCACCAGCTTGCTTACACCTGTTAAGCAGCAGAATTGCTCCCAAGAAGGGATCAGAAGCAAGCAGTCGCTATGCCACCCTTGTGAGGAGCGGGTTTTCTGCAGAGCAGCGTACCTGGCACACTCCTCTCGTGCTTTGGATGATGCTGTTTCCTGGAAGAGGGATCTGCTCTGCTTGAAAAATGGCTCATACTTCTCTGTTCCACATGCTGGATAAATGCGCCGGTAACCACCCAAGTGCGAGTTCTCATACTTCTCTGCCTGAGCCAGCCAGGCAGCCTGGTCGCTCTCTAACTCCTCACGTCTGCAAATTGGGAGAAAGCACAGGCAGGGAGCTGCGATATGAGGTTCCAGGTGCTGTACTGGCTGAGGGACAAGGGCCTCGCTAGTGCTTTCTGCCATCTTTCCCCATTTCGGAGCCTGTTTCACACAGGTGCACCGCAGGGAACCAACACAACCTGCACTTCATCTTCTACCTGGAGAATGCTGGTGAAGCATTTCCAGATCTCTCCCCTGCTGCCTTGCTCCTCAGCCTTTTCACCCAACTAACCCAGTTACAAGAGAAGTTTGGTTAAAATGTGCTTATTCAAGGCATATTTGCTGCACTGCATGCTGCTGGGAGCTTTCCTTGCTAGTGGGGAGCTCGGAGCAGCCCAGGCTGCAGGGACAGGTAGAGTCCAGAGCCAACACGCACATGGTCTCCAGCCCAGCGTTATCTCAGGTCTCCTAATTAAAAAGTGAGCTGGAGGGAGTTCCTGCCTCACCCTGCATGGCAGGAAAAGCCTGGGCAGCAGGCTTATCTAACATGGCCTCAAGAAAGGACATGCAGACAGAGAAGTGGGGGGAAGCCCCTCAGCCCTGGGAAAGGATCCCTGCTCTGGAGAAGGGCCCTGTGCCCCTGGGTGCTCTTGGTCCCTGAAGCAGTCACCGTGAGCCCAGGGATGCTGGCACTGCCTGTCAGCCACTGAAGGACATGACAAGCAAGCACAGCTCGATGGGGATGACTCTCTATGAGGCCCAGAGCCGCAGGCCTCTTGGATCTCCTAGCGCCCAGAGACAAGCCCAGACTCTTCCTTGCAGGATGCAGATGGCCTCAGAGATGTCTTCTCAGAGGTTCTATAGCACCACAGCCTCTGGGGGGTTAATTTGGAGACAGACAGCCTTGATTTTTTCCTGCTCTGCCATGCCCCATCTTTTCCCACTGAGGACCTGCAGCACTATGAGGAAGAGCAATACCTGGATGTGCGGGGAGTCTGACGGGCCTGGAGGAGCCGTTCCTTTGCCCGCTGTCTGTCTTCCTCCAGCACCTTCCATTTGTTACAGGCATGCACATTTATCAGGCTGATGGTATCACAGAGAAGAGCATCCTTCACCTCACGGTCTAGGCGAGAGTCTGTGTTGAAGCTGGGAGAGTGGTTCACCTGCCAAAACAAGCAGCTAATTTAACCTGGCAACTCCCAGCTCCCAGCAAGTGCTGCCGGCAGCCAGCTTGCTGGCCCCAGCCTGCCCCACTGCACACTTTCCATGTCTGTTCTTCCCTGTCACAGCAACAAAAAGCAGGAGGCTGCATGCAGCAGCTGGTCCTGTCCTGCAGTGTAATGCCCATCTGCACCACAGGTCACTCAGGTCCCACGCCGCAGGACTACAGGAGCAGGGCAGTGATCATAAATTCAGGATGCTGTTACAGATCAAGGAGTCCTAAAGTTCAGGAAACTCCCTGCTGTTAGAGAGCGTGTACAGGGAACAGGCTCTTAGATCCTGCCTAGCTTACAGCAGGTTGCTTGGCTACTTGTCTTCACAGCCCGTATAATTTTGTGAACGAGATGACCGTTTTTAATCAAACGAGTTCTGTTTATCCCATCACCCCTTGTTCCAGAACCTCCCACAGAGAAGCCAGCCCTCTGCTATCTGCTGCTTCAGGTTGTTTCAACACAGTAGGAGACTCCTTCCTCACCTCTAGCAGCCATGGCTTCAGCTTTCTGTCTAGCAAAATATCAAAACCCAGTATCTCAAAGCAGGCGCAGCCAGTAGTATGGTTTGGAAAGAAGCTTTGGTAATTGTGCTTCACAACAGCGTGAGCTGAAATAAGAGTCTTTATAATAATATCTTCAATATCTTCCCAGAGTTTTGTTGTGTTATAACTGTTTTCTGTCATCCAGGCATTCAGGGTGGACAGTTTCCTGTGTGGAGGACAGGAGACAGTAAGAGCTGACCTGTGATACCATGTTTGTCCCAAACAAAGATGAAAGTAAACCAGTGTCCCAAATGGAGCTTTCCTGCAGGATGTGCACAGGGCATTGCAGGATCTGGACAAGACAGTACCTCTTACTGCCCATCATGTCATCCTGGACGAAGTTTTCATTATGTCTGTTGATGGCATAGTTGGTCAAATGCATGCAGATATCATCCTGAGAGAGGAACCACAAGAGACTTTAATTTACTCTTAACCACAAAGTGTAAACAGAAACAGCCCCATTAGCACTAACCTAGCCACCAGCTCTGCCCACTTCTGTCTCCCCTCTGTGGCAGTGACTTTTGGCAAGGAGTTAACTATGCTGGTGATCTGCTCTCTAGCCAGAAGCTAGAGCTAACAGAGCTCTATCCTCTCTGGTGGAAGGCACAGGAGTCAACGCCACAAATGCCATTCCAGCCAAGGCCTCACAGATAAACAAGGGACTCCCGAGGACAGAAGCTGCAGCAAATTTCTGCAGATTCTTCATCTTCCCTTTGTTCACTGAAAGCAGAAGACCTCTCCAAGACATGCACATATTGTGGCGAGGCGGAGTATATACATGCACAGCTCTGGAAGAAGTGGGCAGACAGCCAGAAGCCCAGTATCTCAGGGCAGCCTGTGACCATAGCACAGTAATCCAACACTACAGTCCATCTTCTGTTGGGATTTTATAGGTTAACAGACCCCTGCTTGCAGATGGGCATGGCCATAGTCTGCACCTTGCTTTCCCAGTTCCCCTCCCTGTCTCTCCTAGGCACCAGATAATACCCAGGCCCCTCTTTTCTGCCTGAAGCACAGGCAGACTTGAGAATGGTGCAAACTTGAGAATGCTTGTAAGGGTAAGAAGCAGTAGGAGGGTGGCCCGGAGGCACTGTGGGGTCTCCATCCTTGCAGGTTTTCAACACCTGACTGACTGAAACCCCAAGAATCACAGAATCACAGGAAGAACAAACCCCAAGAATCCAGACCTGAATGTATTGTTGACCCGGTTTTGAGGAGAAGGTTGGACTCAAGACCTTCCAATGTTCCTTCCAAGTGAAAAAAACCCATGATTCTGTGATAATGCCAGTAAAGAGCTCAAATGTGGGGCCTGGGAGTAGATCTACTTCAGACACTCCTGAAATACCTCCTGTGAGGAGGAGGAGGAGGTATAGAGGGATGGGAGAACAGGAAAGAAGAAAGCTGGGTCCCATGAAACCGACCAGTCCCTGCTTCTTCAAGGTCTGGAATGCCCCTAGGAGAAATTAGGCACTAACACATACAGATACTATGCGGGTTTTTTTGAAACTTGCCTTTTTTACCAGGTTTCTGCTGCTGGGATCAATGTACCTCATGGTGGCAAACCGGGCAAGACCCTCCTTGTAGACAAAAATCCTCAGCGGGTCACAAGATGTGACCAGCACATAGATACGCATGTCAAATTTAAAGCCATCAATAAGGAAAGGCTGTCAGAAAAAAAGGCAGGAGCAATCATGAGACAAAGAACTATTGCTAGGTGTGCTGCCGATTCCTTGAGGATGGCTGCTCTGTCTGCACTGCTTGTGCTGCTCCTTGGCAGCTCAGCAGCGAGGAGAAAGGCAAGCTTTCATTGTGCCTCTGCTGTGCTGCAGCCACCCTGGTGCCCCTGGCAGATCCGGGAAGATGGCAGGGCAAAGGACACAAGCAGGATGCGGGATGCTGGAAAAGCGAGGAGGCTGCAGTCCTCCACCCATATTTGGAGACTGTCCCCATTACCTTAGAGATATACTGCTGACAGATCATATGCTCTCCATGCTTGATCTCCTCTAAATTATGTGTTATGAAGACACCTCTCCCTTGGCAGCCGCTCTCTGGCTTGCAGATGAATGTTCTGGTTTTCCTTGTGCATCTGTAGGCCTGGAAATCTCCATAGCTGCACAAGGAAGGTGTGACTGTTACAAGCTGCAAAAAAACAGCCTCTGAACTCTCTCATACAGTTAAGTACTCAACCTATGGTGCTGCAGGCCAGTACAGACCAAACTTCTGCAGCAGAGGAACACCACACCTGTTCCTGTTTTACATGAGTTACAAATTGGTCCTTGTGTGACCTGACAAAGCTCTCTCGGTTCCACCTTTTACTTGTGCACATCTCCACCTCTACTGGGAAGTTAATAGTGGGTAGTCACCACTGTGGATACAGGACCCAGTAAGATTTTGGCTCTGCTGCTGCAGAGAGAGCAGGACAAAATAAACAAGCCCTATCTACAAAGGGAGGAGGAAGTCACAAGTCTTTACACCCCCTTTTATGCCAGCTCATTAGCAAGCAGGCAGAAGGCTGCAGCTGGAGCATTCTAAGAAGGGTGCAGAGGCTCATGAGCTGAGCACACCTATTGCATTACACGGCTGCTCTTCAGGAGCAGCTCCAGTGGGAGTACAGTGCTTTGAAGAATCAAGCCAATTGGTTATTTTGCTGTAGATGGAGAAGCATGATCTCTCTAGTGGGCACCACATTTAGGGAAAGAGGAAGGAAAGCAGGAAAAATCCCTGACAACAGTGCCCAGAGCAATTAGAGCCCAGGAAATGCAGCCTGGAAAGAAAGATTGAAAAATAGGTCCGTCTTCCGCAGAAACAGGCAGACTGAGAGGCCACATGGCAACAGCCTTCCTGGACATCACACACCATTAGCAAAATGCAGCCAAACCACTGTTCTCCAAGGCCAGTGCAAACAGAAGTACTAAGTTCCAGTATTTCAGCAAAAGTGCTTTAGGTTAGATACTAAGAAAATCATTCTAACCATGGAGGTTGCAGCACAGCTGGGGGTTGGTCTCTTCTCCCAAGTAACAAGCGATAGGATGAGGGGAAACAGCCTCAAGTTGCACCGGGGAGGTCTAGATTGGGTATTAGGAAAAATACCTTCACCAAAAGGGTCATCAAGCCCTGGACCAGGCTGCCCAGGGAAGTGGTGGAGGCCCTGGGGGTATTTAACAGACGTGTAGATGTGGCACTTAGGGACGTGGTTTAGTGGTGGACTTGGTAGTGATGGGCTAACAGTTGGACTTTATGATCTTAGAGGTCTTTTCCAACCTCAACGACTCTTATGATTCTATGAGGAGAGTGCAGTTACAGAACATGTGCCGGGAGCCCTATTTCAAGGTCTGCAGAAAATGGTAAGAATAAAATCTGTTAAGATTAGGTATCTTGTCTCCTTACAACCACACAAACTTTGAGTGCTTTGGTCTCCTTCAGCTACATTTCTATCATTGCTTGCCTGTATATGATCAGAGAAGCCAGGCCTTCTGCCCCGAAGCTCGAGCAATTTGGTGATGGTTTACATCTAACTGTATATGTACTAGCACAGTGACCTGTGCTCTCCCACTATCCTCCACCATCAGTGTGCTCTACTGCAGCGGACAGCAGAGGTGGGGGGCTGTGAGGACAGCCACCACAGCCGTGGGTAGCGGAAGCACCTTGTGCCGCTGTCCTGCACCCTTCTCAGGCAAGCAATGGCTGCTGAACCAGGTGGTGGGGGAAGGCAGCCTGCCACGCTGCGCTGCAGCTGTCACCCCCCCTTCACCCGGTGCTGCTGCAGAAAGACCTCCCACCAATACACAGATTTACACTTCCCACTCGCTCACTGCCTTCTGGCTTTCTGGGTGGGTCCCTCTCCCCAGGTTTAGTCCTTTGGCATGCAGTCTGCCAGCAGCAAGGTACACCCCGCAGAGGATGCCATTCCACGGGCTAATTTGGTCTAATAGGAATTAAATATGTGCATAACTAGAAAAGTGCCTCGGCACTCTGTTCAGTTCCAGGGAAGGTTACCAAGGCCCAGACTGAGACATGAGGTCTCAGAGAGGCCCCCCCCATCCCAGCCCTGGCTGTCAAGCATAGAGGCTCCCACTTCCACATTTCATACCCCTGTTCTCAGCTGCATTAATGCACATCACTCACTCAGCTGGCAGGCACCAAGTGCGGGGAAAGATATTGTATTCCTTGGGGAAAAGCCTGAGCATGCGGTTAAGGTTGCGAGCCAACAAGTCCTTACGGCAGATCTCTATCATGCCTGGAAAATGGTTGATTTTCTGAAAGAGGTGCAGACAAAAAACCAGAATCAGCAAAGGAACAGCAGGGATCCCCCTCGAGGAAAGCCTGCATGTGGAGAAACCGGCACGCAGAACAGGAAGCTGGGCCTGCAGTTGCCTTGAACGCCTGCTGAGGGACAAGGTCACGCTGCAGCTGCTTTATCTGAACTTCACCAGTGTGATTTATCTGCTCATTCCATCTCAGCCCTGAAGCTCTCCCTCACTAGAATATAACAGCTTCAGGAAGGGAGCCGTTTGTCATCAAGAACCATTTATTTCATGCTACATTAAAAGGCTTGGCAGCTTTCCATTTCTCACTACTAACTGCCAAAGTGTTGCTGATGGCACTGTACCAGAGACACAACAGAAGTAAAGGCTTGTGAACCTGCGCCCTCTGGAACCGATGCAGAAGTGGGGGCATGGGTACTAGTTTGGATGCTTCTGTTTCATTCTGTAATATGTTGTTACATTAACAACCCCCCATCTCTCCCTCCTTCCTGAGCTCTTCCTGCTGGGCAGCATTTACATGGGGGCATTTACCTGAAAACGCTTCATATCCATGATGCGCTCCAGAGAGACCGAGTAGTCCGTCCAATACACTGTCCACTCCTCATCTTCTCCCACTTCTTTCAGCCCACAGCACTGTGCTGCCCGGCGTACTGTACCAAAGCAAGCAGATGACAAGGGGCCAGGTAGAGGATATAAGTACGAGGGACTGTTGAATCCCCAAAGTAACCAGGGACAGAGCATGGAACAAACCTCTCCAGCCTGCAGTTCCACTCTCAAGAGATGCAGGGTAATTGGTGGGACCCTTCAGAAAGCTAGAAACAGCAGCTTTAACTGATTAAGTTCACCCCAGCCTCTTGCTGCAGGTGTACTGGGAGCTGTCAGCCCTGTCATTCCACGTGCCTTGGCATCCCAGGGCCCCTCCTCAACTACAGCAGGCTTGAATCTGCCGTGGGTCTGACACCACAGGGGCGGATACAAGCCTTCTGAAGGTATGAGTTTCATGTTTGGAATCAAAAGCTATTTGGCAGCAGAACACATGAGCTCTGGAGCAGAAGCTCGCTGCCAGGATGGTTTGTGTTAGTGCCAGTTCTGAATTTGGCCCCTCACAGGTCTGGGGAGGTAATGAAGGTCAATGCACGGTAGGAACCATTGTGAAATGGTTCTGGCTTCTGTGGTGCTCAGACTGCTGCATCAGCCCTTGCCATGGGTCCCTATCTGCCTCCCATCACTAAACTGCCCAAGCATGGCCCTAGGCGAGGCACCCAGCACCTGTTCCTCTATAAACCCCGTGTTCCTTGTGCAGCTGACCAGCTGTGGCTCTCGACAACACAAATGTGGTTGCACGGCTAGAACAGTCATTAGCAAACTGGCTAATAACATCGACCAAATGCCAGGAGTCTGTTAAGATCAAGCTTGTGGCAGTACAGCACAAGACAGGAGAGGGGACCAGCTCCCTGGAGCACATCACTGGAGATGGAAGGGGGTGGGGGGTGTTGAGGGCTTGCACTGCTGTTGCATGTTTTCTGTCTCTTTAAACCAGAGCACACCCCAGCATAAAGTGTGAAAAACTCCGTACTTTTCTTCGCAGGAGTCCCAGTCACTTGCAACCAATACATACATAAATCAAAAGCGACTGTGCAGTGGAAATTTGGTACCAGCACTCCTCCCTGGCTGAACGGGCGCCCAAGGAGCTTGCTGGTGGTGGGCTGACCCAAAGGGACACGGCAGCGTCTCAGACTCACCGCTCTCATACTTGCAGCTGGTCAGATTGATGGAGGGAACACTGGAATTGAAAAGAGATGACAGAACAGACGCTCAGTGAGGAACCGGGGCCCATCCTGGGCACGAGTGGGAGGGATGGAAGGGTGGCAAGAACTGCATTCCTTCACACACATAAGCAGCCTGTGCTCCACAGAGCTACTGGGCAAATCCCATCTGGAGCCCAGGTGGGCTCAGCAAGCCATGAGGTAACACAGCAAAGAGGGGTCCTTCCTCAGATGCGTCACGTTTGGGATTACTGGGGCAATTTAAAGGAAAGAGCTTTTATTTTCCGATTCACAGGTCCCTGGAAAGCCCCTCGAGCTGCATCCCAGGGGGCCCCTGCTGAGCATCGCCCCGTGGTGGCGGGCAGGCCTGGGCCCTCACTGCCACAGCTCCGGGCCCCGCCGCCGGGCCCCGAGGAGCCAGGCGGTGCGTGGGGCAGGGAGGCGTCTCCAGGGCGGCACGGCCCCCCGGTACCGACAAAGCCCCCGGCGGCCCGGGGGGCTGCGGCCTGCTGGGCCGCCTACCCGCCCGCCTGCCCACCGCACTCGCCTGCTCTTCTTCCGCCTCCTCCGCGGCTCGGGGCCGGGGAGGCCGCTGTGAGCAGCGGAACGGCCCCGCCCGCCCCCGCCGCCAGCCTCCATCGCTCTGGGGCGGACGGCCCCGTTCCCATGGCGACGGGCGGGGCACACACGGGGGCAGCCTCGCTACCGCCCCGCGGGCCATAGAGACCCCGGCTCCGCTGGCTAGAGCGTCCCCGTCGCTGCGCAGCGCCCCCAAGCGAACAGCGCGGAGGTCCGCCGCGCCAGGCCCCGGTGGCGCTCAGCTCGCCAGGAGCCGCGCCAGGTCCTGGCCGAGGCGCAGCAGCTGCGGCTCCGGGAGGAGGTGCTGGCGGATGGCGCACAGGGCCTGCGCCTCGGTGATGTCCTGGTAGAGCGGCGCGGCCGGCAGCGGCAGGTAGCCCGCCAGCTCGCACAGCGCCACGTTGAAGGCCGCCCCCGCCTTGGCGCCGAAGCTGGGCTTGCGCGCCCACAGCAGCACCCGCAGCCCCCGCTCGCCGCCCGCCCCCGGCCCCCCCGGGGGATCTCCTCGCGTGGCCAAGACGTTGTAGGCCAGGCCGGTGTCCGTCAGGTGCTCCGCCGCCCGGCAGACGTCCCGGGCCAGCGCCTCCAGGCCGGCGGGGCCGGCGGCATAGAAGAGGAAGGCGGGCGCCGGGACGCCCGGCAGGAGGCTGAGGCCGCCGGGCGGGCCGAGGGGCCGGGCGGGCGCCGACTCCACCAGCAGCGGGCAGCCCAGGTAGAAGGCGTGCAGGTGCAGGTGGTTGACGGAGGCGCAGCCCCCCAGGCCGTTGAAGCCGACGCGGAACCCCGGGTGGGCGCTGAGCAGGGCCGCCTCCAGCCCGCCGTGCAGCAGCGGCGCCGTCAGGGCCTGCGGCAGCCCCCGCGCCGGCTCGGGCAGCAGCAGGACGTGGCCCCGCTCCAGCGGGCTAACGTTAATGGCCACCAGGAGCTGGTCGGGGGCCGCGGGGCCGCCCCCCGCCCTGCGCAGCCGGAGCAGCACCTCGCCAGGGCGGATCCGGGTGAAGTTGAAGGCCTGGGGGTCGAAGGGCTGCCGGAGGCTGCGGACGGCCTGCGGCGGGCGACGCTCGGTGCCGCGCTGGACGTTGAGCTGGGCCACGAGGCGCATGGGGCCGGGCAAGACGCGGGTGGGCAGCGGCCCCAGCCGGTACCGGAACAAACCGCGCTCCATCCTGTCGTTCCAACCCTCCAGCAGCGCCCGGTCGAAGCGGGACGGCGCGGAGCCCGGCTCGGTGTCCCAGCCAGCAGCCTGCGGGACGAAGTCCTTTTCCCCATAGACAAAGTCCCGGGGGCCGAGTTCGCCCGCTTCCTCCTCGCGCGCCGCCGCCATGCCGGCTACGAGCGCCGGCGGCGGACGCGGCCGCGGCGGGAGGGGGCGTGGCTACAACGCCCCGCCCCGGGGCGCTGCCAAGGGAACGGGTGAGTGACGGGCGGGAGCGGCGCGGCCGCCATGGGGGGCTCGGCCAGCCTGCTGCCGCGGGACGCGCTGGGCGAGTACCAGGTACGGGGGAGGCCGGCCCGGGGCCGGGCGGAGCCGCCGGGGAGGGGGCTGGTGCTGACCCTGGCTCTCCCCGCAGGAGCTGACGTTCCTGAGCAAGCCGGAGATCCTGCTGTGAGTACGGCGGGGGGGCGGGGACCTGATGGCGGTGCTGGCCCGGGGTCCCGCACACCGCGCGGGCGTTCCCCGGGTCGGGGGGGGCGGGCACGGGCTGCCCGGGAGCTGCCAGGTAGGAGGCGGGAGGTGCAGAGCCCGGGCTGGGCCTTCCCCGCCGGCCGGGCTTCAGGGGGCAACGGTCTGCGGGCCTGACCGGCGCTGGCCGCGGGGTGGCCCCCCTGCCGGTTCTCCCCGGCTCTGAACCCCCAGCCGTCCGGGTGGGCAGGCTCCCGGGCCGGCCCCTCACCCCCACTGCCAGCCCTTGGGGTCCCGGGGGCAGGCACGAAGCCCCTGCCCTTGCGGGGCCACCTTGGCTAGCAGGCTGCGGGCCCGGGCCGGCTCGGGCACAGCTGGCAGGGAGCTGTGGGAACGGGCCGGCCGCCTCTGCACCGGGCTGGGGCGAGCTGCCCGCTGCCCTGCCCACAGGGCTGCCTCCCGCGCCACTCACGCCACAGAGCATCTCTTGTTCTTGCCTCTTCAAGTGCCTACAAGAGGTTCAGTGAACTGCTGCCAAAGGAGGAGAGGGAGAATGCCTGCTCCGCACGGGTTCCCAAGAGCCAGATCCTGACGCTGCCTGAGCTGCGGGTACGGTGCCTGGCAGACAGTGCCGCGCTGCTGCTCCCAGCCCAGGGCGTGTTTGGGCAGGGCCTGGTTCACCCGCCGTGGTGCCAGGGCTCAGCCCTCAACCTGCCGCTCCGTAGCCACCTGGGGAAGCTGTTTGTCAGCCACGCCAGCAAACGGCTTCCTCATCCCTGCTGTGCCATGGAGGATCTGGAGATCCCTGCTGCGTGGGGCTGCTGTCCCGGCCAGGCATGGTTGTGCGGTGTGTGAGGGACCGGCAGCAGAGCAGGGAACCAACTCAAGTCCATGGGGTTGGCACCAGCCCGTGGCCAGTGTCTGCCATCAGGGAGCGGGCCCAGTGCTGCCCTGAGCTGTTTGTTCCTGTGTTGGCAGGCAAACCCCTTCCAGCACCGGATCTGTCGGGTGTTCTCCACCTCAGACAATGAGGATGACAGCATGTCCTTTGAAGACTTCCTCGATATGTTGAGCGTCTTCAGTGACTCCGCTACCTCGGACATCAAATCCCACTATGCCTTCCGCATCTTTGGTACAGCTGGGGGCAGATGCCGTGTCCTGGGGTCCCCACACCTTGGGGAGGGGCGGGGATGGGGGTGGATCAGTGTTCGGGAGAGCTGGCAGTGCCCTCAGAGCGCCCATGGGGACGGCAGCTTTAGGAAGTCCCCGTGGGAACTACTGGTTTGACGTGATGATGTGCACAGAGAGATGCAGCGTGGAGCCTGCTGTGCCCTCAGGCTGCCAGGCCCTTTCCTTGCCAAGCACAGGCGCTCGTGGCTGTCTGGGGTTACTGCAGCTCTGGCAAAATGTTACTTTTGTCTCCCCAAAGACTTTGATGATGATGGGACCCTGGACAGAAAGGACTTGGAGAAACTGGTGAACTGTCTGACGGGCCAAGGTGAGGAGTCGCAGCTGAGCAGCGCGGAGATGGAGCAGCTCATCCAAAATGTGAGGACCGTCAGGTGGGGCACAGGCTGCTGCATGCTCCCAGCCACACAGAGCTCACCACTCGCCTTTCCTTCCCCTCCAGATACTGGAGGAGTCCGACATCGACAAGGATGGCACCATCAACCTCTCCGAGTTCCAGCACGTCGTCTCCCGCTCTCCAGACTTTGCCAGGTACAGTGGTCTCCAGCAGCACAGCTTGCCGCAGGGAGCCTGTCTGGGGGGTTCCCCTGCCGCGATCGCTGTGCTGGCATTGGGGTAGAGCCCTTGGTGGCCGTAAGGCAGGGCTACCCTTACGGGGTCTCCTGTAACACGGAGCGAACTGTCCCGTGCTAGCTCTGCAGAGAGCCTCTCCCGCCCAGGGTAACACTGTGTCCCTGTAGCACCGGGTACTTGCAGACTGTCTGTGTGTGATCAAGTGAGGAAGTGCAGAACCTGTCGTGTCTCTTGCAGCTCCTTCAAGATCGTCCTGTGAGAGCAGCTCTCCGGCAGAACTGCTTCTCTGGCTATTGCAACTCTTTGTGGTCTCAGACATTTCCTCTTTCAGTGAGCAGAGCGAGAGAGGCCCCTGCTCCTCACCAGCCCAGCAGTGCCGCACAGTGCCTTAGGCAGGACACCCTCCTGCTCTCCTTCCATGCCTGCTGAAAGGCCATGCCTGCAGAGGTGGGGCCCTGGGAAGCTGCCTTGCCTATAGCCTTGATCCTCTCCCAGGATCAGATTTTAACTCCTTATGCAAAACTGAAGGCAGCTCTGTGGGTGTGGGGAGGCACACAAAGGTGCTTCTGCCTGGGGGCCACACTGCACCGAGCACAGCCCCTTCTCTGCCCTCAGTACCAATTTGTGCCTTCCCCTAGCGGGCAGGGAGCTGCCTCCCCACGCTGAGCCCCTGCACAGCTCTCCCATATTCCTGGGGGCCTTTCTGCTGCCATGTGGATCCATCGCCCTGAGCAATAACCCAAACGTGGATCCATCGCCCTGAGCAATAACCCAAACGTGGATCCATCGCCCTGAGCAATAACCCACACCGTAGATGTGCCATCCAGGGCTGCACAGGACGCAGGACACCTTCTTCCCTGGACCAGCAAGGCACAGCCCCATGGGCAGCACAGCCAGGCTCACCCCTTGGCACTGACCGTGCTGGGGGCCTGCTCTCTCTGTTTTTTCCTCTTCTCCTTTCTCCCCCCTCCTCTGGCTCAAGCTCAGCAGCTGCTTTGCCCGCCCTGGCCTCTTCCTCCCTCAGCTCCTGCGAGGACAAATAAAGGGCTCTGGTTTCACCCTCTCCTCTGTGCCGCCTTTGTCTGGCCGTGGGGACGGCGGAGGGGGCTGCTCTGGCAGTGCTGCGGGACCAGTGCCATGAGGGGTGCTGGGGACACAGCCTCCTGCCAGGCCCCTCTGCCTGCGCGCCAGCCGCAGCTCCAGGGGACAGGTCCCACGTCCTGCTCTGTGACAGCCCCTTCCGCGGGCTGCCTCCCTCCTCCAAGCCCTGGGATTGTTCTCAGCAGCACAAAGAGCTCGGCTCTCCAGCAAGAGGCACAAAGGGAAATCCAGGGCAGGCGAGCAGCTACCTTTGCTGCGGGCAGCGCCGGAGCCCTTTGTGTCTGTTCATCCATCAGGCTTTGCCCTGGCCTGCTGCCAGTCGTGGGCAACGGCTTTGCCTGCAGCGAGCCCCGGCCACTGCCAGTGCTCCCACTGCACCAGCAAGCCTCGCCGGAGCTACTCTGCAAAGCCACATCAGGCTGCGGCACCAGGTGCCAGGGCTGGTGCCTGGGCTGGGGTCCGGCTCGCCCCGCGGCAGCACCGGCGCCGGGGTGGAGCGGCCGACGGCTGTCTCGGGGTGCTGGCGCGGCTGTTTCTCACGTACCGGCTGCTCGCTCCCAGGGGTGCTGGCCCTTCCAGCTCAGTGCCCTCTGGTGCTGATGGTATCTGCGCGCCATGGCGTGCACCCCTGCGGCCCCAGGGGCCACGTCTGCTGGCAGGGCACCAGCCAATGCCTCCGGTGGCTTTTTTGATATCCCAGAACAGGCTGGGCAGGAAGTTTGGTGTGCTGGTCCAGCTGGGAGTGAGGCAGTGTTGGTCCCTGGGGGGGGAGCCTGCCTCAACAGGCCAGCTCGGTGTGGAGCTCACTGCTTCCCTCAGCGCTTCCCAGGCACGAAGGCACACGAGGGCTCACAAGCAGCACCGCAGGTCCTGGCCATCGGCCGTCACCAAGCCAGGTCCTGCTGGCAAAGCAGCAGGGGTCTCCTGGCAGCTGTGCAGGATGGGGACAAGAACCTGCCTGCTCCCTGGGCTGCTGGCGGGGGTCCCACATGCCACACAACACTGTGGTCCTTGGGAAGGGGGCTGCCCTGCTCTCCCAGCCCCAGGCACCCATTTTTCTGCCACCTGGTCACCTCTGCCTTCCTCTGCTTCTCGTGGTGCTGGGACAGCATCACCCCATCACTCTGGAGTTCCCCCCATGGCTCTGCCCCCACCAGAATGCCTGTTGCAGCATGCAGCTCTGAAACAGCAGAGTGCTGCCCGAGCTCATTGACATGGGTGCACAACAAACACCCTGACAGCAGGGTCACAGGGACCCCCTGGCAGCAGCTGTGAGGGTGCATGGCCACCTTCCTGCGGGCCCCGTGCACTCCAGCCCAAGTGCACTGCTTGGCCAAGCACACCAGGACTGCGGGCAATCCAACTGCCAGCACAACCCTCCAGCCCCATCTGTCCATACCTGCCCAGGCGAGGAGCAGCCAGCCATGGGCAGGTTTTCCCACTGACGGCAGCGAGAGCCAGACGTAGTTCCTCTCCACAGGGCCACCACAATGGTTCTGGCCACTGTCGGCCACGGGAAGATGCCTAGCCCTGCCACAGCTGCACGTGTCCAAAGGAGACACCTGGACTTTATATAAAAACCACAAACATTTCTGCACACGCACGCGGGGACGCAGGGGCGAGTCGCTGCCCAGCCCAATGCGGGCCGAGCGTCCCATCCCGCTCCCTCCCCGGGGACACAATTCACATTTTCAACATACCAAAAATGAACCAAGCACAGACACACAGCACATGCTGCGGGGTCGCTGCGCCGGCACCGCCTGGCTGCACACGGGGCTCCGGGTCCTGCAGCGGGACATCACAGTGAATCGGGGCGCAGGGGGGCTGTGGCTGCCCCCTTCTACCCTCTGCATAGAGGGGGGCCGGGGCCCCGCGGAGCCAGCAGAGCCAGGGCCACACCAGCAGCCAGAGCCAGGCACTGTGTCCATCTCTGCAGCAGGGACGCTGGGCTGGGGGACAAGTCCCACGCGTCCCTGGAAGGCACGCAGCACCCCTAGAGCCTCCAGTACCGTCCTGAGGAGCGGGGCCAGAGTGGCCGAGGTGATGCCCAGGGAGCTCCCGGGGAAGCCGAGCCCCGCTGGCTGGGTGGGTGCCACAGCAGCGCGCGGGCTCTGGGCATGCACACACAGACAACACGGAGCCCAGCTGTGGTGCCGCGGGCCGGCGAGGCTCAGCAGAGCAGAAGTGGTCGTGGGCGAGGGCTCGGCTCTCATCCCCGTCACACCACCGAGTCCTGGATCTCGGAGCCCAGGCGCACCCGGGGTCTTTGGCAGGCGGGAGACACCTCCACGAAGCTGTCCCGGACATGGAGGGGCCTCTTCTCCGACTCGGAGAAGGCGCGTGGGGGGCCCGGGGGCTCATGCACGGGGGTGCTGACGATGTAGTTGTCCTGCAAGGCCTGGTAGCCCTTGTGTTCGGGTGCCGTGCTGGGCAGGCTGCTGCCGTTCAGGGGCAGGCTCTCCACCGGCTTGCGGGGCGGCTTCTGGTGCCGGCTGGGGTCACCAGGCTCCAGCAAGGCTTTCATGCCATCACGGTGCCGATGCAGAAGGAAAAGGGCCAGCACAAGGACGGCTGCCGCGAAGAGCACACACATCACCAAGAACTCGGTCCAGTAGGTCTTGCCATCCAGCCGGGCTGCGGTGCTGCCCACCGCTGAGGTGCTCCGGGATGTGCTGACTGTCTCCAGGGCATCCCGGCCGGTGGCCACCTTCCTGCCAGGGTTCAGTGGCCCGTGGGCCAGCTCCTGCACACTCACACAGTAGCTGGCCATCAGCTTGCGGAAGCCCTCTTCCAGCGACCAGCACTCGTAGGTGCCCGCCCGCTCGGGGCTGCCCACCAGGATGAGGGCCCCGTCGGGCAGCACCAGGTAGGAGGCGTTGATGGGCACCCCGTCGTGCAGCCAGCGCCGCGAGGCCAGGTTGGAGAGCAGCTGGCACGGCAGCGGCCGCACCGCATTGGGCAGCAGCTGGATCCGCTGGCATGGGGTGCCTGAGGCTGCGGAAAGACAAGGCATGGGGATGTCAGTGAGGCCATGAGGACCCAGCTATGGGCAGGGGGGGTGATGAGGGGTGCTGAGAGGGAGCCTGGGACACATGGGAGGCCCTGGGACAGTGGTCCCAGCCCCACAGCAGCACCCACAAGAGCTCACCTGGGGGCAGGAGGATGCGGGGACGGGGCTGGGACGCATTGGCCAGCTGGCAGAGCCGCTCCGTGTCAGCGTCCTCGATGTCCTGCGCCCAGAGCCTAGGGACAGAGAGGGGTCAGGGCAGGGAGTGGGTGCCTCAGGGCGCAGGGGGATGGAGAGGGGGTACAGCACTTACTGGGGGTGCGCTGGGGGGTGCAGGGTGGCCCTGCGGCAGGCACCCCGGCTCCAGGCGCAGAAGGGATCCCGTGCCAGCACACACTCCCCACAGCTGCGGTACAGGCTGCAGTTGGCGAAGGGCACCTGAGCCACTGCCGTGTAGGTGGCTGCATAGACCAGGCCCTGTAGGAGGGGGGAACAGGGGGGTCAGCAGGTAGCCCTGGCCCTGGAGCCAGGCAGCCGGGTTGGCTCCTGCACACCCCTACCCTCCCAGGCTCCCTGGCCCCCCAGTCCACAAACAGGACCTGGTCCACGCAGTGCAAACCCACAGCATCCCCCCCCTGCCCCAGCCCCCCCAGCCCGGCTCCTGCCTGGTCCTGGTCCAGCAGCAGCTGGAGAACGGGCTGGCCAGCGGGGAAGAGGCGGATCTCCTCGATGATGTGCACCCCGTGGTTCACACGCACAGCCTTGTGCAACCGACCATCATCTGCAAACACACGCACCGTGCTGAGCAGGGCCAGGGGCACACAGCGCGCCGGCACCCACCCCATCGGCAGCCCGCAGCTGCACCCACCTGTGCCCAGGAAAAGGACATCGTAGGTGCTGTGGAGGCCCTGTGCGCGGTGGACGCCGATCTGCTGGTAGCGCAGGCGGCTCTGCAGCAGCAGCGGCTGGCTGCGCACGGGGCTGTCCATCAGGAAGTGGTCCTTGATGAAGTTCAGCACCCGGTCCGGCATCTGGAGGGACGAGTTGATCTTCAGGTGCCGCGTGTGGCTGGTGATGCACTGGGGAGAGAGGAAGGGGCTTGGCTGGGGTAGGTGGGCAGCTGTGCCATGGAAGCTGCCAGGACAAAGGGAGTGCAGAGGACTGCTCTACATCCTGCACTCGTGCAGGGTCTGAGGAGGCACCTACCGTGCCCGGCCGGGGCTCTGGCACAGGGCCGGTGTCCGTGTACCACTGCTGCGTCTCACGGTTCACCTCCTTGTAGAGCCCGCTGAAGGCTCGCTGCACACTGCGCATGGGGAAGGCGCACACGGCTGAGCTGCCCAGGCCACCCTTGTTCCTGGCAGGGGAGAGGCAAAGCCCACACGAGATCAGGCATGGCAGCTCCACTGAGCCCCCTGCACCACCCCGGGAACCTGAGCACGGCTGGAGCCATCCCACATCTCCGAGTGCCTCGCGGTGCTGCAGGCAGTGGCCCCAGATCCCCTGCCCACTGCTCACCACTGCGAGGTGAAGACTCCGTAGAAGAGCGTCTCCCTCCAGTGCAGCTCCCCCGGGGTGAGCACAAAGATATCTTGCACCACGTTGAAGGGAAAGCCGTCCTCGGGGTGTGAGCAAAGCAGCTGTGCCTTCAGGAAGGTCGTCCACCGCCGCTGCAGCACGCGCTCCCCACCCTGGTCCCCCTGCATGGCACAGTGGGTCAGGGCGCAAAGTCACGGCCGCCTGGCAGCGGGGAACGGAGCAGGAGTCCGTCTGTCCATGCAGCAGTGCCAAGGCCCCAGCAGAGCAGCCCCGGTGTTGGGGAGGCACAAGTGAAGCAGCATCCAAGGCACTCAGGGGAAGGGAAGAGTGACCCAAGAGGACTCTGGCAAGGGGGCGGAGGAGATGGGGAAGGGTCGCTGCCACCAGCGGGGCTGGCTGGAGCAGTAAGCCCAAGCTGCAGCCCTGGGCTGAGCACTTTGGAGCTGTAACTGCCCCAAAGAGGTCTCCCACAGATGTTGGTCCCCTCCTGGGGTGCCCAGGAACTGGGGGACAGATGGGCAGGGTGGTCCCACATCCCCCCAACCCCAGCAGTGAGTGGCATCCTGGGCACGGCCCTCTGTGCACATCCCGCTTCCCTGTGCCCACCTTGCACACACGTGCAATGCGTGAGACGATGGTGTTCTCGAAGTAGTCAAACTCCTTGCCGGTCTCACTGAAGAAGAAGTAGACCTTGTCGTCATCGCCCTCAGGGTTGCCGGCAGGGAGGCTCTCCCGCAGGTAGGCTGAGCCCACGAAGACCGGGTCTGGGGACACAGGCACCCTCAGCATTGCCCCACCGCTGGGGCTGGCCCTTGTCCCCACGCCTCCCCCATCCCGGGGGTTGGAGACCCCGACCCACCGTGCCAGCCCCGGCTCTCACCCTGCAGCCAGTTGAGGGAGTTCTCTGTCTTGAGGGCAATGCGGCTCTCCTGGCTGCGGTAGATGGTCGGCTCGTTGCCCTGGAAGTTGCTGACAGTCCCGGCGTAGAGCTCGCCGTCTGCCAGAGAGACAGTCCCGCTGGGACCCAGCACACACCACCCGGCACAGCCCCGCTCCCCTGCTGGGGTCCCAGCTGGCCTGGCCCCAGTTCAGCCCAGCTGAGCAGCTGGGGCGCTGCAGAGAGGGCGAGGGTGCCACGGCAGCGTGCCTTACCGACCATGACGGCTGTGGACCGGTACTCAGGGTCAAAGGGGCAGCGTCCCTTCCCATCCTCCAGCAGCACCTTCCCTGATGCGTCCCGCTCCAGGCTGAAGTGCTGGACATTCTGCAACAGAACCAGGCTGTCACCCCTAGCACCTGGGACCCCCGCTGCAGGGCCCTGATAGCAGAGAGGAATCTGCATCCCCAGTGGGACCCCCTGGCCCCGCTCCCTGTGCTCACGATGTAGGCGCAGGCAGGACTGAAGGC
This sequence comes from Falco cherrug, assembly GCF_023634085.1. NCBI lineage: Eukaryota > Metazoa > Chordata > Aves > Falconiformes > Falconidae > Falco > Falco cherrug. The sequence goes on from NC_073703.1 coordinate 3,299,072, forward strand.
GCAGGTCCCACAGGTGTAGAGGTGGGTGCTGTTCAGCTGCAGCAGCATCTTGATGTAGTTGTGGCAATCTCTCTGCAGGAGTGAGAGGACCCCAGCTCAGCCCTCCTGCCCACACGCACCCCGGCACAGGGCACAGCACTCCTGTCACAGCCCCCAAACACCCACCAACAGTGGGGCTCACCTGGGGGTCCTTGCCCTTGAACACGCACTGCTTCTTCTTCTCCTCATCTGCACTCCACAGCAGCTGTGGAGAGGGGACAGTCACTGAGAGCCCTCTGTCATGAGCTGGTCCCCACACAACCTCTCCTCAGGCTGGCAGAGCTCACCCCAGCGTCAGTGTCCTCCCCACCTCCATCATGCTGGCAAGGCAGCTGCTGGCTGGGGCCAAGCACCCCACCCCCTGGGGCATCTGCCTCCTATCTGTCCTGAGCAGCTCCTGAACGCGTGGTGGCTTGCACAGACCCCAAATTCTGCCAGGGAGCGTGGGGCAGGGGACTTGGTGGCTTGGTGCTGGTTTGGTGCCCCCTTCCATCCCTGACGGCAGCCCAGCCCCAGGGGGTCCACAGTCCCGTGCTGGGTTTGGCCCCCAATCCGTGGGCTCACCCTGCGAGCCGGTGCTCCGGGCTGGAAGTGGCTGGTGTTGATGGCGACAAGCAGCTCGCGCGCTCCCAGGTACAGGGTGCCGCCGTCCGGGCTCAGCAGCAGGGCCGTGTAGTTGGACACGCCAGGCACCTCGAACCGCTGCACAACCCGCTCGGCCGAGTCTGGGGACCAAAAGCAATGGGCATCAGCCTTGCACAGCCCATGTGGGCCAGCACCCGACCCCTCAGGACCCCTGCACCATGGCTCACTCCTGGCCCCTCTGCACGGAGCTGCCAGGGCCGGATCCGGCTCTCTCCACGTGGTCAGATACACGCAGCACTGCACCACAGTGAGCCGTGCGTGGCCACGATGGTGCTCAAGGGCAGCCTCCTCGCTGCCGCCAGCATGAGCCACTGCCGTCCCTGCGGCCGCGACAAGCACCGGGGCACGCTGCAGCAGCCCTGCCGGCACTGGGCACCACAGCCAGGTCTGCACTCGCTGGCCACGCACAACCCCGGGGCTTCGGCATCCCAGCCTGGCCCCACAGGGACCCCAAGCTTGCAGTGGGGAGAGGTGGGTGCCGGGACCGGCTGCCCACCCCGTGCTGGACACTGGGGCAGAGGCTGCTGGCTGAGTCACGGAGCACCCGTGCGCCCTTCCCGCGTGGGTGGCCTGGCCCCGGAAGCCTTTCCTCTCCCGCAGCCACTCTGAATCAGATGGGCCCGGCTGTGTCAGCGGGACACGTCGGGCTGACTCACGCTACCAACTCCCTCACCCCTGACAGCCCAGGGACACCCTGACCTTCCCCGACCCCCTGCCCGCTCCCAGATCCCTGCTGGGGCAGCCCCGGGGCTCCCGCAAGCCCCTGCTTGGTGCAAGCCAGTAGGAGGCTCAAGGTGCTGCGGTATCAGCAGTGCTGCGGGGTAGGACCCTGCTCCTCTCCCCGTCCCCGGTCACTCCACGAGCCCTGGCTACCGCTGGACAGGCCGGCATCTCCCCCGTCCCCAGGGGCTCAGCACCAGCTCCAGCTCTGCAGCAGCACAGAGGGAGGGATGCTGACCCACCCAGGGCATCCTCCCCCAGGAGTCCTGCACCCCAGTGCTGGGGCAATGCCACAGCAGGCATGGCCCACTGCAGGCAGCGGAGGGGCAGCGGGGGCCCCTGTACCCCGCAAAGCTGTGCTGGCCTGGGGAGCTGTGGGAGCCTGTGCTGGCTGCCAGGGGACCTGTTAGGACAAGACCTGCTTCTTCCAGACAAACCTGCTGGAGGCACATCCAGCGCTTCCAGGGGAGCAGCTCGCCAGCTCCTCCCTCCCACCAACCACAAGCCCCACCAGCCGTGCTCCCCAGGAGCCACCACCGGGTGTACCCTGCCGGCTGGCCCGTGCCCCCCACCCAGCTCCCACCGACAGCCCTGGGGGTCCAGGTCGGGACCCCTGTGTACTGCACATGAGCTGCAGCCCCTGCAACCAAAGCAGCCTCTGCAGCTGGGCAGAGCTGGGCCAGAACCGGTTGGTGCAGGCAGGGCCGGGCAGTGCGGCTCGACATGGTGTGGTACCGCATGGCACGACGCCGAGCTGAGCCGTCCTGCTGGCTGCTGGGCCTCCTGTCCAGCTCAGCGGGTCCCAGATCTGCTGGTGCCACCACAACCATGGCCAGCGGTCATGGGAGCACGTGGTGGGGCCATGTCCACGCCGACGAACCGCAGTGTGCTGAGCCAGGGAGCACTCCCAGCTGCCCGCGCCGGCCCGGCCCAAACCACTGCACCCTCCCAGGCTGCCCCGCCAGCAGCCAGCACGGGACAGGCTCCGCTGGCCGGCAGCAGCTGGATTTGGCCACCTTCTGCTGGCAGCACAGCCAGCCCGGACACACGTGGGCGGCCCCTACCACACCACAGCCCCAGCGCCGGACGATGGAGCTGGGCCCAGCAGCTGCCTGTGGAGCGTGCCCTGCTGCTCACCCACCACACGCCAGCTGCTGGGGGGCTCTCTGCATAGCGAGAGAGGTCTGCAGATCAGGCCCCCCACTTGCCAGGGGCTCTGCCTGGCCCAGTAGCCTCCCGGCTATGTTCCTTCTGGCCCTTGCCCCAGTGCAGCCCTGAGCCCTGATAGGACCATGATGCTGACGGGGGCTGCGGTGGGTCCTGGAGCAGCCCGGGGCCAGGCACAGTATAGCAAGGGGCTGTGCAGAGCCCTGGGGAAACAGCCGAGAGAAGAGGGGGCCCACAGGCACCCAGCTGCCCAAACGAGGATGAAACAGCACAGCAGAGCGGGCAGGCAGAGCCCCCCCGGGCTGGTTCACCCCATCCCACACTCACACTGAAGGCGGCTGCCACCACTGCCCTGCGTGCAGGGACACGAGCACCCCCGGGTGTCCCAGACGCACTCCCCCCCTCAGTGCGCGTCCCGATCCAGGGAAGCATGCCTCTTTGCCCCTGCCCGCCATGCACGCAGCCCCACCACAGCCGCGGGGCTCTGCCCTGTTCGAGCAGCCCAGCCCCAGCAACCCACTGCCCGGGGGGGCCCCGCTGCCCTGAGCCCCAGCCCCACGGCAGGACACGAGCCCCGGCTTGCCAGGCAGGCTGGCAGCATGTTGTGCAGCCTCAGCACCGACGGCTGTCACAAGGCGTTTCCACGCCGGGCGTGGGGAACCCCGCGGGGGGTGGGGGGTGGCCGGGATGCTCAGCCGTCCAGGGAGAGGGGGGCACGGGGGGGACCCGCCGGAGCCCCGTGGGTGGACACTCACCGTGGGCAGCGGACACTCACCGTAGGGCAGGCTGACCCGCGGGACGCGCTCCTGCGCCGCAGAGAGCAGCAGGGCCGCCAGCACCGAGTGCGCCACGACGGGCAGCGCCGGCCGCGCCGCCATCCCGGGCCGGGCCGAGCCGGCCGGGCCTCCGCCGCCTCCCGCGAAGCCGCCCGGGCGCTGCAGACCTGCGGGGAGAGAGGGGCTCAGCGGCTCGGCACGGCACGGCACGGCACGGCTCGGCTCGGCCCCGCCGCCCGCCCGGCGCCGCCCCCGTCCGCCCCGGCCCCGGGGCTGCCCGCCCGCCCGCTCGGGCACCGGGGCGGGACCGCGCAGAGCCCGGCCCAGCCGTACCGAGCCAAGCCGGGCTGCACCGAGCCGTGCCGGTGCCCCGGGCGGGGCGGGCAGCTCGGAAGAGGAGGCGGCCGGTTTCCCGTCGGGACCGCCCCCGCCCCGCCCCGTCGGGACCCGCTCCCGGGACACCGCGGCCCCGTGTGCACCCGGTGCTGCGAGCTTCCCCGCGGGGCACTGCCGCTGCCCACCGGTCCTTCCCGGGCAGCCCCGGCGGGCAGCAGCTTGGTCACGGTCCACAGGGGCCGGTGCTTTGTCCCACGCACTAAGGGCAGCCGCGGGGCTGCCCCGCACCCGCATCCCGGCAGCAGGGAGAACCGGCTGGGCAGGGAGTCCAGGGATGCCTGGCCCGGGAAAGGCTGGCCTGGGGGTGTCTGTCCCTGGGATGCCTGGCCTGGGGGTGTCTGTCCCTGGGATGCCTGGCCTGGGGACAGCTCAGCCTCAAGGCTGCTGCCAGAGCCCGTGCGGGGAGTGCTGTGGCTCCCACAGCCCCCCAGCTCATGCTTCCCACCATCTCCGCTCCTTGCAAAGGCTCTTCCCAGCTGGCTGGCATGCTGCGGTCCCTGCTGGGGGGCTGCGGTCCCTGCTGGGGGCTGTGGCCTCTGCCCCAGCACAGCCCAGCACTCCCTGCCCTCCCTCCAGAAACTATGGGCTGCCACGGGGCACAGCACGGCTGGGCAGTGGGATGCCTGTGCCAGCCCCGCCCCCCATGGGGCAAAGCTGGCCAGCACCGCTGCCCGCACAGGGCAGCACCCAGGCAGACAGGATGCATCCCTGCCAGCCCCAGCGCCCTGTCCCTGGAGGCTCCGGGGTGAGCAGGGCCCTGGCAGGGCCGCAGCATGGGCCGGCTGGCGTGGGCATGCTGTGGGGTGGGCAGCGCTGGGCAGCACCCTCCAGCTGGGCGCACAGTGGGCTCTGCACCCCAGCCAGGGTGCGGGGAGAGCTTGCAGCCCCCGGCAGAAGAACATGCAGACCCCAGGGAACTGCCCGCTCGTCCAGTGGTTGCCATGGCAATGTGCTATTAATGACAGCTGCTTATTTTGCCATGGCAACGGGGGGAAAGGGTCTCTGCTCACAGCAGGCAGCTCTCCTGGGGCTGGGGCCACCCCACCACTGCCCTCCCCACACAGGGCAGAGCTCCACACCACCCTGCTTAGACAGCCCTGGCCCCACAGCCCTGGGCTATTGACACCCCACTGGTGGGGTCCCTGCAAGCCCCCGCTTAGGAGAAGTGCTCCCCACACTGCTCCATGCTCTCCCCACTCAGCACTGCCGGATGGCACCCGCTCCCCAGGCCATACCTGGCTCCCCAGGGCTGGGGCTGCCGGCAGTGTCCCTGCCTCCCTCCTCCGCTTGGCTCCCTTCCTGCTCCCACTGCACTCGCCAAAGCCCAACAGCCCTTCCCGGGCTGGGGACAGCCCCACTGCCTCCACCACACCTGCCTTATCAGCACCCTTTGCCCGACAAGTGCCACAGACGGGACAGGGCTCTGCGTCACTGAGCCGGGAACGTCACCTTGAGTGGAGCAGAAGCAGACGCTCACCCCTGCAGCCACAGCCCCCCCACACCCCACAGCACCCCGAAGGTCCCTGGGGGGCTCTAGGGACCTGACCACTGCCTGTGCGTGGCTGTGGGAGCACAGTGCCAACACCATGGTGTGATGGCATGCGGTGACGGGACCCCCCCCGCGGGGAGGCCAGCTGCTGTCGGGCAGGCAGGGAGAGCAGGCAGGGAGGGCAGGCTGGGCAGCGAGCAGGCAGCAGAGCGAGGCCAGAGCCTGTGCCTTTAAGCGCGGGCCGCGAGGCACTCCCCACCACTGCTGGCAGCCAGGCCTGTTTACGACAAACTCCCATTTATCTCCTCCGCCTGCCCACGCAGCCTGCCAGCGTGGGGCAGCGCCAGGGGCACCCTGCAGCACCCTGCCCTGCCTGCCCACCTGCGCAGGCGCAGCGCCCGGCCGGGCCGGCGTGTGCGTGCCCTGCGCCGTCGGGCAGGTACCTGCACGCAGCATCCGCGCCACCACCCCAGCCCACCCTCCCGCCCACAACAGTGGCTGGCGGTGGGGAAGCTGCTTGGGGTGCCAGGCCCGGGCACCACCAAAACCTATGGCCTGGGGTCACCAGGCCGGTGGGGTGGTGGTTTCAGCATCAAATTCCCACGCCAGCGCCCTCCACCCGGTTCCCGCAGGCGGCGGGTGCCTGGGAAGGCGGCTGCAGAGCTGGGTGCTGCTGCCTGCCAGGAGCAGAGCTGGGGCTGCATGCGCCCTGCTGCTGCTGCTGCTGCTGCTGCCTGCTCATGCCTTCCTTCAGCCTGCCCCAGCACAGGCAGCAGCGCAGGCACATCCCCTGCTCAGAGCCCCGCAGCCGGCTCACACGCAGCCTACGCACCCGGGTTCTTCCTCCCGACCCACATCTGGGGCTCGCACGCCCGCCCCCGGCTCGGCTCTCTCCAGAAGGCTGCCAGACACCACCAGGCAGCTCCCCCTGGTGCTCCCCCACCCACGGCCTCTGCTCGGCCGTGCACACGCGCAGAGTGTGAGCGCGCTTGCACGCACACCTGCAGCCGCGCAGGCTCCCAGGCAGTGCTGATTCACGCACAGATGCTCCCAGACCCAGCTGCGCAGTGCCAGCAGCCCCGAGAACGTGTCCCGCTGGAGCTGGGCTGCCTCGGCAGGGAGGAGGCACACCGCCTCTGCTTCGCTGCACCCCAGCAGCCCCGGCAGAGAGGCCTCGCTCGGACGAGGGGAATGGGCAGGAGCCGCTGCAGCCTCCAGCCTGTGGCACAGGAGTGCAAAGCCTGGTGCTGGACCTGGTGCTGAGCCCACGGGGTATGGCCAGCCAGGCAGAGCATCCACAGAGCATCCTCCCCGTCCCACGGGCACCAGCCATGCCACCCTGCCCAAGCCAAGGGCCCTGCTCTCTGCCCCTTCACAGCCACACAAAGCCTGGCTGTCCCTTGTGCCCCCAGCTGGCTCTGACCCCACTGGCAGGACCTCCCGGCCAGGACCTCCCAGCCAGGACACTGGGGTTTGTCCGATGGCAGCACGCAGCCAGCCCCACGCTGCCCCACAGCATCCCCTTTACGCGGTGCAGGGTGCACTGCAGGGGTCCCTGGACCCAGCCCACTGGGCACCACACAAAACACACCCATACCGTCACTCCCATCACTTCCCTGCCCTGCGGTCCTGTATGGCATCAGGCTCAGCTCTGAGGCCTGTGGGGTATCCCCATGATGCAGCTCTCCCCTCGGTGCCAGCACCCGCCTGCACCCGCACGCTGCCTGCCTGGAGGCTGCAGGACACTCGGGGTGCTACCCTGGGCACCCACTGCCTGTGGGGCACCCCTGGCACAGGGCAAAACAGGCAGCGAGCCCCCCTTGGAGGGCAGGGACATGGCAGGCTCAGAGCACAGGCCCTTCTGCAATTGAGGGTGCAGGAACAGGGGGGTCCGGGCTCAGGGATGTGTGACCCCTTCACAGCCATCCCCAGCCTCACAGAGCCCCAACCAGCGTTGGGCTCTTCAGCCCCGCTCACCCTCAGCCTGGTGGCACCCCCACTGTGGTGCTGCCTCGGGGGGAGCGGGTGCCGGACCCCAAAAGTAGCCACAGTAGCAGCTGGAGCAGACACCGGGTACCAGCGGGGAGACTGTATGGCCTGTGTGGCCACAACTGTCCCCGCGGCCCCAAGCCCAAGGGCTACCTTGGTACCTAACAGCATCATCAGGTGCAGTGGCCACATGCCTGGCACACACAGCACGTGTGCAGCCTGCAGGTGTCCAGCACACATACACACATGTGGGACATGCCACACACACATGCCCCATACCTGACACTGAGCGTGCACACACGGCAACCCATAACCCAGGTCCAGAGCACTCCCAAGCACTTCCGTACCCTCAGCCAAGCACCGTGCGTAATGCACACCTGACACATGTAAACACACGCAGGGAGGCTTACAGGCTGTACACACCCCAGATGGGAAACACACACCTGGAAACACCCCTGCGGGAACAGCCCCACGCTGCAGGGCAGGCTGCCAGCCCCACAGCCACCCCGAGCATGCCTGCCCCCTGCACGCGCACACACACGCGCACACACACGCACACATGCATATGCACACACACATGCACGCTTGCACACTTACACTCGCACACATGCATCCCCAGGCCTTCCCCCCTCCCCCTCACACACGTCCCTCGGGGAGCCCCGTGCACGGACACGCACAGCCCTTGCACAGCCCCTGTGCACGCACACACGCCCCCGCATGCTGCACGGGTGTACGCAGACCCTCGCACGAACCGTGCACACGCACACACAGCCCCCCTCGCACGCAGCCGCCCGTGCGCACCCCCTTGCACACGCACGCACACACATACTCGCACATACGCCCCGCACGCCCCCGTGCCCGGTGCCCCCCGCCCGCCCGCTGCTCACCGGCTCGGCGGCGGGTGCGGCGGGACCCGCCGGCAGCGGGGGCGGCTCCGGGGTCCCCGCCCGTGGCGGGGCGCGGGGCGGCTCCGGGCGGCTCCGGCGGCTCCGCCCGCCGCTCGCAACAAAGGGCCGCCCCGCCCGGCCGCCCCCACCGCCGCTCCCGCCGCCGGCCGCCACCGGCACCGCTACCGCCACCGCTACCGGCACCGGCACCGCTCCCGCTGTCCCGCCCGCCGGGGGGGCCGGGACCGGGGAGGGGGGGGGGGCGGTCCCAGTTCTGGGGTGCGGGAGCTGAGGGGGGCTCTGGCTCAGCGGCAGGGCAGGGGGAGCCGCGGAGGGGGGCCGGCTGGGGTGTCCCCTGCCCCCCCGGGGGTGACGCTGGCCCACCCGGTGCCCCGTCACCCTCAACGCAGCGAGGGGCCCAGCAGCGCCGTGGGGCCGGTGCAGAGAGTGGCTTTGGGGGGCGGCAGTGTGGGGGAGAGCCCGTAGGGAGAGGGATGCTGGGGGGGGGTGCAGCCCTGGGAGCAGAGGTGTTGGTGCTGTGCAGCAGCTGCAGGGTTGGTTGCCCAGTGTGTGGCATTGCTGGGGGGGTCCTGGGGGTGACATTGCCTGGGCATGCAGGCATCGCTGGGGGGTCCTGGGGGTGACAGCCGGCTGCTGGCGCTTCAGGGTAACTCCTGGCTCCAGGCATCTCACGGCGATCCTCAGTTCTACGTGGTTTGGGGTAGCCGGTGGCTCCAGGTGTCCCTGTGGTGACACACTGGGAGTTGGATGCTGCTGCTGGGTGGGCATTCTGCTGTCCCAGGGTGTGAGGAGCCAGGCAGCAGAAACCGATGGCCTTGGCAGGGGCTGGCCCGTGCTCTGTCACAGAGTGGGGGGCAGCCATGCCCTGGGTACAGAGGGGTAAGCAGGGCAGGGGGCTGTGTCATGGATCTGAGCTGGGTAGGGGACATAGCTATGCTCCAGCAGGCAGGGCCCCCCCCCCAGCCCCAGAGCAGAGCTGCCAGCCCAGCTGCAGCAGCAGTGACAGCCCTCCCCCAGAGCCAGTGTCATGGCCACCAACCTGCCAGTGGGCACTGGGCCAGGTGGGGTCCCAGGCAGGGGTCCCAGGGTCAGCCAGCCACGGCCCTGCATCCCCCTGCCCGTGTGTCCTTCCAGTGCGGCCACGCAGTGTGCAGTTTACATCCCTTCTCCCGTTCCTGAGAGCTGCCATCTGCCCGCTTGGACCACCAAGCCCCTCGGCAGCCCAGCTGCTCCGCCTGACGTTGCACCGTGTCCCCAGAGCAGCTGTGCCACCTTGGCTCGTGCGGCACGGGCAGCACTTGGCCGTGCCACTGGCACACACACAGCGGCTCTGCTGCAGGCAGCTGCCTGCTCTGTGCACCCCTGGGCCTGGGGGGGGGAGGCGTGGGGACAGGGTGTGGGGTTGCTGGTTGGACTCCACAGCCTGTGTCATCCCTGGCCCACGTCACAGCCCCCCAGCCCGCAGGCCAGCAGCTCCCAGCAGTGCCAGTGAGGGAGGCCCACGTCTGGGGGCCGTGCAGTGCCCCACTGGGCACACAGCTCCCTTCAGCCCCCCTGGTGCCCCCCTCCCGGGGCAGACGTGGGGCTGCCTGCAGGCAGCGGTGCACGCTTGGACAGACACCACCACCCCCCTCCAGGTCCTTGCTCATTCTCGGGCAGGGGTCTTGGTGTCCCTCCCAACCTGCTGGACACGTCACTCCCCAGAGGCCCCGGCTGTCCACAGCCAGCCCCTAGGGACCCTCCTGGGGCCAGCCGCGCTCGGGGGAAGCTGGTTTGGCAGCAGCCTGGGGCGTGTGGATTGGGCTCCGGCCAGGGATGGACTTCTTTGTTTGAAGGCAGCCCTTCCCTGGGACAGTGCCACATGGCCGCTCTCATCAGCGCCAGCAGAGCCTGTGCTCCGTGGGGGGACAGCCGCCGCGCTGGCGTGACCTTGTCCCTGCAAGAGCCGCGGTCACTGGGTGGCTCTGACCGCGGGGCCGGGCTGAGGGCAGCTGGGGGGGCCAGCGCTGCGGCCGAGCACAGCTGGGCAGCCCCCCCCGGGGCACTGTGCTGAGGGGGCAACTCCACCCACTGCCCGGCTGTGGGGCAGCCCCAGCTGTGCTGGCCATGCGGCTGCAGGGCTGCTGGCAGGACTGGGCGCCACAGGGAGGGCAGTAGGAGCGGGGATGCCCAGGACCCCAGCACTGCTGGGGAGCAGTGGGTGTCAGCCCCCCCTTACTGCTGGCAGCCCCGCAGGCTTCTGCTCTGGTTAATGTTAAAGCCAGGCAGACGTCAGCCTGCCCAGCCCTGCCTCCCCCAGCCCCTCTGCCTGGGCCCGCAGCTCCAGCAGGACTGTTTTTCCTCCCAGAGCGGGATCTGCCCGTCCCCTGTGGCTAAAAAAAGCCATCGGCTTGGCCCACGCAGAGGGACAGCAAACCTCCTGGGCTCAGCAGCTGCCTGGCTCCTGGGCACGTTCTTGGGGTGCCCCTGGGTGGCGTCACCCCCCTCCTCCCCATGCTGGGGTCAGGCGAGGAGAAGGTCTGCCAGGGAAATGGCAGCAGCTGCATTTCCCCACAGCCACCCGTCCCGGGGGGTCCCGCGGGGTCCAGCTGCCCTGAGTCACGCGCTGGCAACGTGCAGGATCACTCGCTTCTATGTAGGGAAAGCCTGAGCTGGGTCCAAGGCCTGGCCTCAGCGGGCAGCGTGTCCCCGACCCTGAGGTGCTGGGGGGGGCGATGTCCCTTTGCTCTTTGCTCCTTTCCTAGGAACAGGGACAACCGCAGACCCTCCCGCTCCTCACACCCCACGCCGAGGAGAACCCGGGGGGAGGGGGATGCACGCGGGGGCGGGGGACACGACCTTGCGTGCCCGCCCGACGCCTGCTCCCAGGACCCCGGTGAAAGCTGATTCCGGGCTCGCCGGTCACCTTGTGCTTTGGCACCGGCTGCACCCAGCAAGTGGCATCTCCCCCCCGCCCCCACCCACCCGCGGAACAGGGGGGCACCCTTCCGCCTCGCGACCTCTCGGAGAGCATCACCCCCGTGGGTGTTTTGCGGATGGGGTGCGCTGCGTGATGGGGGGGTGGGGGGGAAGCCGAGGCCCGGGATCCCCACGGGGGGCCCTGCGCAGGGCCCCACGGGGGGGGCCGGGGCACGCACCGCCCCGGGGCGGAGCGAACCGCGTCCCCGCTCCGCCGCCCCCGGCGCGTCCGCCCCGTCGCGCCCCGCCATGGCCGCCCGCTACCTCCGCGCCGCCCCGGCGCTGAGCCGCCTGGCCCGCTGCCCCCTCCCCGCCGCCTCCGTGGGGCAGCGCCGGCACTGTGAGTGGGGGGTGACCTTGGGGGGGTGGCGGGGGGGGCTCGTGCCCTTGGGGACGGAGAGGGCGGCCGCTCCCGCCCCGAGTGGGGCTTGCACCAGTCCCGGCCCCACCGAGGGGTCTGCACGCTGGGACCGCTCGGGTTTCTGGTTTTTTTTTTTTTCGGGGGGGACGACGGGATTTTGCACCTGGATCCGGCCCCCGGCTTAGAGCCCGTCCCGGGGAGTGGGGGGCTTTGCTCCCGGTGACGGAGGCGCGCGGCGCTTTGCTCCCGGTCCTGGCTCCACGTGGGGGTTTGCAGCCCGACCCTCTGCCGGGTTTAGCCCCCAGGAGGGGGTTTGCTCCCGGTGCCGGTTCCACGTGGGATTTTGCGCCGCGGCTCGCACTGGCTTTGACCCTGGACGAGCTTGTTCCTGGTCCCGGTCTCACGTGAGGTTTTGCCACCCAGCTTGGCACTCAGAAGGGTTTGCTCCTCGTCCCGGTCCCACGTAGAGTTTTGCAGCCTAACTGCACCCAGGTCCCACCCTGGGGGGGGGTTGCCTCTGGTCCAGGTCCCACATGGCATTTTGCAGCCCGACCCACGGCCAGGCTTGGCACCCAGAGGGGTTTGCTCCTGGTCCAGGTCCCGTACAGGGATTTGCAGCCCAGCCTGCATCCAGGTCCAGTGCTGAGAGGCGTTTGCTCCTGGTCCCAGTCCCGGGCTGGGTCTGGCCCAGGAGGGGTTTGCATGCAGTCCTCCTCCGGGTCTCACGTGGGGCTTTGCACCCGGGTCTGCCCTGAGAAGGGTGTGCAGTCCACTGCCACATGAGGGGAGCACCTTGTGTGCACCCTGACCTGCACCCAAGCCCTGCCCCACGCAGGGTTGGCATCATGAACTGGCCTAAATCCCAGAGGGGTTTGCACCCCGACTTGCACCCATTCCTGCACGGGTGGCACCTGACCCCTGCCCAGCGGGGCCTCGTGGTCCCCACGGGACATCTCCTGGCCCCACGCCAGGGTGCAGAGCTGTGGGGCTGGCTGTGCGCCCCTAACGCCATGCCACCACTCCCCAGATGCCGACAAGCGGATCAAGGTGGCCAACCCGGTGGTGGAGATGGACGGAGATGAGATGACACGGATCATCTGGGCCTTCATCAAGGAGAAGGTAACGGGGTCCCGCCTGGCGCACAGGCGGCTGGCGCACCAGTGGAGCTGGCGGGTGTTGTAGAGGGGAACAGGTGGCTGTTGTACAGGGGAAGGGCAGTCCCTGTGCGCTGCCCTCCCTGTCCCTCCATCCGTCCTCTGTCTGCCCGTCCGTCCTCTGTCCGCCCGTCCGTCCTCTGTCAGTCAGGAAGCAGGTGGCGAAGTCAGCACAGCTTCCGGCAGGACCTGGAAGTGGGGAGGTCCCAGGCAGGGGGGACTGTCCTGAGCAGGGGGGACCGTCCCGAGCAGGCAGCCGTGGCTGGGCTCAGGGCTGGGGCTGTTCCCTGGGCACCCCACACTGTCCCCCTGCTCTGATGCTTTCCCGGGACCCCCCAGCTCATCCTGCCCAACGTGGACGTCCAGCTGAAGTATTTTGACCTGGGTCTGCCACACCGGGACAAGACAGACGATCAGGTCACCATCGACTCGGCGCTGGCCACCCAGAAGTACAGCGTGGCTGTGAAGTGTGCCACCATCACGCCGGATGAAGCCAGGGTGGAAGGTGGGCAGGGGGTGAGGGGCCACGGTGGGGGTGGTGCTGGCAGCCCCGTGGGGTGCTGAGCCCCCCGTGTGTGCCCAGCCTTGCCGGGTCAGCAGTGCCTCCCCCCCAGCTGGCTCAGGTTTCTGGTGCATCAGGGGCTGCACTGCTGCCTGGGCTGGGGGCCCCCTCACCACCCTGGGGTGCTCGGGGTGCTGTGGGGACCCCACAGGTGCAGGGCTGGGGACAGACTGGCCTCTGCCCAGTGCCAGTCACGAGCCCGTGGTGGCTGCCCCTTTCCTTGGCTGGCCGGGCAGTGGCACTCTGGCAGCAGCCCATGGCACGGAGGAGCGGAGGCGGGCAAGCAGGGGCTGGGGTGACTGCTGGGGCTGTGCCTGGCCGGGGGGTGTCCCTCGGGGGCCTCACCTCTGTGTGCTACAGAGTTTAAGCTGAAGAAGATGTGGAAGAGCCCCAATGGCACCATCCGAAACATCCTGGGGGGGACGGTTTTCCGGGAGCCCATCATCTGCAAGAACATCCCCCGCCTGGTGCCTGGCTGGACCAAGCCCATCACCATCGGCAGGCATGCCCATGGCGACCAGGTGAGCCCCCTGCAGCGGCTGCCTGCGGCGTGGGGGTGTCTGGCAGCTCCTGTCAGACCCTGCCCAACCCTCTGCCCTGCCCCTTGCAGTACAAAGCCACCGACTTTGTGGTGGGCAAGTCCGGCACGTTCAAGATGGTCTTCACACCGAAGGATGGCAGCGGGGTGAAGGAGTGGGAGGTGTACAACTTCCCCGGCGGCGGCGTGGGCATGGGCATGTACAACACGGATGAGGTAACAGGGTGGGCTGGGGGCAGCAGGAGAGGTGGAGCAGCATGACCTGCCATCTATGGTGGACCTGGCCAGGCTGGTGGGACAGGGGTCCCACAGGGGTCTGTGCATTTCCCTTGCAGTCCATCTCGGGCTTTGCTCACAGCTGCTTCCAGTACGCCATTCAGAAGAAGTGGCCTCTCTACATGAGCACCAAGAACACCATCCTCAAAGCCTACGATGGGCGCTTCAAAGACATCTTCCAGGAGATCTTCGATAAGTATGGACTTGGCGGAGCTCAGGCTGGGGCAGAGATGCCTGGGCGAGGCTGGCTGCCCCTCCTGGGCGGGGCATTGCCCAGGGGTGACACTGGGACTCGGCCAGGTACGGCTGACGCTCCCCTCCCTGGGCTCCCAGGCACTACAAGACAGAGTTTGACAAGCTGAAGATCTGGTACGAGCACCGGCTCATCGATGACATGGTGGCCCAGGTGCTGAAGTCCTCTGGCGGCTTTGTCTGGGCATGCAAGAACTATGATGGGGACGTCCAGTCAGACATCCTGGCCCAAGGTGGGGTGGTGGGAGAGTGTGGTGTGGGGCAGGTTAGGGTGGGCTGCATGCACCCCCCCTCCCAGGGCCACCCTGACCTCGTCCTGCCACAGGCTTTGGCTCCCTGGGGCTGATGACCTCTGTCCTGGTGTGTCCGGACGGGAAGACCATCGAGGCTGAGGCAGCCCACGGTACCGTCACCCGCCACTACCGGGAGCATCAGAAGGTGGGTGCCCTATGTTGGCGGTGAGCTGCCCGCGTGCTGCCCGCCCCAGGCACTGAGCGCTCTCTCCATTCAGGGACGACCCACCAGCACGAACCCCATCGCCAGCATCTTCGCCTGGACGCGTGGCCTGGAGCACCGGGGCAAGCTGGACAGTAACCCGGAGCTCATCAAGTGAGCAGGGTTTGGGTACCCCAGGGTGGGGGGTGTTGCCAGCAGCCACCCCTGGTGCCAACCACCCCGGCCGCAGCAGTGCCGGGGTCCACAGCACAGGGTGCCGGTGAGGTGCTGGCTTTGCTAGAGCCGTGTGCTGTCCTGCTGTCCCCAGGTTTGCTCAGACGCTGGAGAAGGTCTGCATAGAAACGGTGGAGAGCGGGACAATGACGAAGGACCTCGCTGGCTGCATCCATGGTCTCGCCAAGTACGTGTGGCTCCCGGGGCGGAGCAGTGAGGGGGAGCCGCTTGCCACGATGGCAGGCTGGCCATGCAGGGTGGCCGCTGGCCTCCAGACTGTCCCTGGGGACTTGGGGTGTCTATTTACAGCTCGTGGGGTCGGGCTGTGCCTGTGGCTGGGCAGGGGCCACGTCCCGCGCCCAGGGCAGTGCTGCCAGCCCCAGCTCTGCCCTGCAGCCAGGCTGGCTGCTGCCTGTGGTGGGAGTGGGCAGGGTACCCCCCTCCAAGGCTGTGGGACCCCTCCAGCCCCTCTCTGTCCTCCCCCTGCAGTGTGAAGCTGAATGAGCACTTTGTGAACACCACTGACTTCCTCGACGCCATCAAGAACAACTTGGACAAGGCCCTGGGCAAACAGTAGTGGGACGGCAGGGCGGGGGGCACCCATCCCTGGTGTCACCCAGATGGATGGGGACCCGCCCCCACTGCTGGCTCACCGACACGGCTCAGGAACAGTTGGAATAATTTTTATAAGCAGTTTTCTTACGAGTGTTTTTAAAGCCTTTCTAGCAGGGTTGTGTAGGAACTGGGGAGGGGGGGGAACTGGGGTGGGGGGCTGTTCCACACCGATCCATGTACCCTCCCACCTCGTGGTGCCAGCAGCCATTAAACACCTCACCGGCCAGCGGCATGTGGTGGTGGCACGGCTCTCGTGGCGTGGGCATGGGGGGGAAGGTGGGGGGGGCAGCCACAGGAGGCAGCCAGC
Organism: Falco cherrug; assembly: GCF_023634085.1. Lineage (NCBI taxonomy): Eukaryota > Metazoa > Chordata > Aves > Falconiformes > Falconidae > Falco > Falco cherrug. The sequence goes on from NC_073703.1 coordinate 3,314,893, forward strand.
AGCTAAAGAATATGCATTTATTAGAATTATTGCTAAACAACTCTTCAAACCAAGGAGATAAAAAAAAAACAATCAAAACACAGTAGGGCTTTGCACAAGGGGTGGCTGAATGCTCTGTGTATGCGGGGGGGGGGGGGGGGGGGGGGGCATGCCAGCATGAGGGGCTGCTGGCACGAGACCCCCCACCTCCCCACCTCATCCCACAGGGCAAAGCCTGGTACCACAGCTGCCTCCTGGCAGTGGTGAAGGTCCCCTGGGCTCGGCCTCGCCTGGCATGGAGGGGGGGACATGCGTCGCAGCTTTTTGGTAACGGGACTGAGGTAGCGTGTGTGGGGGCTGTGGGGAGGGGGCAGCACTGCCGCAGGGCAGGAGGGGGCCTGGGCTGGCACACTGCAGCCAGCTCCATCCTGCCCCGAGGCTAGAGGAAAGGGAAGTTGGTGCTGGGGGCACAGAGGGCTGAGTGGTGCCACCCCCCCAGAGCCAGCCTGGGGCTTTTGGGGATGGGGTAGATGTGCCCTGCCCTGGGGAGCATGGTGGGACCTGCGCTGTCCCAGACCCTGTGCCAGTGGACCCCAGGTCCTGGGCTTGCTGCAGCCTCCCAGGGGGTACTGGTGCCCGCCTGGCACCGGGCACGTGTGGGGAGTGATGCTGTGGGAGCTGCCCACCCCCTGCCCCACAGCAGGGAGGGAGGAGAGCCAGGGTGGTGGTCCCAGACCCACTGCTGCCCCAGCTACTTTCTCCCCCCCAGCACAGCACCCTGGGAGCAGAGGGTGCAAACCCACATCACTGCCTGCCAAAGCCTTTTCCTGAGCCCCAAAGCAGCCGGGGGGTGGGGGGTGGGGGGACGTCAAGGAGGGGGCACTGGCAGCACAGAGAGTGGCTGTGGTTCGTTAGTGCTTGGCTGCCCCACGGGTGGTGGGACCCTGCTCTGGTCCTCAACCCCTTCCCCCCCGCACAGCATCACCGCTCCCTGCGCACAGACCACACACGTTACACAGGTTTACAAAGCACATTGGTTGAAGGAAATAACTCGGTGAAAAGATAAATCCAACCACGCGGCACATCTGAAAAAAATAAATTACTTTCAAAATACCATCATTTGCTCAAGTTGAGCAGGGTTTGCCTTCCTTTAAATACACAGCTCGCTACAGTTGCTCTATACCCAGAGCTGCTGCTTCCTCTGAGCTTTGCCATTAGTTTGTAAGAAAATATTCTGTTTTGTATGTGCCCCGTGGCCTCGCGCAGGCTGCCACAGCTTCGCCCGTGCCAGCTTGCAGCCAGTGCCAGAGCAAGCGGGACAGCTCTCGCCTGCCCGGGAGACTGGGAAGGGCAAGAAACACAAACCCACCTCCTCCCGCGGGCTGAGGGGCTTCTGCCCCACGGGGCGCTTGGGGGGAGCAGGGGGCTGGCCGGGCTGCAGCCCCAGCACAGCCGTGGGGGAGGACCCAGGAGGTAGAATAATTAGTAATGCTCATCATCTTCTGGGACGTCCTTCCCCTGCCTGCAGCTTCAAGTGCCCCGGACACTGAAGTGCAGGCGGAGGGCGAAGACAGGGGCAAGGTCCTGACGTGCCACCGCGTGGTGGGGCAGGCGGGCGGGGTGGGCAGGAGTGGAGCCAGGGGAGCTCAGTGCCGGGCAGGAGAGCTGCAGGCAGCCGGTGCATAGCTCCGTGCTCCCTCTCCAGGGGTGGTGGAAGGGGTCCAGAGGGAAGGACCCCAGCGATGGCGAGAGCTCCACTGAGGCTCTGCAAGGGTCTGGCAGCGGCCTGGAGCCCAGCATGCCCATGGCAGGCAGCGACGGCTCCTCTGTGCCACCTCCAGCTTCTGCTCCCGCCTTCACCCCAGCAAAGGTTTCTGGACATCCCTCTTTTCTCCTTCACCAAGCTCAGCTGGAGCCCCCCCTCCTCTCCAGGGGCGGTGCTGCAGGTCTGGCTGGGTGCTGCAGCCCCCCGGCAGCAGCTCCTCTTACCACGCAAAGTTCACGCAGGCCCCCACCAGCTTCCTCCAGCCTCGGCTACAACATGTTGTAGTATGCCATCTCCTTCATGGCCTGCTCAGTCAGGGCATGCTCATCCGGAGGGTTGCCCACCCCCCCGTAGCCATAAGAGTTCTCCTCTTCGAAGTCATCCATCTCCTGCTGCCCATCCAGCTCGGCGTGGTCAGCCCCGGCCAGGTCCATCATGGGATCTAGGATTCAGCACAGGGACAACCAATGAAGGTCCAGGTCCAACAGCACCTCTGTCACTCCACAGGCAGCTCCCATGTGGAGCCCAAAGCTCCCCAGGAGCTCCAGCTCTGCTGGAGCCACCTACCTTGGCTGTCCAGGCTGATGTCCATCACCCCGTGCTTGACCTTCATGTGCCGGCTCAGGTTGCCCTTCAGGTTGAACTTGCTGGAGCAGTAGGGGACACTTGAAGGGCTTGCTCCCCGCATGCAGGTGCATGTGGCCCAGCAGGTTGTACATGCGGTTGAAGGACTTCCCGCAGACCTGTGGGCAGCGTTCCTGGGGTCAGCGAGGGCTCTCCCGCGGCCGCCCCCGGCAAAGGGAATCAGCCGGTGCAGCTGTAGGGCTTTTCAGAGCAGACCTTCCCCCGGGGTCCCCCCCACTGCTCCCAGCAACTTCCAAGGGTATGGGGGCTGCCTCCCTCCTCCCCCTCTGCAGTGGGAGGCCTCAGGGATGCTGTGCTGGTGTCGCTGGAAGCTCCAGCACTGATCAGAGAGAACCGTCCTTCCCTACTAGCGGCGCCCATGCCCTGCCCGCAGCAGCTGCTCCCCGCTGCGCAGCTCTGAGCAATGCGTCCGGACCAGCTGTTTGCCTGAGCGAACAGAGGGAGGCATCACAAAACTGCTTTCCTGTGACCGAGGACTCAACCCAGCCTGGCCAGGTTTCTGCGGGAGCACAGGGCACCAGGACCTGTGCTAACCCCTATCCCAGATCTGCCAAATCCCCCCCCCCCCCGCATCCCTGACGGTACCTTGCATTTGAACGGCTTCACCGGTGATGTGCACAATCATGTGGGTCTTGAGCGTCTGCTTCTGCACAAACGTCTTGAAGCAGATGTGACACTGGTAGGGACGGACGCTGGTGTGGATCAGCATGTGCCGCTTCATGTTGGCTTGCAGGGTAAACTCCCGCCCGCACACCTCGCACTTGAACTCCTTCACACCCTGCAAGGCGTCAGGACAGCCGTGGGCAGAGGGCAGAGCAGCAGCAGGCAGGGCTCTGCCTGCAGCGGCGGGGGCCAGCACACAGCGCTCAGGGCCTCCCAACAGACCCGGCAGGAGCAGTGCTGGGCACAGTGCAGCGCAGGGACCTGCGCCCCTCAAGGGGCATGGTGAACTGAGCTGAACCCTTCCTGCTCCCCGCTCCTTCTGTGAGCACAGAGTGGGCACTACCAAGAGCCTGGGGCCATCCCTGCGCTGCCCGGGGGGTGTGTGTGTGGTAATTTCCCCTGCCGGGTCCTGCAGCGGGCAGGATCCTGCCTCACCCCCAGACACCATCTTCTCACCCACCCTGGAAATGCATTTACACTTGGAAAAACTGGTATCGGGTCAGTGCCACTGGAGCGAGAGCAGCTCCACAAAGCAATGCCCATGGGTAGGAGCTGGCTGGGGAGCACGGCTGCCGGACGGCAGCAGACTTGGCGTGGGGTATGTTCGAGAGCCCTGCCCGAGCCCAGCAGCGTGTGGGAGGTGGGCTGCAGGGAGCGTGGCCAGACCCGCTCTAAGCAGAGCTGTGAGACCCGGCTCCGCTCTCCTGCTCAGGCCAACTGCTCCCCCTTGAAAGAACACCCTGAGAAAGGGCAAACCCCTCTTTCACAGCCCGCCGGGAGGGGCCGTGGCAGCATGTGGCCAGGGTCCCCCAAGTCATCCTGCTGCAGCAGCAGGTCTGAGGACCCCCTCCCTGAGGGTGGCAACCTCCAGGAAGAAAGGAGGCTGGACAGCCTTGGGGACCCTGCCCGTAACGATGCATTTTCACTGCTAATTAATGACCCCTAGCAAATGCCAACCACCTCTGCCCACCCGCACCACCCGTCTCCCAGGGCTGGTCAGGACTCTGGGGCACCAGGACACCCCTCTCGCCCAACACCCACATCCAGAGCTGGCACATCTCCTCCAAGCATGGCAAGGGCAGCATCCCATGGATGCCCCGGCCCCTACCTTGTGCGTGAGGGAGTGCTGCTTGAGGTGGTGGATCTGGCTGAACTCCATCCCACACTCGGTGCAGACGAAAGGCCGGACGTTCTGGTGCTTCAGCATGTGGTTCTGCAGCTGGCTGCGGTAGTGGAAGGACTTGCTGCACTCCAAGCACTGGTACAGCGTGGGGCCCTGGTGCGTGGAGAGGTGCCGCTTCAGCTGGGTGAGCGTGGAGAAGTCCAGCCCGCACTCCACACAGACGTGGCAGCGGCCGCTCTCATGCTTCACCTCGTGTGCCTTCAGCTCGCTGGGGTAGGCGAAGCCCCGGCCGCAGAAGCGGCAGCTGTAGGGCTTGATGTCGGTGTGCAGCAGCATGTGCCGCTTCAGGTGGCTGGTCTGGGTGAAAGCCTTGCTGCACACCTCACACTTGTGGGGCCGTGTGCCCTGGTGGGTCAGCAGGTGGGTCTGCAGGTGACTGGGCTGCTTGAAGAGCTTGTTGCAGTGGGGGCAGGAGTGGGGCTTGATGCCGTTGTGGCCCAGGATGTGGGTCACCAGGTTGTACTTGGAGGTGTAGGACTTCTCACACATGCGGCACTGCCAGCGCTTCTGGCGGTCCCCAGCTTCCACCAGGTAGGAGTCATCGATCTGCACGTTGATGTCCAGTCGGTCCAGCTGTGCCTTCTTGTTGCGCTCGCTGGTGGCACCAGTCGCCTCCGCCTCCAGCTCCCCTGGCTCCTGCCAGGCGAAGCCCTGCTCGCTCTTCACCTGCTCGGGGGATGCTGGTGCAGGGGCTTCTGCCTCGCTGGGGGATGGGGCGCCTGCCTCAAAGGCGCACTCAGTCCGCAGGTCCCCCGCGGTGGCACCATCTGCTGCACCAGTGCTCCTGAGGTGACGCTCGGTGCCCTCCAGCTCCTGGTGTGCATGCCGGCGCAGGTGCCGCAGGCGCCGGGGTTTCCTGCCAAAGGTGCCGAGGTCGATCATCTTCACGGCGCTGCTCTGCACCGTCTGCTCCTGGCTGGGGTCCTGGAGGTCGGACTGGTGGCTGCGCTGCTGCTCGCCCTCTTCGTCCCCAGGGATGGACACTTCATACAGCACGTCATCCTCCACCTCTGCCTTCTCACACTTGACCTTGGGCACCAGCCTCACCGGAGGCCTCTTTCTCCTCCGGGCATGCTTCTCCAGGGAAGACTCTGCCTCCAAGGCATCCTCGTCCTGCCCATCCCCTGGCACCTGCCCCTCACCCTCCAGCCGGCACTCACCCTCCGGCTCCCCAGGCTCCACCGCAGCAGTGTCCGGCAGCTCCCCTCCCAGCCCCGGGAAGAAGCCCGAGGGGCTGACTGTGGCCCCAAGCAGCTCATTCTCAGACACCAAGCCCAGAACCGCAGCCTGCGCCAGGGACAGCACCACCACCGCGTCCGTCTGGGTCCCGCACTCAGTGAAGCGATCCATCTCTCGCCGCCTGCCTACGCTGTCATGGCTGGGGAGGGAGAGAGAGAGATGGCTGTTACCCCCCCTGGCACCCCTGCCACCACACAGCTGCTGGGGACACCACTCCACAAAGGACTCGTTCAGCTGTCACCCATTTCCTTATCACCATCCCCAGTGACCCCCAGACCAACACAGGTGTTGCCAGCATGGGTCGCCAGCACCCCAGGGTGTGGAGCAGCGTGGCCATGGTGATCTCAGTTGCTGGTGGATCAGGGAGCCAGGATGAAGGGGGGGATGGCTCTGCATCCGCTATCAACATTTCTGTCTGCACTATTGAACCCCGAGACTGAGGTCTGGCTCCTCGCATGCCCCAGAGCTCCGTGGCAGTGACTCCCAGGGACAGGCACCCATGCAGTTTGCAGGACCAGTCAAGAAAGCTGAACATGCCACTCTGTGCTCCTTGGGGGAGGGAGAAGCAGCAGCAAAGGGCACAGGGAGCTCGAGGAACCAAACCTCAAACCTTTCTCATTGGGAGCACGTAGAAAAGTGGTCAAGCTGCCATGCTCACAAGCCCAAGCGAGGCACATGTTAGAGGCTCCGCTTGGCTCGGCCGGTGGCTCACCTGCGGGGGTCCAAGCATCACCGCAGCGTGGGAGGCAGGTCGGGTCTGGGTGCGCTGGCCCGAGGCAGACAGCACTGGTGCCCTGCGAACCCCCTTGCTGCTCTGACCCACCCAGCCCTGTGACAGCCAGGCTCCAGCTTCACCTTCCCTGCCTGGCCCACCCCTCTGGTCTCACAGCCCCCTCATTGCCATGGCAAGCGCCTCCTCTCCCCTTTGCTTTTATTAACGCCTTTCAGCAGCGCCCTTTTGTCCCAGCAATAAGCACGCCAGGCTCCAGCAGTATTTCGTCAGGTTTTATAAGTGGCTTGTTTCCCTTTTTCCTGCCTCCCTCCCCCTGCAGCACTACTGACCAGCACAGCCTGCTCAGGGTTACGAAGTCACTTTTCAGAAGGGGGCTACGGAGTCAGTTAAAATCCCTGCAAAAGCCACAGTCCTCCTAGTGCAAACAGAGCAGCAGCCAATGCCCCCTAAAGCTGAGAAAGTCTGAGTCTTCTCCCATGCACCACCGCCCCCCCGCCCAAGGTGCCCCACGAGCGTCTGTGCCCGTGCCAGCACACGGTGCCCAAGTTACACAGGGAAGAGGTGCAGGACATGGGCAGGTCAGAGCAGGATGACCCAACACTAATGCCACCCTGGGGCACACGACAAATGGACCACAACCGATTTATCCCCACTCAGACACTTGGGACCCAGAGACATATCCCCACCACCCTCTGGGAGAGCTCCTGACAGGATCCTGCAGGACTCCAGTCCCAACCTCGTGCTATTTAACTATCCCATCCCATTTCAGGAAGGAAGTCAGATCACTGCTCGGGGATGACACACAGAGCGATGCTCACTTGCGTGGGGAGGAGTGTACTGCCACACTGCGTGCTGGCACCACAAGATCCCCCGAGCAAATAAACCTGACAGACATGAAGGGAGACCACAAGGAGAAGGACGAGAGCACAGATGAGGTCACAGAGGTGGCTGCAGGGCGCAAGGCAGCCGCCCGGACCTGCGAGCGATGCAGAACCTCCAGCAACTGAGGTGGGTGGCTGGCAGAGGCGTGCCAGAGCCGACCAGAGAGGCAGCACAAGGAGCCACTCCAGTGCTGCTGTTCACTGCATCTGATGCTGGTTACTGTGGAGCTCATGTGGGAGCAACACACTGTGCTGGCCAGGCTGGGAAGTACAGACCTGGAAGGTCACATAGGCACACCCAGCTTTGACTGGAAGGACAAGCTGCCTGCAGTGGAGAAGCGAGGAGAGTACGTCTGCCTAGGGCAGTGCACCAGGAGATAGCAGCAACGCCAGCAATATCACCTGTGGGACCACAGCAAACTCACAGGGGCTACAGTTTCAGTGGCAAAAGTCAAACAAGCAGAAAACTCGACGCTCACATCGTGCCTACAAGCGGTCACCGCTGGCCTCACCCAGCAGCTCCTGGGCCACGGGTGCTGGGTCTGCAGCAGCACCAGGTGTGGGGCACCCTGGGGATGGCAGTCCTGCTCTTGAGCCTGGGACAAACTCGTGCCAGACCCACAAGCTCCCTGTGTCCTGGTGGTCTCCAGGGACCCACCAGCCCGGAGAGCGGGGCACAGTTCCACGAGCCCTTCTGAAGTCAGTGTTCCACACCGGGCAGACGGAGCCTGCACCCGTCCCACCAGCACCAGCCCTGTCTGGAGAGCCCAGGGGCGGCAGGCCAGCAATCTGAGGAATTGCTGCCATAAACAACCTGGGAATCTGGGATAGCAAAACAACAGAGAAGCTGCTGCACAGAGGAGCGTGGGGCAGGCACCACCATGCCTCGGGAATGCTGTTTTGTCACCCATACCCAGATCCCTCCGGTCAGCGTCTGCAGGTTCCTTGGCTATTCAGGCTGGGAAACAGGGAGAGAAGACCAGCAGACAAAGCAAAACAGTGACAGAGAGATGCAATGGCGCAGGCAGGCACCCACTGGTGAACTGGGGAAAGACGCACAGGCTGCCAAAACACTCCCTTCAGCTGGAGGGTAGTTTATCTGTTTAGTTTTGTAAGGATTAGAAAACACTTTAGGAACATGCTCATGTTCAGCTCGCTTGTGCCCAGGGGCCCCGACAGCCCTGTACCCACCCCAGAGAGGCTGGGGCAGGGTCCTGGAGGGATGCAGAGCCTGGAGCAGCGGTGCCCGACACTCCCAGGCTGAGCCAACCCAGGACCCCCGTCGACAGGGTGCAGCATCGGGCCCCCAGCAGCCTCCCCCACAGCCCTGGGGCGGCCGGCGAGGATGGGCAGGGAGGCGCTTGGAGAGCCGCCACCAGATGAAAGCGAGGAGGCTGCCGCTTCCTCCTGCGGTGAGGAATGTTCTCCTAAATATAATTATTTCTGCAGATACAACAAAGAGAAATCCTATGGGGGAGGTAAAACAGGAATAAACTCTAAACCAGATTATGTTGCGGTCCCGGGAGCACCTGCACGGCGTGAGAAGCCATCCTGGGCTAAATAACCGCTCTCTCCAAGCAGAAAACCCCTGCTTTATCAGGTTATCGTCCCCATGGTTCTCACTGTGGCACCCACATGGCTTCCATGCTGTGTCCCACCAGCCAGGCCAGGTACAGGCTGCAGGGACAAGTGCTGGCCGGAGCACATCAGCCTCTCCACTGCAGGCAAAGCCACAGGCAGCTGCCTCCTCCTGCTGGTTCCTGTACAGTCCCCGTGAGTGTGGCCTGCACGTCCTCTCACACCGCCTCTGTGCTCACCAAAGCACCGGGCCACAGTGCACACATCCCTCTGGGGAAGGGGAAGTGATGGGGAAGGGGAGAAGAACTGGCATGAAAAGAGGAAGGGCCGGAGAAGGGGAGAGACACTGACTACGTGGGATCTGCTGCCTGCAGGATCAGCACCCGGGGTTCAGGTCCTTCCTTTGCATCCCCCCCGTGTGCTGCTGGATCCAGCCCCAGGGTCAGGGTCACCCACCCCACAGCTCAGCACGTGGCGTGCCAGAGCAGAGGGGATGCTCAGGGTTGGGAGATGGGCAGTGGGCTCTGGTACCCACGGTGATGCCACTGTCCCCAAGCTCCAGCACCCTCCGGCCACGGCCCTTGCCTGAGCAGGAGGAAGGTCCCAGCCGAGCATCCCTGCCTGCCTGGGCATCCCTTCCCAGGGAGCGCCAGGAGGGAGACAGGCTGTGCAGAGCCAGCAGCCAGAGACTGGGCCTGGGGGGGGGGCAGCCAGAAATGGAGGCGAGACAAGGGGGTCGGCTTCTGGACCTTGCACCCCCAGCCCCCGGCGCAGAACGGGTAGAGAGGAGATGGAGGAGGATGGGGGGGGAGAAGGAAGAGGATGGGGGGGGGGGGGGGGAGGAGGAGGAAGAGGATGGGGAGGAGAGGTGGGAAGGGGAGTGCGGAGGCAGCGAAACAAAGCGAGGAGCGGGGGAGGGCGGCGGCGGGAGGAGGAGGAGGAGGAGGAGGGGTGGGAGGAAGGATGGGGAGAAAGCAGCAGAGGAAGAGGGAGCAGGCAGGGAGGCAGCTGCTGGCACGCACAGCCCAGTCCCGCGGCCACCCCTGGCCAGCCAGGACCCCCTTCCCGGGGAGGCCCCCGGGGGGCTCAGGCTGACCGATCCCGCAGCCCATCGCCCGGGCAGCCGTGGTGCAAGGGCAGATTGCCATCCTCCTCCTCCTGTGCCCCCAACCCGGGCTCAGCCACCGCTGCCCCGTGGAGCATCCCTGCGGGGAGCAGAGCTGCCAGGGAAAACAACCCAACACAACGCACCCCCGCACCACCATCCCTGCCAGCCTGCAAGGGCTGGAGAGAATTCCCACTTCCCAGCTCCCGCTTCCCCAGCCAGCAGCGTGCCCACCCTGCCCTGCCAGCCCCCATGGGTGCCCGCCGGGGGCTCAGATGACAGGCAGTGCAGAGCCGGGGCTCTGGGGTGGCCAAGGTGAGCAGCACTGCTGCCTTTGGGGGTCTGCAAATGGAATCCTTGCTGGAACTGAGGAAGCTGAAACCAAGAGCCTGCTCCCTGGGGTCTCAGCCTGGAGAGGGGAGCTGGGGTGCCTTCACTCTGCCCTGGCGAGAGGAGCTGGAGGAGGCTGGGAAGCAGGGAAGGCCACCTGACTTGGGTTTGGATTTTGCTTTCCTCCTTGGTTTGGGGCACAGTTTCTATTTCCACATGCACTGGATGTTTCTTCCAGTCAAGATCTCGCTTTTCCCAAGGATTTCTCTGCAGCCGCCTACACAGGATAAGAAACACCCAGATGCCCGCAGTGGCGGGTTGTTACCCCAGCTCCTGGGGCAGGGGGGGCACCGCCGGATCCTGCTCCTCATGGCATGTGCCACTAAGTGCCATGCAAGGGCAAAGCAAGGGCAACACAGACCTGGACAGCCCCGCAGCCAGCTGGCAGCCTCAGGGACAGGAGAGGGGAGAAGGGACCCAACTATTCCCTCTAAGCCTTCAGCGCTACAGAGGGGTCAGCCGAACTCCCCAGCACAGCTCGAGGCCTCTGTCCCCAAGTACGAGCACCACAAGACACAGAAGCTGAAAGAATCATACACTCACATATCCTCCCAAGACCAGCACTGATGTTTTAAGAACAACCACCCTAAACCAGAGGCTTTTAGAAGAAAGCAAATTGTGCATTCCTACTCCGAGGCACTCTGAGAAAGGGGACGAACTCTGCTCCTCTGGGCCCTCAGCATGAAAATAAGAGCCTTGTGTTACACAAATCACTCTTTGCACTTCTCTCTATCAAATGAGTGAGCCCTGGTACATGAGAAACGAAGCTTTGCTATTCAAGAGAGCGAGGCCACAACAGCTCGCAGAGCTGCAGCTGCACAAACACTGCAGGGAGAGAAGTGGGGAACAGGACAGATGCTTTTGTTTCACTTCTCACTCTCACTTCCCTGTTCACCCTTCTCGGGTCTTGCAGAGTGGGCTGGAAACGCTGTTTCCCAACACTCTGGGAAGTACGGTTAGGTCATGTATTTCAACTCCCCCAGGAAACACCCTGACACCCCTGAGGGTGCAAAGCGCTGCCCAAACCTCTGCTCTCCAGGGAGCCGCTTGTAATCTTGATCAAGAAGCCAAAGCAGTGGCCCCAGGGGGCCTCAGGTCCAGTGCCAGACCGAGCACAGACCTGCCACAGCCAGTCCCATGTGAGGCAATCGCTCCCAGGTGAAGCAAGGTGATGCAAGCCTGGGGCCGAAGCACAGAGCATCCAGGCACTGGGCAGAGGCTCACGCAGCGCCTGCATGCCTGAATCCAAACCCCAGCCAGAGATCTCAGCCCCCTGAGAAGTCCCAGAGAGATCCCCATGCAGGAGCCTTCCACAGCCCTGACAGGGCAGTGACCAGGCTGCTGGGAGAGCTGAGGGCTGGGGACCGCAGCGGAGGGAACTCGCCCCAGCAGCACCCGCTCAGCCCTGACCCACCTCAGCTGCACAAGAAGGGGCAGCGGGAAGGAAAACAAACATTAATGCACTGTCCCTCCTGGTACTGATAAAATGCCACCAGCTGAGCCCTTACAAAGACATCCCTCCAGGGCTGGGCATTTGGGAGCTGCAGCACCGGGCACACCGGGAAGACTGGCAGGCAGGACGACACAGACAGGATTCTGGCAGCCCATCCTGGCAAAGCAACAGTCCCAGTGTTGCTCCAGCACCAGGAGCTGTAGGGATGCTTTAACAAGTAAACTCCATCCCTCTGTGGAAAAGGAGACTATTAACTAGCTCTACAAAGGGCTGCACTGCCTTGATAGTGCCGCTAATAAATAAGCAAACCCTGGCCAGAGAGCATGACATGCTGGCTCCTCTGCCCGAGGGGGAGGTGGGCTTTGGGCATGCCACCCAAGAGGCAAGATGGCAGGTTGAGGGTAAGAGGAGGAGCCAGGCAAATCCCACTTTCCCCCATGATCCACCCCATGAAGAGTGAACGATGCCAAGCTGAACATTAAACCAATCCCCCCACCGCTTCCCACCTCGGTCCTTGAAACACCTCTTCTCCTGCCTTCATGCCCACCGCTCCACATGCTCCTTCACTAGCCTCTCTTTCTGCAATTGAGTTTCTCACACAATCCAAGATCTGCCTTTCTTTTCCATACGCACAAATTGAACGAACTTTTCAGTAGCTACTAATCATTCCACAGCTGGATCTGGTGGAAAGCTCTGTGCCACACTGGCTGGCAGTGTCCTGCTCCCCTTGGATGGTGGAAGACACTTGTGCAGGAGCTATGTTGCAGACTTCTCGTTGTGACCCTGTTATTTCTCCCTCCCATCATGTGGCTCTGTACCAGGTGTGAGCCGCTTGCCTTTTAAGCCTTTTCCCATTCCATCTCTCCTTGCTTGCCAACAAACAACTGCACCAGCAATGACAAATTTCATCACCCCATTTTTCAACAAATTCACAACTTTTCAGGGAAAAAAAAAATTCTATGCAGAAGTCTGCTACTACACTGATTTCTCCAAATTTCTTTTCTGAGCACACCCGTGCCTTGCCAATACCCAGCAGCAATGGAGCAGCTCTGGCAAGGCACTTCCGTCTGTGCTCACCCCATCCTGCCCTTCAGTTGTCCCTTCTCTGGGAGCAAAGTCCATATTTCTTTCGCTACACACAGTGCCGAGATCCATTTTTGAGGAAGAGTTGCGAGTATCGCTGTAAAAAGGCACAAGCATGGTAGTGCTGCGGGCTGGAGTCCCAGCTCTGCTGCGGGTACCAATTTTTTTAAATACTCCTGGTTTTGTGGTATCACAATTTCTGCAGCTTCCCTGGCTCCCTGTCCCCAGCCTGAGGGGACAGGCCCTTCTGCCAGGTGCCATGCCAGACACTGCTGGGGAGCGGGTCTGTTCTCCCACAGCTCTGCTCTGTCTGTACCTTTACACCTCTTCACACCTGGCTTTCCTAATCCCCTTTGCCAACTACTGCGTTGGGTGTTCAGCTCATCCCTCTGTCCCACCACTCAGATCAGAAAAAGAGAAAATAAATCAAACTTATCTTAATATTGTTCTCAGTAGGAACACAAGAGCAACTTGCCTTCCTCCCCAGATCCCAACCATGGCTGTACCTCACCGGTTTTCGCTCAGACTCTGCCATCCCTGCCCGCACACCGTAGCTGGGAACTGAACCCTCCTCTGGGCTCAGAGCAAACCCCTTGGTCGAGGTTTAGGTGCTCTCCAGCTTGTTTGCCGATGGAGACACTCGCCCACCTGCCCACCTGCCCCCCTCCCGCACATGGAGTTACACAAACGCACTCGTTGGCATCCCCTCCGACAGCCGCATGTGCCGTGCTCCTGGTCCCCCTCATCCGTGTCCCCCGGCCACCGCTGGGGTCCCTGCTCCGGCGCTCGTGGGAAGGTCGCACCCAGGGCCGGCAGCAGTGGCTCCTGTCCCTGCTCCTCTGGGGGTTGTGAAATTCGGGTTTCTTTCAGCATTTCTCCTCCCACTCCTGGGAGGTTTTTGTCTCGCTGCAATCTCTCTTCTTCTCCTGTCTTTTTCAACACAGCTGGGAAGAGTCAGGCTCTGCCCCGGCATATCCCTGCGGCTCCTGCCCGCCCCAGCCCCGGCCACCTCCTCCACACTCACCTCCTGGTCTTTAAGCACTTAAAATAGTTGGATTTTCTAAAAAAATAGCTTTCACTTCCTTATGTGAATTTTACTTCTATTTACCTCTCTTCCTTCATCTTTAACCCCTCATCTCTCACATGGGGCCTCTTACAGCAGACAGGTCCCCTCCTGTAGCCCAACAGCCTCTTCATCCACCACTGCATTTCTAGCTGGATTCCAGATTTCCCAGCCACTGCACTAGACTAAGAACCATCCATCTCTGGACACATTTCTCTTTCCTTTGCTGTTTTAACTCCCTTGGTTTCACCCAGCCGCTCCCAAGCGGCTCCCCTGTCTCACACCACCATCCCCTCCACCAGTGCCTGGTGCAGCTGAGCCACAACAGACGCCGATGCAGCAGCTCTGAAAATGAGACTCTTGGTAATCCTGAGCCTAAAAAAAAAAATAAAATTATGTCTGGTTCATGAAAACCTCACCTGTGCACACAAACAAGGTTTGCCTGCAATATCCTAGGTCCAACAGGAGCAAGCAGAGTAAAAGGACCAGCCGCTCCCACAAGGCGCCATCCTGGCTGAAGTCCCACCAAAAGTGCGCAGCAAGGGTCCACAGCTCCTGACTCACGCAGTGCTTGTACCCCCTGCTGAGGGGTCAGCTATGGCAAAGCCCCTTGTTTTCCATCGGGCTCCTCCTCAATCACCCCTCTCTCCCATTCCTTTACATCAGCCCCAGAGGCAGCAGGGTGAGTAGTGCAACCACCAACCTTCACCCAACCCTTCCTGCAGGAAAGGGAGTCAAGGGCAAACCAAAAATGTTTGAGATTTACCTTTCGCAGCCTTTCTGAGGAACAGTGACCCTTCCTTGCCCAGAACACAACACCCCTCCTTGCTACCAGCCACTGCCCCATGTTATCTCTGCTCCATCAGAGAGTAAGTGCCGACACATGAGCGGGTGCCAGGGCCCAGCTGGTACCAGCAGCAGCTTATCTCATCTAACTCACCTTCGCACCTGTATTTGGCATTACAGGCTGTGTGACAAACCCAGCAGCAATCCAGGAGGGCCTCTAGGACTTGTTCCCAGCAGAAAGAAACTCAGTGGTGCAACCTGAGCAATGCAATCGAGAGCAGTTGCCCTAAATAAGCTCCTCAGCTTTAAACCTGTGCAGCGGCAAGTGCCTGGGGCTGTAGGAGCTGCACCCCATACACCTAACTGGTGGGCTCCCACCCTGCAAGAGGTGCTGTCAGGGCTGGGAGGGTGCGGGACCCCCATTGCAGAACCCTTTGTGTGATCCCCCCCAGCCGCCCTGCCCTGCTGCAGGCTGCCCTGCAGACAGTGCGGCAGAGGTGCTGTGCAAAGCCCCAGGAGTGCTGGAGTCAAGTCTGAGCATAAATTGGGGCTAAAAATGACCTGGTGAAGTTGGGCACATGGGAGTGATCTTATCGGAGTGGAGATCCGATGAGGTGGGGGGAGGAGGTGTTAAAGCTTTTCAATACTTTTAAACAGGCTGATCAACAGTTCTGTAATATTTGTGAGAATACCTTTGATTTTATTTTTCTTCCTTTCTTAAAAGAAGCTTTCATTTAAATTTAATAAAGGAAAAAATCAGTCTTTCATCTTTCTCGTGGGTTTCACATAAAGCTACTCAAAGCACCAACAAAAATTCTAAACAGAAAAATATTTTTTTTCCTGAAAATCACCACTAAAATTATTCATAAAACTGATCCAGAGCATCTGTCCTGCACCAGCCCTGAGGATTTACAAGTTCATCTTGGTTTCACTAAACACTGAGCTGGGGCTGGGCAAGGGAAGGATGAAGCCACAGCTTCCCTGCACAGGACAGTGCATCCGACACAGCAGCTGGGCTCAAACATCTGTCTGGCTGCACAAGCTCCTGTCACCGGGGCTGGTCAAGGCCAGGAGCTGTGGGACATGGGGGGCACACACCAACCCTGGCTCTGTGCTGGCAGCAGCAGAACCAAAAAACCATCATTTCTTGCCCCACAGCCGACATCCAACGCAGATAAACTGGGCTGCAAATAATGAGCCAAAGTTCTGAGGAACGGGAAAGAGGATGCGTGGTGCTGGGTTGTTGCTACCAAATAAATTCTGCGTTTTGAAAGGAATCAAAACAATTCTTAAATGCATTGTGTCTCCACAGTAGATCCTATCTAACTCCACTCTTTAAGGAAAACTTTTGTTAATGACTACTCTAGAAAAAAGGAAAAACCTCCTACTTATAATAAGTTGATTAGAAAGCAGAACTGCTCCCGTCAGCCTTGGATATACTTTCCGACACGGAAGAAGTGCATGACATCACGTGTATCACGTGAAGTGGTTCTGGGTGGAGGAATTTCTCTCTTTGGGGGGTTTGATTAAAAAAAAAAAGACACAACCTACAATTTGCAGCATGATATAGATAACATTTTTTAGTAAGATTAGGTGGAAAAACAAGTTAGGGAAAATGACAACTTCTGGTCTGTACAATAGACAACGTGTTGGGAAAGGAGCAGCACCCGCTTTGTCAGGTCACGTTAAACCTTCCCTTGACTGCTCTGTTGATATTTCTTCTAACGATTCTTACCCCAACCATTGTGTTCATTGGTGGGAAGTAAATGTTCACCTCTTTGAAGCCACGAGGTTATTGGCAAACTCTGACTGGAAGGGGAAAAGGAATGTTTTATCAATAACTGGAGATGACTGTTTCTGCAGAATAAGTGTGTACGGAGCATGAAGCTGCCTGGTTCCCCTCTCCCCATTGCCAGCCCAGGGATGCAGGAGCAGCCGGTGCCGTTGGGACCTTCCCAGGACTAGCCAAAGCTGAAGCTGAGCACAAAACTGCCTCTGGGCTTTAAAGCGACATCTGCAGTGCCTTGCTTTCAAGCACATCGTCTCTTTTCCTGGCCCGCCTCTGGCTGCGGGAGCTGCCTGTAACTGCAATGAAGGACACCAGGATTTATCCCAACCTGGCACGTGATTTCCATGGGGGAACCTTTGCTCCATGGGACAGGAATCGGGCACCACTCTGCTCGGTGAGGAGGGTGGCAGCGCTGGGAACCACCATCCTGCTGCTGGCGAGGTAGGGGGATGCTCGGCTGTCCCTGCCCACTGAGCACCAGCCCAGCCCAGTGCAGGCACACGTGGCAGCTGGGCTGGCACTCCTCGCTGGCACAGCACAGCACGGCATGGCACGGCACAGCACTTAGTGCCCGTCCTCCCCGTTGGAGGTTGCTGCTCTGCCCTCTTGGCCTCACCATCACACACTACCTTTTTTATCTTTGAAATGCAGCAACTGCATCTGGAAGTGGAATATAAATATCGAGGCCAAGCACGGGCAAGGGCGCTCCCTCCCGGGTCGGACCCTCTCCCAGCTCCCTCCAGCCCTCCAGAAGAAGATCCACGTGCTGAACTAGGTATGGGCACAGTGTGACATCCTGTTTCTGAGGAAAGCCACCCTGCCGTGGGCAAGAAATGTTTCAGCTGATGGAAACTCAGGGTGAGAGGGGTCAGTCTGTGAGCAGCAGCAGATGCTGCAGCCGTTCACCACAGAGGGATGGAGCCACGATCCCAAATGCTCTCGTGGCTTCCCAGCAGACAGGCACCCACGCTGACCCGGGACGTCCCGCTCCTGCTTCCCTTTCTGCTGAGAATACACTTTCCTCCTCCACCCGAGACCGAGCCTCCATCCCTCCGTTGCTCCCCGCCCCCAGCATCCTCCGCTCCTCCATCCCTCTGTCGCTCCCTCATTCTTCCCGTTTCCCTGGCAACGCCCATCTCGCGCTGGAGATCTGTCCCCTCTCTCCCTCTTATCTTTCTCCTTTCTCTTTCATCTATCTCCTAATCTCCCTCTCTATTCCAAACCTCTGTCCTTTGCTTCCTTTCTTTCTCTCTCCCTTTTCATCTCCTCCAATGTCTTCTCTATCTCAGGGTTACAATTATTTGAATCTCGCTTTTAAAAAATAATCTACTTCACTAACCGCCGTGCCACCGGCTCCACTCCCACTCCTGCAGCCCACCCGCACGGCTCAGGACCCCTGCCCATGCCTGACCTGTCATGTGCCCCTGGCCAGAGGATGATAAAGTCCCCGTGCTTCGGCAAGGCCCTTCCATCCTTCCTCCAAAGCCCTTCAAACAAAGGGGAGGCAGAATTCTCCTCTCACACCGCAAGACCCTCAGGATCAGGCAGCAGATCCCCCTCCAGAGCTGCCTGCTGGGCTCACCGGCCGGCACCTTGCCATCGGGGCTGCAGTGCGAGGAGTCCCTGCTCTGCTGGATTTTCCCCGTGCACACCATTCACCCAGAACCGCTGTTCTAGCAGAAGAGGAGCAGCCCGGGTACACTCCTGCGCTCCCTGCCTCGCTTTCCATAGCGGGACCCGGCGGCCCCGTCCTCCAGCCCCTCTGACACACCCAACGTGAAAGCTGGTGGCTCCAGTCCAGTGCCTGTTCGTGTGTTCCAGATCAGCCCCCAACTTCACTTCAAAGCAACCAAGGGAGACTAAAATTAACAGGCAAAAGATGCTTCCTGAAAATCAGAGTCCTAACTGCATCACTTTGGCCATGGGGGTGAAGGAAGGATTAGAGCCACCCAGGCTCCTCCGGGGTCTGGGGGATGAATGGAAGGAGCCGGGGGGGGGGGCCTGGGTCTGATTTTTGGCAGCACAGGGTCACTGCCAGGGGACCCCCGTTATGTGGTAGCAGCACTGTGAGGAGCCCATCAGAGCAGGTTTGTTACGCGAGTGCTTTCCCTGCACTGAGCCAAAGGAAATGCTGGAGCCAGCGCTCCGCTTCTGCCAAGGGATTGTGAAACCTTTGGTCCTGGAGCAGCCAAAGCCGCACCGCAGCCTGCTGAGGGTTAATGCCTGCGCCAGCGCTCGGGCTGGGAGCGCTCAGGGAGGGGGACTCTCACTGCTCCCCCCCCCCAGCTGCCCTCCTTGAAGATCTCCTCCTCTGCCACGTGGCACAACGTCTCTTCTTTCGAAGACCAAACAGATCAATCTTGAAGCCTGATTTATCAGCCCTTCTGCCTAGAAGCTCTTCTTGAAGCAAGACAACAGAGCTGCTAGCAGAGCTCTGATGGCACCTGGGGAGCAGCGGCTGGGGGACCAGGCTCCTCCTGCCGAGCCAGGGCATCTCCCTTAGACCCGACTGGAACCACTGTGGCCTTGTGGATGTGTCCAAGACCCTTCCTGCTCTTCTGCCACAGAAGGGCCCAAACCCACGGAACTCCGGCACCCCAAATCCCCAAGTCTATCAGACCTGAGCACAGTGACTCTCCTTGGCCAGTGGACACCCCGTCCCTGGGGACCTGGCCCCTCTCTCACGTTGTCCCATGGGCTGCTCGTGCAAGCGCAATGTTCCCCCTTCAAAATGACGCAGACATGGCCCCTCCATCCCACCCCACCTGCCTCCTCCCCAGCACCGTGCAGGGACACACGCCACAGCACAGAGCTCTTGGGATCTTGCTTTCAGAGCTTATTGTCACATCATGTCTTAAAATGCTGCCGTTCACTTGCACAGGACCACCAGCACCAGCGATTACATACAAGTAACTGGTGTGCGAAGGTGTGGGGCAAGCGGTGGCTGGGGGTGAGCTGGGATGGAGCCCAGGGAGAGGGGCTGCTCCTGCCTGGCCCCCTCCTCACCCACAGCCCAGCTGAAAGAGCACTGACCCACCGACCTCCCCATCCTCTGTGGGGCTCTGGGTGTTTGTCAGCAGTTTGGGACCAAGGGTGTTTGTGGTGTGGCGAGGAGCAGGGAGAAATCCCACCCTGGCCAGCCCTGCTGCCGTCCCAGCCTTGCTTCAAAGGCTCCGCACAGAAACCTTGCTCTCCCTTGGAAAACAATTTTTGCTTTTGAGTGAAATAAACAAGGAAAGAAAGACTTTCAAGTTCCTCCTTGCTGCAACGACTTCTCTTCGACATACTCCCTTTCCTCTCCGAAAATAGAAGAGCTATTCAGAAAAGATGCGAGAAGAAAAAAGGAACTGAATAGAGGAAAAAGGAAAGAAAAAATGGAGCCCCAAGGGGGTGGAGAAAAACAGAATGAAAAGACAGCAAAAGTAAAGAAAAGGGGTGAAAAATAAAGGAGGGGGAAGAGAGAGACAGACAGAGAAGCTTTGAAAAGAAAGAATGCTCCCAGCCTGAATACAGTGTGCATGAAAAAAAGAGCGCTTGAAAAGAAACAGCCAGATGAAATGACCTCTCATTCACAGCCTGTGCCAATCACCACCACAATGTAAATCCTTTCTTCTTTTCTGCATTCTCTCTCTTTCCAGCGGGGGCAGAGGGAAGAGGAAGAAAGGGGAGTTAATTCTCAGCATAGCAGAAAATAAATCTGCTCTTTGCTAACTCCCTGAAAGAGACGCCGAGCTACTTTTAAAAATACCTCTCCCAGTAATCACACATGCAGATATGTAAAAAAGTAAATTAAATTCTGCACTGAGCGGCTCTGGGAAGGACTGTCCTCACCATCGGGTCTCCCAGATGAAAAGCCACCACGCCGTCCCTAGGAAAAGCCATGGAGCAAATACACAGAGAAAACAAATCTGTAGAAACAAGTGTTGCCATGAAAAGCAACCGGCACCAGAGATTTAGGTCAAAACCCAAACCCTGCAAAGAACGATGAGGGATGGCTGTGACAGATACAAACCTGAGGGCTCGATTCTGGGCCAGGCGCTACGGGGAGCAGAGAGGGTGAAGGGTGGGCCAGTGCCCACTGCAGCCCCCTTCGCCCTGCAACCCCCAAACCCCTCAGCAGACAGAAGCAACAGCAGACACCCTGCCAGGAGCAGCCTGACAGGGATTTTACCGTGGATCTGCAGCCCCAGTACCGTCCCATGTTGTTCAGCATCTTCAGCAGAGGTGGGGGTTAAACAGACCCTCAGACACGAAGATGACCCAAAACTGTAAGGAGGGAGGCATTGTAACATGGGACAAAGAGGGAGTAAAAATGCAGTGAGAAGAAAATACTGAAGATAGAGCCCACCAGGACAGTGGGGTCCCCTGGGGACAGAGGGAAACGGAGCAAGAGGCAGCAGGCATGCCGTGCTCCCACAGGCAGCAAGCTGGACCGGGAATTGCAAGGCTGGCTGACAGCGAAGCAGCCCAGGCTGCAGGTGAGAGTCTGCAGCAGACAGAAGACGACTTCCCTGCGTGTAAGCCTGTACCACAGCTGCTCAGCATTGCTCCTGCTCAGCATCCTCCGGTGCCAGGGGTTAATCATAAACTGCGGGAACCTCAAAGCAGGGCAATAAAAGTGGCTGGGGGTCAGAGGAACTGACAGGCAACTAGGAGCTCAAGTACCCCTTGTAGGTATAACCCGCCTGGCTGGTTGTAAAAGGGGAAAACCAACCACAATGTTAGAAATGTGGGATGTGTGTCATCCCAGAGGGAGCAGAGTTACTCGATGGGTTCTGAAACAGCCTCTCGGGGTGTGAGGACTGAGGGAAGACACCCCCCCCCCAGCAGGAAGACACTCGCGCTTTCAACAGTATTGCTGCTCTTATTCTTGGGAACAATTGTAATGTATTTTTTATATTCCCGTGTCTGGAGCTTGCCCATGCGCAGGCAGCGTTGCCCGCAGGATGGCTGCTGTTGGGTCTGGCTGCCCCCTTCCCCCCCGGGCTTCATCCTGTGCTGGGCTGCAGGAATGGAGAAATGGGGACACTGGGACTGCCCAGATCCATTCACAGCAGCCAGAAATTTCCAGTCAGAGAGTTAAAGGCTGGGAGGAAGGTGAACTCTCTGGACTGCACGTGATTTTGCTGACAAGTTCAGTCTTCCCATGTGCTGAGCAATGGCCAGCTGGGAAACGCTCCCCCCGTGCCCCGTGCCCAGGCAGACGGTACCCCTCTCACTGCGGGGCAGGGGGAGAGGGTGACCGATGGCACTGGGGCGAGCACAGACACAACCACAGCACAACCTCCAGTACGGACACACAAACCTCTCTGCTTCTCAACCAGCCACTCCTGGGGCTGCAGACATGGGGGTCCCGGAGCCCTGCCAGGGCTGGACCTCCTCCCACAGGGATGCTGTGCCCATGGTGGCCGGGCATCGGCTGAGCTCTGCTGCCGGTGCCACACCACCGCGCAGCACCAGGACAGACGCTGGATGGGGCAGCAGTGCCAGCGGCTGCACCACGTGCCCGGCCAGCTGGGGCTGCTTCGTACCGCAATGCTCACCGCATCTGCTGTCACCTCTGCTGGGTCGAGTAATATGATCATCATAGTCAAGGGGATCTAATTTAAGTGTGTTAATTAATACTCGACCAGATAATCTTTCACATACAAAACTCATCAGAGGCTCTGAAACTCACTATTTTTGATAAGCAGAGCTGGCACAGAGGCTCCTTGAGGGAGAGGGTGAGGAGTTGCCGGGTGAGGGGATATTTCACTCTTTGTCTCCTCCATGAACTTCAGGCTTTCAGGCTGTTCTGCTTTGGAGAAAACTGCTGCCAACCCCACTGGCCCCTGCGAGCTGTCGGGACTTCCCTGAGCACAGCACCACTGACTGCGGTTTGCTCCTAGTGAAGGGAAAAAGATCCCCGGGAAGCCTTTGCGAGAAGTACAGCCAAACCAGCACTGAGGAACACAGGGTCTCCTAGCAAAATGCCTCAAGGAATTACCCCCAACACACAAAATCTCCCCGGCAGAACTCACAGGCGACACCAGCCGTGGGGGTAGAAATTTGAATAACAAACACATCGAGTGCCATTTCCTATAGCCTGCAGGTGAGAGGAGGCGGCAGAGGTATGGGTAGGGGCAAGTGCTGGGGGGCTTCTGGACCCCCTCCCACCTGTGCCAGGCCCTATGCTGGCCCCTCAGAGCATCCCACTTCTGATTTCTCCGATAACAACGCTATTGGACATGTTACACCATTTTAGGAGCAAACCTGACTGCTCAGCTGCAAATGCCACATTACTTGCAGGCTGACAAGGTGGAAAATGTTTCAGATCCTTTTCTGAGCAGCTGAGCCATTCAGAAAGACTAGTGCTTGGAAAGCGTGGTTCAGGGCGGATGGAGCAGGAGGTACCAGAGGGAGGGTCCCCGTTGGTAGCAGTTTATGAAATCCCAGCTCGTGGCTGACCCAAGGAATCAATTGTGCTAAGGCAGATACGGAAAATACAGCATCCCCGGCAGTGCTGGCCAGGTGGGGTGAATGACGGCTGCAGGCATCCGGGGGGAAATCTGCCGATGGGGCACACACAATGAAGTCAGATTTGTGGGACAGGGGAACAGCCACACCACCCAGGACACATGGGCTGCTCTGCCCAGCTTTGTGGCATTCCCTGCTCTGCCCCGTATTGCTGCCCTTCTCCTCGTATTGCTGCCCTTCTCCTCGGGAGAGGCCCTGGCGCGGGCAGCAAGCGTGCAGGCAGCCGTCCCTGCTCTGGCGTTGTGTGAGCATCCACCCCTCCAGCCACGGGTGCCTCATCTTCCCCAGGTTTTAGGGGACAGACCAAAGCCAGCTGCTGTCCTCCCACGGTCATAGAATCATTTAGGTTGGAAAAAACTTTTAAGATCATCAAGTCCAACCGTTAACCCAGCACTGCCATGTCCCGAGGCTCTCCAGCAGCCATGGAGACCCAGAGCCGTGGCTGGGGCTGCGCAGGCTGCGGGTGCTGCTGCCCCTGCCCTGTCCCAGGATGCCTCTCTGGATCACCCAGTCCTCCTCCGAATTGCGCTTTAGGGTGCAAACCCATGGGGGGCCAGAGGAGAGTCAGCGAAATAAAGCCCCCCCCCAAAGTGCCCCTCCGCCCTGAGCCCTGCTGGCCCCAGCAGCTGTGGCTCTGGGCACCCTCACCACAGAGGGTCTCCAGTGACTCCCAAACAGGGGACACCGGGTGAGAGGTGGGGCAGGAGTCAGACAGCCATCCACAAGCACTGGGGCTGAGATCCTTGCCCAGCCCTGGGGCATCCAGCTCCATCCCCACCACCACGGCCTGCTGCCACATGCCCACCATGGGGGACAGCAAGCACACAGTGACAACCAACAGCCACAGCGTCACGGGTGCCGAGGGCTGCTGTAGCAGAAACCTTGTCCTGGCCCAACAGGGCCACTGCAGCCGATGGTGCTGACCCACTCTGTCCCACTGGTACCCAGCAGCATCCAGGTGCCCACCTGCATCCCTGGCCATACCGAGGATGTTTCTGCTTCTAACCACGGCTGTGCGCATTAGAGATTCAGGCTGGTACCCAGCAGCATCCAGGTGTCTACCTGCATCCCTGGCCATACCAAGGATGCTTCTGCTTCTAACCATGGCTGTGCACATTAGAGGTTCAGTTGGGCATGTGGCTGATGCCCCGCATTGCTTTCATTTTCTCAAAGCTCAGCAAACAGGTTTCCAAGCACCGCTGCATGCACACCGGCCCCATCCACCACCTGCCCTCCACACACCATGCCTGGGGCCAGGGACAGTGGTTTGTCCCAAATCCCCCAGCCCCGAGCAGCAGCACCACCAGAACACAGAGAGTCTGTTTCAAAATACCAAACTTTGTCATTAAAGGGAAAAATAAAAAATCCTCCAGCACGGAACCTAACCTGACACAGATGAAAAGTCTGAAACAGTGACAGGTAAAATTCAAGCCAGTGAAGTCAGAGTGACTGATATGGAAAACACGTCTTCAAGCCAAGAGGCACTGCGTGTGCCCTAACGAAGGATAATGAATGTACGGCAGATACAGGACATGTGCTTCAGAAAATAAAGGCTGTATATGTAATTTCAGACTATTTGAGAATCTATGAGAGAGTGAAATTTGGGGATTATTTTTTTTTTCCTTTAAGCTGAGCTACTTTTTCATTCCACTTCAGACACATCAGTGAGGAACCTACAGGAGTGATCTCTGCAGAAAGGCTCCCTGCACAAAAGACTCCACAACCAACGTCCCTCACGTTCCTGGTGACTTCAGGGGAGCAGAAATTTAGATTTTGAAATCTGAGTCCTGGAACACATCAGATGAGAGCAGCCGCGACTGGAGGGAAGAGCAGTCCCCAGTGACACCTCTGCTCTCCCGCAGCTCCAGGGGATGATGCATCCAGCAGTGTGGTCCTGGGGCGCTGGGTGCAGGGGTCTGCATGTTCTCACCAAGGGTGGGGTGTGTAGCCCAAGAGATTGGATTGAGGTGCTTGCCACCAGCCGCCTACAAATCGTGAAAGCATTGGGTTTTCTGCATGGCAGACGGCTTTTAAAACCATGGCTTTTCTTGTGGGAGAAGGCAAAGGTTCTTGCCGGTTTGGAGAACGTTGCACTAACTGCATACTTCTGTTGGGTTTACACGGCCAAGTTAAAAAGAAATGTCCGCTTATTGCACGTATGTTTTTGTCTACATTATCATGTGGTGAGGGTTCACCCAGCAGTCCTAACTCCAAGTGGAGGCTGAAATTTCACACAAGAGCTGCCTGGTTTTATTTATTGGTTTTTTAAATGGAGTTCAAAGGACAGAGTTTGGCACCGCTGTCTGGAGCGTGTCACACTGGCTGGACTGTCGGGCACGGACACAGGCTGACATGCCTGGAGCTGGCCCCGCGTGATGCCCTGCAGCCGTTTTGCTCCTGAAGCTGGAGCAGATGCCAGGCAAACCTGGGCAGGGAGGTGGGCACTGGGGGGAACGAAATGCCCACCTGGTGTGATGTGCTCGGAAAGAGCTCACCAGCTGACACGAGGGAAAATGCAGTGGACAAGCACTGGCTGTGACTGAGGAGGGTGGGAACTTTTTTGTACTTTTTACTCATCTTAATAAATATTTTATAATGTATCTACAAGGCTGGCTTTGTCTATAGGCGTTTTGCCGTTGCTTTGGCAGCACCAAGGGCGGGCTCGCACTTGGGTCTGCTTGAACCACCCCAGTCCCCATTTTCATCACAATCTGCATAATTGCTGTACTTTGCACTCTTTCTTCTTACTACAAGAAAGTCCTGTAAGTATACAGAATATTCAGCTGTTGAAATAATTTGCTTATATGTGTCCCTTGTTGATAATCGTAAAATGAAACCAAACCACTCAAGCCCCCACAAATCAAGGCTTGCTCTCTGCAGACGAGTTCTGCAACTACCCTGATGGGCTTCACAGGCGCGTGCTGAATGGCCACGGCGTAAAATGGGGAAGGACAAGAAGAAATTCAGCAAAGAGGCTTGGCACCACCGATGGGAAAGGCTCTTTCAGTTCTGCCCACAGTTCTGTCTTCTGGAAAGTCATTTTTGTCTGGAGGCACGCATGCCTACACAGCCAGGCGGGGGGTCTGCACCCCTCTGAATGGTGGCAGAAGCCTACAATGATCTGGTCTGCAGCCACGGGGACTCATGAGCAAGGGCCGAAGGGTGAGCCTCTCCCATGGCAAGCAAAAAACAGCCACCAGGAATATACATCGACATCTCTGGAGCAAAGCCAAGGAGCAAAGCAAGGAGGGCAGGTCAATCAGTGCCTGAAAATGGTAACTTTCAGATGGCTACAAAAAAAAAATATATTGCAATTGGCACGGAGTAGGGAGATATTTAAGGTCATTTAAGTTCAGATTTTATGGTGCCCTCATTTCAGCTGGCTGAGGGGTCAGTACACGAGAGCAGAAAGTCTTCTGCGAGGATGAAGAGTCTCACAATCCCAGTCCTGGGTGGGAACAGGAGCCAGCTCCTGTGATACCCATCCTTACAACAACAACTAACATCTCCCAAAAGCAGCCACTGGCCGGGGCAGTTGTGGATGTCTCCAACCTACCCCAGAACGCTCAGCATCTCCCCAGCCAAGTCCAGGATGAGCCCGCTGGGCTGCCCATGGGCAGTCAAAATCTACGCTCAGACTGTCCCTAGCATTAACACTGGAGCCGTGGTGGGTGCTGGGGGAGCAGCTGGGGTGGGGGCATGATGCCAGCGTGCTGGCAAGGTGCAGTGGGAGAGAGAAACTCAGCGAGGGGAGAAAGTGCTGAAGTGGTGGCAGTTCGGAGGGCTGCACCCGCTGCCTCTCTCTGGGAGGGAGAGCACCGCAGCAAGTGTCAAAGGCCTCCCCAAGGGAAAACAGCCCAACACCATACTCCGGCTTGCACCTTTATGTCCAGCCCTGGCAGTGCTGAGCCACAGGCACTGAGACACGTTCCAACAGGGGGCTGCTCTGGAGCTGGCACAAGGAGGCACAGGGGTGTGAGAACAGACCCACGGTGAAGGAAAGGAAAACCAACCAGGGAGCACTTAAAGAATTTAAAAAATTGAAAGAAAAAGCAGGGAAAGAACAGAGAGCTTATTAAACCCGGGATAATACAGGCGAGTGATGGGCTGTCAGGTTTCTCCTGGCAGAGAGGGGAGAAATGACCCAGCACCACAGAGCATGGACATGAGACAACGCTGCTGCCAAGAAGCAGGAAAGATAAATTTAGAGGTGACCAGCAAGCGCTCTCCTTCCTTGCAGCTCTCCCTGTCCTTCGTCCTGCTCCTCTCCCTTGCTGGGTCACCCGTGACCCCTGGCAGGACATGTGCTGGCTGCAGGCACGCTGGTGGGAAACTGCAACACCTTGTAGGGAAGGATGGTAAAGACAGCCAGTTCTAAACATTTAATTTCTGCACTGTTTGTGGCCTCAGCCTGCAATCCCCACGAAATTCCCCTTTTTAACTACAGCGGCTCCCACACTGCCCAGCAAAGTGCCTCTGGGTATACAATGCTGATGCAGAAACAGGGTTTCACATACACAAGACATGGAAGTAAAACAATGAACACGTCTACGTACTGCTTCCTAGTTAAAGTACATTCTTCCTCAAACTGACGTGCTGAGATAAAGCCTTTAAAGGACTGACTGATATTTCCTTCTTAGTCAAAACCAGTTTGTGTCTGTCATTTGCTGGCTGCCCTGTGGATACCCATGGTTTTGCACGCAAGAGGGAAGCATGCCGTTTGTCAGGGCGCAGGGGCCCACAGACCATGCTGAAGAGCAAGGGGAACCAGATGAAGAGCAGAGTCTTCATTTTAACTAAATTCACTCATTTCAATCACTCTGCATCACAGCATCCATTTAAAACACGCTTGCACTGGAAGCCGCTTTTCTTGTGGCAGTACTGGTCTCCAGTCCCAGTGCCTGGCTGGGTACAGACCCGCCAGGCACCGCGGCAGTGCCAGCACCACCAAGACCCCTGGCCCATGGGCGCTTCCAAGTTCACACAAGCATGCAGCACCGGGAACTGCTGAGCAGTCGTTTTTTGGCCATTTCTGGGCCAGAGCCATGCCGTGTGTTTGGCATCAATAACCGGGTTTTGGTCCTTTCCAGCCTCCTGCTCTGAGGGTGAGTTTCGGTGCTACCTCCACCTTCTCCCTGCAGCCCTGGGCAGGCACCCCCAACCCTCCCCACCCCTCTGCCTGCCCTCTCCAGCCTTGGCTGGGGGGTCCTCAACCCACCAGGGCCACCTCCAAGTGCTGAAAGCCCAGCCTCATGCCACAGCTCCGCTCTGGCAGCTCAGACCTTAGGCAGGGCTCCTTCTGAGGCAGTGGATCAAACCTGCTCCAGTCATTGCTCCCGCTCCACCATCCACCCAGCTGCTTCAACTGCCGCTCTCCAAAAGCCATAAGGATTCTTGTTATTGAATGCTCTCCACCAAAATTAGTCTGCTTGCACATCTGTTCTCACCAGCGTTTTTCATAGCTCATGCATAATGCCCCCAGTACATCAGGATTTTCATTACTGTGACCCCAAGTTGCTGACACCTCTGGGGTGGGTTTGTCAGACCCTTCCTCGCTACTCATGCCATGACTACCTCTGCACCAGCCTCTGCCTGAAAACTTTCTGGCATTTCCAGTAGCACCACCCCTCCTGCTTTATTTAGGGAGCAGCATCCCATCCATCAGCACTTCTAGTTGTACCTGCATCCCAAAGCTCCCCATCTGAGCTGCTGATAGCAATGCTCAGGTCTGATTCATGGTTGATTCTGTTAATTTATAACCTTGTAAAGCAAAGAACAGCTACAGATTTTCCTCCTTTGTAGGTTACTACTCAGCTACCTATGCAAAATGTCACCGTCACCGTACTCCGCACCATGCTGCCCCTTCCCTCCTCTGAGATACTCCTGGAAAGCAAGTATTGCTTTTTGGGGTAAACCAGGATTTCACTGATGTCCCACTTATCCCTTCCCGCATGAGCTATGCATCGCTGAACAGCGCAAGGTGCAGTGCGAAACCCCAGTGCTTCTGCTCCTCACCGTGCCGTGCCACGCAGGCAGCCAGCCACCCCTCGCCGAGCGCTCCCCCCGGCCACTGCTCCAGGACATCCTCAGGTCCTCAGCAGCCTCAGCAAACAATGCCCCGATCCTCCTTCATCCACTACCACACCAACAAATCGCACAAATCTCATGCCTTGAGGGAGGCTGTGGGGCATGTTGGCTGGATCCTGCCAGCTCAGGACCCCCCAGGTGACCCAGGAGTGGGTCTGAACCTGGCACACTGGTCCCTCCAACCCACCAGCATGAGACACCTGGCTCCCGGTCCCGTCTCACTCCCACAGACGTGCACAAACGCAGCCTAACATTTTCGGTCCCCCAGCCTTCAGGAGGGCATTTTGTCTCTTTCACTTTAAATAGAACAGCTCTTGTTTTTTTTTTTAAATCCATTTGTACAACACTGATGCCCCTCAAGACTCCTGGATAGACCCCAGGGCTGCAGGATGTGCCTCCTTCTCATTTAGCATCCTGCCTCTGCACAGCCTCTGGTGCTCCCCCCACCCAATTATCTCTTTTTTTTATCTCAGGAACAAGTCTTGTGAAGTTTCATATGAACTTTTTGCAAGTTTTTCCTTGCCCTGCACAAAAGAGCAATCCGGACACTGCCTGTCTCCCTTGTTTTCTCTGCTGTGAAATCAGAGGTGGCCTGAGAAGGAAGGAAGGAAGGAAGGAAGGGTGGGAGATGAGGCTTTTCTTCCCACTTGAGAATGCTCCCAGCGATCCAGGAGACCTGGCATCTGGAAAACAAGAAGCCTCCGCCCCACTGGTCACTTCTTTCCTACAAACCCTGATACTTTGGGGAGAACATTGTATGATGGACTGTTCAGGCAAACGGGAGGATGGTGATAGCACAAGGGCATCGGGGAAGCAACATGCTTTACAAAGAGATTTTTATGCAGGATGCTTACCTGTTGTTTCTGTTTATTTTCATTAGAAATACTTTACTATCGCTCAAATGATGGACAGACAGTGGCCAGTAAAGACCAGCAAAATTTAAAACCATTAATTTAAAATTTGGGAAACAAACTGCATTACGTGTTTGTTGCCTCAGTGGGAGAGAACCCCACTCCTCTGTGGAAACCAGGGCAAAGAAGAGTGGGAGCCTCCTGGGGTTTCAAACACAGAACCCCCTCTACAGCTCGCTCCAGCAAGATCACGCTTCCCGACCGACTTCAGGCATTTCACTCCATGGCACCACAGTTTTGGACAGAAATTGGTTTTTTAGGGAAAGCCATGCCTGGACACGGGTGGGCTGCGCTGGGTCCCTCTCCCAACACAAATGCCACCGCAACGCACTGCTGATGGAGAGAGGGGCTGAGGGAGGAGGAGAGCTGTGCACGAGGCTGGAGGAGGAAAATGTGGGACAGCAGGACAAAGGGAAAACGCTCCTCACCAGATCACAGTCCTCCGTCCCCAAGGTCAAGCCCTGCAGGAAGGGCTTGGGGACCTCAGCAGGGAGTGTGACTCATCCCAAGGGCTCCCAGGGCACAAAGGATAGGGATGGCGGCACTCCCAGCACATCTCAGTCATACAGCAACGCTCTTCCAGTCAAGCTGCACCGCCTCCACGGCCAGCACACCCTGAGCAGGTATTTGGGACATTTCACGTGCTGCTCTCGGTGCTGGGGTTCCCGCACCCAGGCAGGCTGGGTTCTGCAGGCAGAGGACAGGAGTTGTGGGTCAAGGGAAGCCAAAACCCGCTGTGGGCAGCAGGGCAACATCAATAGAACCGGCAGGAGCCCCCCAGCTCCCGGCCCGTTGGGGACAGCAACCAGCTCCCCCCTTGCCTCTGCTCTGGCGGAACACCAAGGACACAACCCGCTTGGCTGGTATTAAGGAGACTGTGCTCCAGCAGATGCTGAACTGGAGCCTACTTTTCAACAACGAATAAAAGTAAAATAAATGTAAGGAGCGTAGGCAACACTCTCACTCACAGGATTTTATGTCGGCATGTTCTTCGCGGTACAAACCCACCGTTTTGCCTATTCCTTAACATTTCCAGCTGTACAGCAGAGCAGGACAGCGTCTGTGCTCCTCCCCCTCTACATTGCATTTCCTGAACTAGTTTATCAGTGCAAAACCTTCTTTGCATTGTGTTCCACTAACATCGACTAAAAACACTTTCTCAGATATTAAACCAAACCTGTCAACAGGAACGAGAGGAGACAGGCTACTTGGGCACAGTGGGAGATGCTCCCACTCCCTCTGCTGCAGGTATCCACATCCAGTCCTCCAAGTCCCCTCCCAAGTTTAGGTTGGGAACATTTCCAGGTGTGTAGCAGAGCTCAGGTTACTGTGATCTGATTTACCATTTTAGAGGGATAGAACATGATTGCTGTTCAAACAGAACATTAATGGAAGCCTACTGGCAGACGAGGAGCCCTGCCTGGCCAGGCTGTGATCAGGGCTCTGCCCGTGCTGGCTCTCACCGAGGATATGCCTGGCTCCTGCAGCTGCTCCCACGGGTGGGAATGCTGTCACCCAGGGGTGGGAGTGGAGGGCACTGTCACAGGGCGGGGAGAACAGACCACAGCCCTGCGTCCTGCTGCTGAAACGCAGCTTGCTGCCACTGCTGCTGCTCCCCAACTGTCAGGAGTCAGTTATCCCCCAGGGCTCCGAAGGGGATGCCAAGGAGTCTCCCCAGGAAAGCCGTGGTTCAGGGCCACCCTCCACCTCAAGAAGCATTTGTTAAAATGCTGTGGCCAGCCCAGACTACCTGCACGGATTGGACTGACACTGTGCTTGATGGAACCGCTTGAATTTACAGCGTCGTGGGGCTGGGTTACATCAGTGACACCAGAAGGCACCCGGCCCACATCGGGAGCGCAGCATGGAGGGCTGCCGGAGTTCGCTGCGATGCCGGGTCCGGACCCGGCGGGAGGGCAGGCTTCCACTGCCATCACTCCCCTTCCTCTGCCCACACAGGCTGCTTACAAAGAAACTCCTAATGATTGACTAATTAATTAATTATAACTAATTCAACCACCGCATCCTGTTGATTAACAGGGAGCTATCAAAGGGTTGGCACAGAGTTCCCTGACCAGCCGCTGTCCCTAGCAGGGAAGCGGAGGACAAAGCGGTCCCCGGCCCGGCCGGGATGCGGTGCCCCTGGAGCGAGACTCTGCCACGGAGCCGGGGGGGGGGGGGGGGGGGGGCTCTCACAGCGGGAAATCTCAGGGTGCCTCCGTGACGGGGTGCACAAGTGGGATCTGACCGGTGCAGGACAGAGTGGCCTGGGCCCCCATAGGGTCACCCACCCATTTCGTTTCACACCCACCCACCCACCCCCGTGGCACTTTCCCTCTGTGGCTGTAGATACGGGGCGGGGAGGGGGGGGCACAGCCGGGGCGCCTACCGCCGGTCCAGTCCCCCGCGCCTGGGAACTGTCCCCAAACTTTGGGCGCACACGGGACCCCCCTTGGCTTTTGATCCCGCTGCTAGCCCGGCCCCCCCGCGGCAAACTGAACCCGCCGGCTCCGTGGGAGGGTCTCGCCCCCTCTCGTGGGTGGGTCGGGGCACCCCAGGGTGCTGCTCCCCCCGCCCGCAGCCCCCGCCAAGCCACGCTCGGTGCGGCACAGCCCGACCCGGTACCGCCGGCGGGGGGGGGGGGGGGGCGGGGGTGTGTGTGCTCCCTCCCTCAACAGGTACCGACCCCGCGGCCGGGCCGCCTGCCCCGCAACTTTCTCAGCCCCGCGATCGCGGAGAAACTTTGCGAGCGGCCACGGGGAAACTTGTCGGGGGTGGAGGGGGGCGGCGGCCCACGTGCGGAGCGGCCCCCCCGCCCCGTCCCTCCCGCCGCCATCGCTCCCGTCTCCGTCGCGGGGGAAAGCGAAAGAGAAGGCGGCGACACCGCGGTGGCCCCGGCTCTGCGGAGCGCCGGGGTGTGCGTGTCCGTGTCCCCCACCTCGGTGGTGGCGGGGAGCTGGGGGGGGGGGCACAGCCCGGCGGCGGGGACTCACCGTGCGCTCCCGCGGCGGCTCCGCAGGGCGCGGGGCGGCGGCGGCGGCGGCTCCGGGCCCGGCGCTGGGTGCGCAGGAAGGAAGAAGGAGGGAATGAGGCAGGGCTGACGTGAAGGGATGCAAAACAGCTCCTCCTAACTCGGCCGCCGGCGGCCGCCCTTTATCTCCCCGCCGTGCCCCCTCGTCCCCCCCACCAAGTTTGCCCAGCACCGCGACCCTCCTCTGCCGCTCCGGCCTCCCCGGTCCCGTTCATCCTCCCCCCCCAAAGCCGGCTGCGCCCTCGGTACCGGTTGCGGGGAACAAAGCTGCGGGGCGCGGCTCGTCTGATGGTAACGGGGATGGGGGTGTCTGATGGACCCCCCCTCGTATGCTGTGTGGGGACGGGGCAGGCGCGGGGTCGGGCTGGCCAGCGTGACCCTGCACCCGCCCCATCCCCACACAGCATCTCCTTCATGGTGACCACCCAGGACCCCCCAACCCCAGGGGTTATTGTACCCTGGGGATGAGCATCCCTTGGTTTTGGGGGGGCTTATCACCCTGTAGAGGGATGCTTGGGTGGAGGGATGTGTGTTACATGCTGCTGGAGGGACGCAGCTTTCCCAGTTGGCCACTGGGCATTGCTCTCCTCCATGGGGATGGCATGTGGGAAAGATCCTCCATGCCCCAGGAACCTTGCAGGGGTCATGTTAGACCAGGTGGTGGCAAGCCCCTCCCCCCCCAAAAAAAAGAAAGGGACCCCTCCCCCAAAAAAGAAAGGGATGAGCAGAATTCGGGGTGTTCCAGAAATCTTGGGGGGGAGGGAGGGGAGGCTGCTTACCCCCACCCCAGGGAGGCCAACGGTGGGGGGAGAGGCTGAGGTCCACCACGGTGGGATGCAGGATGGGGTGGTGCTGGTGGGAGGTGGCGGGTCCCCACAGGGAGGGACGGAGGCTGTAACGCGGTGCAGGGAGCGGTGTCTTACAGCTGCGGGCAGGAGCTCTGGCTCCCATCGCGAGGAGGATGAGGGTCTCCTCCTCACAGAAGAAAGTGTACGTGAAGGCAGCTGGGATTTGGCTGGTGCGTCGGGAGATGGAGATTCTCATCTCCATGGAAGCAGGTGGAGCTGGACAGACTAATCACAGCAAAGAGTTTGTCTAAAAACGCAGTCCTTTGTCTGGCAGATGCACTTCTCATTTCCAGTGTTTTTTGGTTTTTTTTGTAGTCTTGGGTGAAAATTGATCTCGCCGAACCGTGCAAGCTGTCAGTGCCCGTGCCTACAGCTGCTGACATCTACTACATGTGTTGGCAGGGTGGCCAAGCAACTCGCCACAGCACCGCTGCTGCCCCAGCAGCCCAGGACGGAGTGCTTCCAGAGGCCAGACCCGGCAGGTGTCAACGTTCACCTCACCTGCTGTCTCCCTCCTTGTGGTTGCCATCCCGCCTCGCCCCGCAGCTCTGCGAGGGGCCCTTTGCCTGTACAAATATTTGCAAATATTTGGGTGAACGAGGCTGAGGGAGATCGGCCCGTCCCAGCCCTCGCGGATGCCCCAGCTGTGGCGTGCCCCGAGCGCACCCAGCACCCCTGGGACCCACACTGGGAGCACTGGGCGCTGGCGTGGGGCAGCTGGGGGGGCAGGCGGGGGACTGGCCTCACGGCACCATGGCGGCCTGCAGCTGCCTCAGCCAATCGGCACAGGGAGACACCGGGATGGCACCACCTCAGCCAATCAGGATGTGGAGAAGTGCGGCTGCAGCCGTCTCAGCCAATTGGAATGTAGAGAAATGAGGCTGCAGATGTCTCAACCAATGAGAATGTAGAGACATGAGGCTGCAGCCACCTTAGCCAATCTGAATTTGGAGACATGTGCTTCAGCTGCCTCAGCCAATCAGGATGTGGAAACATGAGGCTGCAGCCACCTCAACCAATCAGAATATGGAGAAATGAGGCTGCAGATGCCTCAGCCAATCAGAAAGTGAAGACATGAGGCTGCAGCTGCCTCGACCTCTCTGCTGAACCTCAGCCCATAGCCTTGCATGGTGCCTTTAACTGGCCGAGAAGGTTGGGAGTGCAGAGCTCACCCTGCCCCACACCTTGGGCGCCTCCGGCCTGATGCCATCTGCTGGTCTGGTGACACCATGCTCTGCTGCTGCTCTACACGGGCTCCACCAGGCCAGCCCCGGTGGCAGTGCCCTCTGCCATGGCCACCGTCAATCAGCACATCCTGCCACCCGCTGCTTATGGGGTGCAGCCAAGCCACCGCCGGGTGCTCCTGCGTGGGGCATGGCTCGTTAAATATGCTGACGAGGACCTTGCATGGAGGGGTGTTGGGAGCCTTGGTGGGATCAAGGCATGCGGCATTACTGCTCCCCTGTCGGAGGAAGGGCTCCGCTGCGCTGCTGTCGTCGTCACAGACCGTTTCTTATCACCATCCCACCCCCTGGGGCACGGTGCGGTGATGGGCTGGTGCTGCGTTTGGCATCGCCCCAGGAGTAGGCGGCAGGACAGCAGCACGGCACTGGGGAGAATTCCCCTCCACCTTCTAAAAATGGGTGCTGAGGCCACCCTTCTCCAAAGCTTGTACCCCTCAATGTCGTTTCCCCAGCTGTCCTCCGTCTTGCCCTGTGCTCCTTCTCCCTTTGTGATTGCTAGATCCCTGTTCACAAACAGCCTTGTTGTATGAAGGCCGGAGCAACGAGGGTTCCTCTGTGTCCTTGATTCTTTTCCTCCCTTTCCCCATCATGGATCTCCATTTCTGCCTGTCTCCACCTTCCTTCCAGTGCTTCCCTACAGCACATCAAATCGTTTTCTTGTTGCCCTTGATGTCTTGCCACTCATAACCCAGCCATGCCATGGTCTTTACGTTGTGCCCCAGCTGCTTGTGCCATTTCTTTATGTTGCTCTGGCACCGTCTGCCCTTTGCCATTTGCTTTTTGATTTCCTGGTTCTTAAAAACCACCAGGTGCCACCGCCGCTGTGGCCTGCGATTCTTTCTCCCTTTCCTCTTCAAAATTGTGAGCAGATTTATTCAGATACCTGATGGCTGGTAGCGTGCAGGTGGTGCCCAGGCAAGTGGCAGTGTTCCTGGGGGGCTCGTAGGCTGTGCCCCCCAATGCCACCACTCCAGGCTGTGGCTCGGGGCAGCCCCATGCTGGTAGCCCAGTAAATAACACTGGGAGATAAGCCCGAGGGCTTGGCCCGGCTTAAGGGCAGCACGGCGGGAGTGAGACCCCCTGGGAGCCCCCCAGGCCGGGAGCAGGCCACACAGCACCGTGGCTGGCACTGGGCCTAGGGGCGCGGGGGCAGCGCAGGGATGGTGGGCAGCCAGGCGGCCGCCTGTAAGGCCCCCGATATTCCCCCGCTGCAGGCCTGGGGGGGAACTCTCCCCTCCCAGTACCTCCTGCCGGGGACCAGGCAGGAGCTGAGCCCGGGGAGCCGCGGGCCGGGACAGGCCAGGGTGTGCTGCGGCCGCTAGGCCCCCGGTGACCTCTGACCCCACCGGTAACCCCGCCCACTGGTGCTCCATGCAGATAAGGGCGCTGGCGCTTTAGAAAGGGGTGTGGTCTGCTGCCGAGCCCCACCCCCTGCATGCCCTCCCGCTCGCTCTGCCGCGGCGTGGCACCGCGCGGCTCCCGTCGCTTTGGCGCCGCTGCGCCCCCTGGTGGCGCAGGCCGGGACCCGGGCCGGGCTCCGGTAGCGCGTTCCCGGCGCTGGCGGCGGCGGAGCTGCCCCGCTGCGGACCGGCCGGCGCCTCCCCGGTCTGCCCCGGTGGCTGTCGCGGAGACCCACCCCCCCCCGGCCTCAGCAGCGGGAGAGCGGCTG